>NC_090923.1:54782730-55098480 GCF_040938575.1 Ambystoma mexicanum
CGTCGCTTACCCCTCGGGCCGTGCGACGCCGGAGGAATGGGCTTCCTTCGGGAAGCAGATGTTGGCGATTCTTGAGTCGCAGGGTACTCAGCCGTCCGCGCCCTCGAGTGGGGTCGGTCGTGTGAGGTCGAGAGACACCGCTCGCAGGAGTGGTCGGCACGAGTCACGGGAGAGGTCCCGTTCGGACAAGGGGACTCGTTCTCGACGTACCCGTTCCAGGTCCCGGTCCTCGACGCGTTCGAGACCGTGTGCACCTGTGAGGTCTTCGAAGAAGGCTTCGACGTCTGTGGCGTCGAGGGCGTCGACAGGCTTTCTCGAGGCTCTGGCTCCTAGGAAGTCATCGATGCCGTCGACGCTCAGGTCGTCGAGGGACACGCTCGGGGCTCCGGCCTTGAGGGCTGTGTCGACGCCGCCGATTCTGGAGGCGCTGCATCTGACGTCGACGCCGATTTCCTCGGCGTCGACGCCGTTTCTCTCGGCGCCGATGCCGGTTCTCTCGACGCTGGCGCTGATTCGCTCGACTCCATCGACGCCTTTCGTGTCGGAGGTACCCCAGGGCACGGGTGGACCCCCTAGGAAGGCTCTGGTTAAGAGCAAGCACTCTCAAGTGCCTTCTTTTCGCCACCTGGACTATATTTCAGAGGCGGATGAGGATTCTGATGGCCTGGTTCCTAGTCAGGTTCCGGATGACATTGTCTCGGGCCATAGTCAGTTTGACGAGTTGAGACAGTCACTGCATGATGCCAGTGGACTGGACACCTCTCCGGAGGTGGAGTTTTGTAGGCCTGAGCCTGGCTCTCATGCTGATTCCTCGTACCGGCGCCTTATGGCTAGGGTTTCTGAGTACTTGGGATGGTCTGCTCCCCCAGGGGAGTTTGTGCAGGATGATCTGACAGACATCCTTGATGTTGGTCCCCCAACTGACCCGGTTCTGCCGTTCCATATGGCTTTACAGAGAAGGGTGGCGGCGGCTTGGACTGCTCCGGAGAGTCTCCCGGCGGTGGGCAGATCCTTGTCGCGAAAATACCGTCCAGCCAGTGGCGACCCCTGCTACTTGACCAGGCACCCCACTCCGGAGAGTTTGGTGGTGCAGGCGGCCCCGGCGAAGCAGGCGTCGTACCCTACCATCCCTCCTGATGGGGGCGACAAACGTTTTGATGGCTGGGCGAAGAAAGTGTTTTCTTCTGGTGGTATGGCGCTTCAGGCGGCCAACTCCATTTGTGCCTTGTCACGTTTCACGCACACTCTGTGGAACTGTGTTGCGTTAGCGGCTGAACATGTTCCCGAAGGGGTTGAACGGGATGGTTTCCTTGCTATGGTCCAGGATGGTAAGGATGCCATGTGTGAGTCCGTTCAGTCGGGTTTGGACTTAGCTGAATGCGTCAGTAGGTCCATGGCGGCGAGCACCGTGATACGCAGGTTTGCGTGGTTGCGGAAGTCTGGGTTTGCGCCTGATGTGCAGTCCCGGCTCCTCAACATGCCCTTTGATGGTGAACACCTTTTTGGCAGCAAGGCTGACGAGAGCCTTGAGAGGTTGCAGACCTCGAAAGCTGCAGCGAAGTCGTTGGGCGCTGCAGTTCGCCAACCTCCGCCTTTTCGTCCTAGGGGACAGCAGTGGAGGGGTGGTTCCTTTCGCTATTACTCCTCCTTCAGTAAAGCGAGAGGAGCTGGCAGTCAAAGAGGCCAACGCAGGGGTACCAGAGGTGGACGTCAGGGTACCCGTGGTGCCAAGGCCGCTCGGGCAGTTGCCTCTTTTCCCTCGGGTAACGCTGCAGTCGCTCCCACTCAGTCGTGAGGCCATGTCCCATGGTGCGCCGGTTGGGGGAAGGCTGGCGCAGCATCTTGTAGAGTGGCAAGCCATTACTTCAGATGTGTGGGTTCTGGAGATCATATCCCACGGCTACTGTCTTCCTTTTCGGCACAGGCCTCGCGACAATCCACCGGGGAACCTCTCTTTGCAGAGTCCGGATCCGCTCCTTGCGCAGGATATTCAAGCCCTGCTGGAGAAAGGCGCCATAGAACTGGTGCCTGTAGCGGAGAGGAACAAGGGTTGGTATTCCCCTTATTTTTTGGTTTCGAAGAAAGACTGGGGATTGAGACCCATCATGGACTTGCGCGGTTTGAACAAACTCCTCAGGAAGGACAAGTTCAAGATGGTTACTCTCTCTCGTGTTCCAGGCCCTTCAGCTTCAGGACTGGTTGGTGACACTCGACCTCAAGGATGCTTACTTCCATGTGCCGATCCATCCCAAGCACAAGAAGTACCTGAGGTTCGCGTTTGGAGACTCGCACTTTCAGTTTCGGGTCCTGCCGTTCGGATTGCCCTCCGCCCCGAGGGTTTTCACCAAGCTCATGGTGGTGGTGGCAGCGCATCTCAGGCAAGGGGGGATTCACGTCTACCCCTACCTGGACGATTGGTTGATCAGGGGGAGCTCTCCCGAGCAAGTCCTGGATCATCTATCGATCACCTGTCGCTCCCTTCACAGGCTGGGCTTCTCCCTCAATTTAAAGAAGTCCCATTTGACGCCAACACAGCGGCTCCAGTACATCGGAGCAGTGCTCGACACTTCCCTGGTGCAGTGTTTTCCTCCCCAGGTGAGGGCTCTTCACATTCAGCAGATGGTGCACAAGTTTCAGCATGCCCAGACGCTCCCAGCGTTCGAGTTGTTGAGGTTGCTCGGCCTCATGGCATCCTGCATTCTTCTGGTGCCAGAGGCTCGCCTGCGGATGAGATCTTTGCAGTGGTCACTCAAGACGCAATGGTCGCAGTCCTCCGGCAAGATGTCGGACTCGATTCAGGAGCCGTCCTCGGTCGCCCGGGACCTTCTGTGTTGGGCCGTCGAAGGCAACTTGATGAAGGGGGCTCCATTTTGGCTTCCCTGGCCGGAGGTGACGATCGTGACGGATGCATCCCTCATGGGATGGGGAGCTCATGCCAACGGGCTGACAGTCAGCGGTCGTTGGTCTCCGTCGGAGTCCAGACTCCATATCAATCTGTTGGAGCTGAGGGCCGTCAGGCTAGCCCTGAAGGCTTTTCTGCCGTCTGTGCGAGGGAAGAATGTCCTGATCCTGACGGACAACACAGTGGCCATGCACTACCTCAACAAAAAGGGGGGGCAGGGTCACTTCCTCTGTGCAGAGAGGCGATGCAGCTCGAGTTCTGGGCCATCCAGCAGGAAGTTTCGATCTCGGCAGTTCATCTGGCCGGAGCCGAAAACGTGACGGCGGACGCTCTGAGCAGGCAGAGCGCGATCTCTCACGAGTGGGAGTTGGCTCAGGAGATTCTCCTGGAGATCTTCGCCCTTTGGGGGACCCCTCAAGTGGATCTCTTCGCCTCCAGTGTCAACCGGAAGTGCGAAAGGTTTTGCTCGCGGGAATTTCCTCCAGAAGGAGCCTTAGGAGACGCGTTCGTGGTGGAGTGGTCATTCCCGCTGCTGTACGCGTTTCCTCCAGTCCCCGTCATCCCGCCAGTGCTGCGGAGGTTACGGAAGTTCGGTTCCCGGATGATCCTCATTGCCCCGGCGTGGGCTCGGAGGACGTGGTACCCGGACCTTCTCGACTTACCCATCTGCCCTCCACGTCGTCTTCCCTACCGAGACGATCTGCTCTCACGGGAGGGGGGTCAGGTTCTCCATCCAGAGGTCAGATCCCTCAACCTTCACTCTTGGCTTCTGAAAGGTTGAGGTGTAAGGATTGGGACCTCCCTGAGGACGTGATGGAGGTGTTGCTTTCGGCCCGAAGACCAGCAACAAAGTCTCTGTACCGTTGCTGTTGGCGTAAGTTCTGCGACTGGTGCAGGGTTCAGAATGTGGATCCTTTTGCATGTGACATCCCCATGGTTCTGTCCTTTTTACTTTCTTTGGCCCACAGGGGCTTGCAAGTGGGTACCGTTAAGGGTTACCTGGCGGCGCTGTCCATCTTTAAGCGCTCGTCTGAAGAGTGTTCTTACTTTAAAATCCCTTTGATTTCACAGTTCCTGAAAGGGCTCACTAATGTGTTCCCTCCGTCACCTTTCCTGGTGCCCGGTTGGGATTTAAACCTGGTTCTTAAGTTTCTTATGGGTGCTCCGTTTGAGCCTTTACATTCTTGCCCTTTGAGGCTGTTAACTCTGAAAACTGTGTTTTTAGTTGCGGTTACTTCCGCTCGCAGAGTGAGTGAGTTACAGGCACTTTCAGTTAAGCCTCCCTTCACTGTATTTCACAAGGACAGGGTTTTCCTTAGAGTTCGTCCTTCTTTTCTTACGAAGGTAGTGACGGAATTTCATTTGGCCCAGAAGGTTGTTCTTCCGGCATTCTATCCTCCTCCGCATCCTGGTAAGGAAGAGGAGAGGCTCCATAGGCTTGATCCTAGGAGAGCTTTAAGCTTTTATGTTTCACGCATGTCCCGGGTCACAGTGGATGATCAACTCTTTATTGGTTACGCTGGAAAGCGTTTGGGGCAAGCTGTGACGAAACAGACTTTGTCTCGCTGGATTATTTTGGCCATCTCGGAGTGCTACCGTTTGGCGGGTAAGGACCCACCGGCTGGCTTGCGGGCCCATTCTACCAGGGGTATGGCTGCGTCTACTGCCCTGCAGAGGGGTGTTCCTATTCGCAACATCTGTGATGCAGCCACCTGGGCTTCAGTACATACATTTGTACGTCACTATTCCCTTGATTCCATCCGAGCACAGGATCTGGCCTTTGGCAAGGCGGTCCTTTGCTCTGCTATTTGATTGGCTATTCTACATTTTGATTCTAAATTCTTTCCCTCCTCCTTGCTTTGGTACTGCTTTGGGAGTCTGTCATAGATATGGAATCCGTCGGAGGACCCAATCCCCTCGAAGAACAAGTTACTTTCTTACCTGGTAACGTTCTTTCGATTGGATGGTCCGACGACGTATTCCATATCGCTCCCGCCCTGCCTTCCCCGCTACAGAATTTCTTTTGCGATTGCAGCTTATGTTCCGCAAGGCTTTGTGTCTGACTGGCAGTTGACTTATGTCACACGTTCTGGGGGAAAAAAAACTACAACTGAGGCTATGGGCGTCGTGCGTCCTACTTATCCCATCGGATGAGGTCGGACGTCGGAGGAGGTCCTCGACGACGGCGCATCGACGTCATCGACGCAGGACGCAGACGCCAAAAAAGTTTCCGAAGCAGCACAGCTGTGGTGATTACATGTCATAGATATGGAATACGTCGTCGGACCATCCCATCGAAAGAACGTTACCAGGTAAGAAAGTAACTTGTTCATCTGCTAGGAAAGGGGAGCAGGGTGGCTGGCCCCTCGGCAACGATGTGCAAATACAGGCGACTGCCTTCTGAGGCGGGCCTTGAGAGGAGCGGCCGGCTAACGCCAGCCGGCTGCAACGTGCTGGGCATAGTCACACCGACCCAATCAGAGTACACGGCTCAACTAACAGCGCCCATCTTGGAGCTCGTCCTCGTCGTCATCCGCGGCGTGTAAGGACGGTTTCTAGTGATTAGGGGTTTGATCATCCACAGGTGTTCAGCTACAGCGGTTTGAGGCCATACATATGGCACGAGGCGCTATACAAATGCCATATTACATTAAATTACTGTAGGGCACAAATGGGTAATTCAGAAGCATCTATTTGACTGTGAGCCTTATGGGCAACCCAGGACTAAAGGTCTTTTCATTTTCCGATGATGCGGCACATTGAAATTAAATGTCCATGATCACATACTTTCTGTAATCTGCGATTAGATCAGTCTGCACTTTAGACACTTGACCACATACCTTCTAATCTCTTGCAGATCTAAATGTGTTGTGCCAGGGAGCTATGATAATGCTCAGTTCCATAGATAATGACTTTGAAGTACACATCCAATTATAAACCAACAATTCTCCAGCATGGGGTCTGGCATGGATTCACATGGTCATGAATATTACCCATCAGGCTGGGAATCCTCGGAAAATGAAAAAAGTTTCACTTTCGTTAATAAACTGTCTTTCTCCTATAAACCAATCACTGAGCGCTGGGTCATACTGCCCCAGCCAATGACTGCCCTCTTCCTAAGCCCTTCCTCTGGCAGCCATCTTCAGATTTTTAGCACACGTTCTAGTGTTGGGAGTCCTTACGTTTCGCTCTTCGAACTTCTGCATTTTTTTTGTGCTTTTTTGGTAGGAAACTATTTTCTGTTCAATCGAGCCTGTGTGATCCATCGTTTCACCATCCGATTAACAGGGACCTGTTTTTCGCCATCTTTAATCACCCCTCAAGGGCAGAAATTGTCGAGTGTTTCTTCTTGGAAGTTTCCAGAAGCCGGTCAGGCCTACACCATGCCATATCATGTGGGAGGAGAAGGACGGAGTTTCCCTAGTCAAGCTGTGCACAGACTGCGGTTTGTGGAATGTTTTCACGTACAAGCATTCCCAGTACCTGTATTGGCTACACCCGACGCACAAGGAAGAAGATTGTGAGATCTGCCGTGGCTTCTTCAAGCGCACAATGAAGGATTGACGCGTCCAGCTGGCGACGTGGCTCAAGGCCTCTACCCCGTGTGGTTAGCAGGAGCACGCCTCTTACAGATCCAGCCAGCCAGAGGGGGCATCGAAGACCTCGCTCCATTCATGGGGGCCAAGAAAAAGCCAAGCACTGTGGGTCTGCTTCTGCTGGGGATCGTCCTCTTACCGCCAACCCTCCTGCTCCACGACCCAAGAAGCCTACGGAGGTCGTGCCAAGGCCTTCGGAGTTGTCCGCCGTCATCAAGGCTCCCAGGGCAGCGCACTGACCTCCAAGCAGGACTGAACCGGCCAAGACATCCGGCTCCCACTCCTGCACCCCGGTGGGAGGCTGGCTGGCGAACCTAGTCGGCGTTTGTGAAAACATATCTCCACTGATCTATGGGTGCTGGACTCTCTCGCCCATGGACACACTTTGGAGTTTCAGTGAGTGTCCATGAATACCACCGGTGGCCCGGCAGGAACACATCCCTTACCTGCTGCTGGAGGTTCGGCCCATGTTAAGGGTCGATAGAGCTGGTTTCGAAGCGACTCAGGGACTCCGTACTTTATTCAAGATACTTTCTGGTAAGAAAGACCAGGGGCTGGAGGCCATTCTTGACCTACGACTCAAATTCAGGATGGCCAAGTTGCAGCACATGCTTGGCCAACTGGAGGAGGGAGACTTTCTGTCATTGGATATGGAGGACTTGTACTTCCACGTCCCTATTCACATAAAACATTGCAAGTTCTTGCGCTTCATTGTACAAGGGAAGCACTACCAGTTCAAGGGTCTCACCTTCGGACTGAAGTCAGCGCCCAGAGTCTTTACGAAGTGTATGGCTCCGGTGGCGGCCCATCTGCAACTGCAGGGAAGTCATGTGCACACTTATCTCGACATCTGGGCCAAGTCATAAGACATCTTGGGTTCTCGGTGAAGTATGCAAAATCCTGCTTGACTCCATTGCAGAACGTGCTGTTCCTGTTGTCCAGGCTCAACAATGTCCTGTCTGGCGGTGCCGTCGGAGGAGACGATAGCAGCCATTTTGGGCAAAGTACAATGGCTGTTGGCACTGAAGATCATCACAGTGATGACCATCATGCTGCTGCTCGGCATGTCGTCCTGCATCTACCTGGTCTGGTTCTACAGGTTGCGTATGCGACTGCTCCAAGAGTTCCTGGACGCCAGTTGGATCCAGGTGTCCGGAAGCTTCAAAGGCAGGATCTTGCTCGACAAGGAGTTTCATCGAGCGATAAGTTGGTGGGGCGTATGCTCAAACATCACTAGGGGCACAGATTTCCAGAACCCTCCATACCCACAGGCGGTTACGACGGACGCTTCCCTGGAAGGGTGGGGAGCACACACCGGATGTCTCCACGCCAGAGGCCTGTGGCTGCCGGAGGAGAAGGCACTACACTTCAACGTACTGGAGCTACGGACTGTTTGGGCCCTCTAGTCTTTTCTTCCGTCCCTCAAGGGCAAAGTGGTGAGGGCCTCACAGACGATACCACCACAATGTTTTAAATCTGGAAGCAGGGGGGTGCCAGGAGTTGTGGCACTGAGCTGTTGTCCAGGGGATGTTCCTCATTCCTTTCTACCTGGCGGGAATCAAAAACATTGTCACTGACTCCCTCAGCAGGGAGCTAGGAGCTTTGGGAGTGGACAATCTCTTCCTCAAGTGGGGCAGTCCCCAGATCCATCTGTTTGCGATGGCAACGAACACCAAGTGCCAGCGCTTCATCAGCAGGTTTCCCCACCTTGGGAGCATGAAGGACGCATGCTCCTTCCCTTGGGACAGCCGGTTCCTGTATGCGTTCCCCAATGTTCCCGCTGCTAGTACGAGTCAGCGGTCAACTCAGTGGGTGCAGGATGATCATCCTCGGGCCAGCGTGGCTGAAGCAAATCTGGTAACCGGACCTTCTCAGCATGTCAGTATCCCCTCCAGTCAAGCTACCAGTGGTGGCGGATGTTCTCGCCAGGGAAGAAGGTGCAATCCTTCACCATGACCCAGGATCACTGAATCTGAAGGACTGGCTCCTGCAGCATTAGTTTGGTGGTTACGACCTGCCTGCGGACTGCAGGGAGGTCCTCGCCAGGGCGTCGACGCTGAAGTGATACGGACACAAATTGAAGCATTTAGTGACTTGGTGCTGGTCGCAGAAGATTAACTCTCCTGTCACAGCACCCCAGGTCCTTCCTTAATGGTTGTCGTTGGATAGGTCGGGGCTGGCACATGCCTCTATCAAGGTGCATCTGGCGGCTATCTTCAGCTACACCAGGTCTCAAGGACGGTCTTCTCTTTGGTCGCACCGTCTAGTGAAGGACTTCATCAAAGGACTGTTCCGTTCGTTCCCGCCGGTAGAAAGCTCCTGCCCCGGCGTCTTAACTCAATGGGGTGCTGACTAGACTCCTGAGGGGCCCCATTCGAGCTGATGCATTAAGCCCCGCTCAAGTTCCTGTCTTGAAAGACACCTTTCCTCGTGGTCATCACCTCTGCCAGGAGAGTAGGTGAAATCCAGGCCCTGTCCTGCAAGCGGTCTTGTTTGACTTTCCACGATACAAGGGTTGTGCTACGGACGCATTCCCCCCTTCATGCCCAAGGTTCCATCGGAATTTCATCTCAACAAGCCCTTGGTGTTACCTGTGTTTTTTCCGCCGCCTTCATCGCTGGCTGAAAGGACTTTGCAATCGCTGGATGTGGCTAGAGCGCTGAAGTTTTGTGGCCCGCACAAGTTTCTGGTAGACTTATCAGCTTTTGTGAACTTTGATCCTGTGAACCATGGGAAGGCCTTGTCCAAGGCTTCAATATACAGTTGGCTCTCTGGCTGCATGACTCCTTATCACTGGTTGGCAAACCGACTGCTGCCTGGCCATCCGAGAGCCAACTCTACCAGAGCGATCGCTGCTATGACGGCGTTCGTTTCTGGTGTGCCTCTGCTGTTATCTGCAGGGAGGCTACAGTGATGGCTACGCACACCTTCACGAAATTCTACTGCGTCGACAGGGATTCCAGGGAGGAGTCCAGAGTCAACCAAGCAGTGCTACATAACCTGTGCGCTTGAAGGTGAGCCTGGTTAGGAGGTAAAAGTAACTGCTTCTGTTGAGCCTTGCCTTGCCACCTCCCGTGGTTGGGTATGTATGTACTGTTATGTATTCTTTATTCATGAGCATGTGAATCCATGCCAGACCCATGCTGGAGAAATAACAAGTTACTTACCTAGAACTGTTCTCCTGCATGGGTCTGGCATGGATTCACATGGGAACCCTCCCTCCTGCGGCTCTCCTTGGAAATACTGCCACTTAACGTGCTACCAAATCTGAAGATGGCTGCCACAGGAGGGGCTTAGGGAGAGGGCAGTCATTGGCTTGGGCTGTATGACACAGAGCTCAGTGATTGGTGTATAGGAGAAAGACAGTTTATAAACAAAAGTGAAACTATTTTTTCTTTTACCGCAGATTCCCGGTCTGACAGGAAATATTCATGAGCATGTGAATCCATGCCAGACCCATGCTGGAGAACAGTTACAGGTAAGTAACTTGTGCCATATATAACATCTTATATTGAGCAAAAAGGTGCTTAAAGCTTTATTTGCACATACCAGAATGTCTGCCTAAACAGTTTCCTGTTTAGCAACTGTACTTTCAAGACTTGAACACACCACACTCTGAAAAGGGCAGCTATGTAGTAATTGGTTCACACTGACTTTGCGTTGATTTTTCTGCACAGCTTCTAGTGGGCTTAAACCCTATGGGAGCTGTCGGTCTTGCTGCAGGCTTACGTGAGAACAGACAGGACCCACATATCCTGGAGGGGACTAAAAGGCAGTGTGGCAGGTGGAAAAGCTTCATGTTTAGGGAAGCATCCCCACCTTGTCCAAGATCTTGACCTCCCACTGCCACAGTCACATTGGGTAATACATGGAGACCCCATGGCCACTACCCATAGCCTGGGGGAGACTAAAATAAATTATATGAGCAGGCTCCTACAATAAAAGGAAATGCCGGAGCCAAACCCTCTTGCCCACCAAACAGTGCAGTACATCTACTTAACTGTTCCATTGGGAGAGACACGCAGCTCATAAGTGAATGGGCAAGTTGAGGATAAGTCACGTGGTGTGCACATTGTAAATTACCAATTGTATTATCTTTGGAGCAAAATCAGTAGTTTAATACACTACATGGAAGGGTGGCCTTATGTGTTGTGCACATTTAAAATAACAAGTGGTCTCAAATTATTTTGTAGCCAAATCAAATATGACCCATTTCAGTAGTGATTTGCCAAAGGATTGCATGCATTGGTCAAGTGTGTATGCTAGCCTTTTTTTGTTGCAGTTTGCAAATTTGCAGGTTTCAGACCACACATGCTTCCATCAAATTTAGTTTTGCACCAGCATGCAATTCCTGGCAGGCAAGAGGTAAACAAAGTAATCTGTGAAAGTCGATGATTTCATGCAGTTGTTTTAACTGTCACTTGGTGGCGTCGTATTTCAATTTACTCTGTGAATGGAAGTGAGGATCAGGCGATGGTTGGCTCTGCTCCAGTTGGGCTCATCTTTCTCACAAGCCTCTACTTTCTAAAAAGCACTCTAGCAGAGTCGGGCATTTGCTCTATCCGGGCTTGGGCCGGCTTGTCTATGAAAGCGAACCCCAATTTACAGTAGCACCCCTTATATATTTTGGGGTACCCCCTGATCACGCTCAAACCAGAGTAAATGCACCCCTCTAGGGAATTAAGGCCATGAGTCTATCTGGCAAGAGATCACGTTTTAATCTTTACTGATCATGAGGATTGGGGGAATGGCAGAGGACTCTGCCATTTCCGACCAGCATTCTGTTGTCTGTGGCTGGCTCCCAGGTCCTGAAGACTGGTGTTGGGCCTGGGGCTTAAAGACTCTTGACTTGGTTACTGGATACCGGCAGAGCTCATCCAAAACTTAAAAGGGATGCTGCAGTTTTTTTTTTCTGGCATGGCTGGGTATTGTTTGGGACAAGCTACATAACATTATGCTCCCTATGCGAATATTTTTTCGCTCTTGTTTAGCATAAGTTGCCATATTATAAACATTCATACATAATCACATCTTCCTGCCATTCTCAACACTTAACATAATTATATTTGATCTGGTCCAGTAATTCCTACAAAAAACCCTTGTTTTCCTAGTACTCTGTATGTCGTGCTGATTTTTTTTTTTAGTCTCCATTGGCTTGTGATGGACAGGAACAGCTGCTGAGTTATCCTGTGATCTCTGCAAGCCTGCCTGTATTCTATTTTTAGCACAGGCTGAATTCATCATGTGCTTTGAGCACAGCGAACTACAATTTAAGTTTTACAGATATAGCCATCTAAATAGTTATTTGCACCTTATATTTCAATCCGAACTAACTTTATTTAGTGACCCTCCTCCCCCACTGGACTTTTGTAGTGCTTAGAAAACAGTAAACCGAAGTCTTGCCTAATTCTGAAGCGCTTTAGAAACTTGGGAATGAAGGAAAGCACTAAACTCCTTTCACAAGATCTACCCCAGCACTACCAAGGATTATATACTCTTAATGGACCGGAGAAGGTTGCAGTGGGGTGGTGACTTCTGTAGAAATCCAGCTGACAAACATTGGTCAGTGAGTGAGGGGAGAAAAAAGGCAACATTTAGGGGTCCTAGAATCCTAAAAAAAAATACATTGTACCAAACCGTCAGATTGGTATGTTAATTGAAAGTGAAAAGGATGATTTATTTTTTAATCCATTGTGTTTTAAACTAAACTTGAAGCAGGCCTGCAAATTGAACATGGCCAGTCAGTCACTTCATTAGCCGCTAGACTGAAATAACTTAATATTGGCTCTTTACGGATTTCTCATGACCAGACTAGTATTTCTGAAATTTTCTTCAGTTGATTAGCATTATGCACAAAATAGAATAGTGTTTAAACATTTGAAGGATTAATATTCATTCAAATAAACAGGCCACAAGGAGCTTGGCAATTGGGTGCATATTTAGGGGAATCTTGACCCACAGTATTAAGTTCAGGCCCATTTTATCCAAGACCTGTTCCCAATTGCCATGATTTACATCATTCCTTCATGCCAGAGTCGAACAGCCACACCAAATGCGGTCTGAAAACCCTCCTTGAGCCATCTGGTTTTGCAGCAGGGAATAGTGCTGTACCATAGCCAATGCTCCGAAAGCTGGCCCTCTGCCCTTTAGTGTAAGAGAAACTACTACTCATGAGCACCTGACAGTTACTATTGGACAGTGATATTGTCGTGGGTCTACCTTTTGGGTGAATCTATGTATCCATCCTCATTACCCTTGTATGTGTGCATTTTTGCACTTGTAGTATGTCTTTTATACTCAACATAGAAACACTCCCAATTAGTATTAATGTATATTCACTTGTAGAAATGAGCATTGAAAATGGAATGCTCAAAAAGTATACAGTTCTTTAAAGCATTGAAGTAGCATCCTACTCTGCTAAAATGTTAGAACTACCACCAATCAACAATCTGTGTGAGTAACCGTTATGGCCCAGTAAAACTTTAAATCATATACGCAGTTATGATGCGGTTTGGCAAGCCAGGGGACAGATTAACCTCTGAATATAACCCATTGGGTGTAAAGTGTTAAACTATCAGTCCATGGCTTCTATGGGTAACTAAGAATTGCCCAAAAGCAGACTGCTGTCAAGGATGAAAATTGTTACTGGTACAGCAATTTAAATTCTCCTGCAATGATTCCTATCACCATTACTGTTGGGTGTTACTTATCCTGGCCACGGAAGTACAAGGGGAAACACCAGTCATTTTTATTTTATTTATTTGTGTGAATCAAAATATGAATTGATTTTAACAAAAAATGAATTTTCCCAAAGAATTTACAATATCAGTTTGTCGAACAGCTTTCAGTAGTTTGCACGTGAGTTTTGAAATAAAGCGAGGTTAACTTGCTTTTTCAGCCCGGATAGGCCTTTTCAAACTGATAGCTGAGAAAGAAGACTCGGGTGATTGTAGTTGTAGCGAGTTGACTTAGCTTTCTACGATCCCTTCCAGGTCATTCAGGGTGTCTAGTTTGGACATAATTTGTTGCACTATTTTGGAAGTGGCCATTAGCCAGGTTGGTTTATCCCCACTGATCATTCTTGACCACCAGCAAGATTCACTGTCGATCGAGGGGTCCGACGAGAAATGCTGCATGTAGGCTGTCCTGATTTGTTTTGTTTCTGGGCAGCCTATAACCAGAGGACGAATTGTCTTTCCTTTTTGTTCTGGCATAGTCTGCAATGAGCTGTGTTTGAAAGTCCTCTGATGGCTTTAATTTCATTTGTTGGTAGCAAGTTAAGTGTCGCCCTTAAAAGACAGTTTCTGGCTTGTCTGTTTGGGAATTGTTTTATAAATCCCTGAAGCTCGTTTAGTTTCTTTATGTTGGGGGGGCAGATGCCGTGTTAACTTGTTTTCCATTGCTTTTGCCAGAGTCGTGATCCAGTCTATTTCCTTGAACTTTTTCATTATTTTTGCCGGGTTTTGGATTAAGTCATCTTCTGTGCTCTCAATTGAACTCAACAGCGTGGAGATGTGTGTCTTCTAGGATTGTAGGGATTTGTTTGAGTCGACTTTGTAGGGCAGAAGGCTCTCGGGGAGCAGAATTTTTCTGTGTAAATAAAGGAGACTCAGTTCTCTTCGTATTGATGCGACTGGTGTCAAAGCCGGAAGAGAGAACTGTTCTCCAATAGTAGGCTTCAAGTTTTGGCCAGATGTCTCTCGGCAACAGGATCATTGCCTCTGAACCATTGGTTATGGCAGGGACTACTTTCATTTTGTAGTAGTCAATTGCTGGTATCATTGAAAAGCAGCTGAGTGTTTGGTCAATCGCTTTTCCTTCTGCCGCCAGCTTCCTGATTTTTATTCTTGGATGTTCTTGCATAGCTGTTTCCTTTTTGGTGTTGTCTACTATGATTCCCAAGTATTTAAAACTTTTTACTTTTTCGATCTCGGCCGATTGGAAGAACCATTTTGATTTTTCAGTTTTCTTTGTTGATTTTTCTAAGGTAACAATTTTTGTTTTTCCTTTGTTTACTTCCAAGTTGATTGATGTTGCATAGCCAGAAAGATGTTCAAGTTGGCGCTGTAATCCAATTGGCGTCTGATCAATTAGTATAAGGTCGTCTGCGTAGAGTAACCGGCTGATTTTGTGTTTGCCTAGTTGCAGTGGAAAAGATCGAACAGAGGTTTCTGTTTCTTTAACGTCACCGAGATAGGCTAGAAAAAGGCAACGGGCACCCCTGCTTGACTCCACTTTGGATCGCTATGGATTTTGAGAGCGATCCTTGGCAATTTAATCTGACTCGCACAGACGTGTTGGTATGTAGAGATTTGATGGGCTTTAGAATCTCTTTAGGACAAGACCAGCTTTCCAGTTTATTCCATAAGAGGGTCCCGACAACCCTATCAAATGCTTCAGAGAAGTCGACGAAAGCCAAGTGGATCTTGGGGCCTCCTTCTAGCACTTTACTTTTCAGGACACTTATTATGAGAATGTTTGCAGCAGTTCCCAAGTTCTTCTTAAATCCTGACTGGTAGGGATCGTTGCACGCCGCGTCACAAGCCCATTTTTGGAAGCTTTTCTGTAGGAGGGAGCCAAATAATTTTCCTATAAGATCCAGCAGCGCGATGGGCCGGTAGTTTGAAGGATCATTGATGGCGCCTTTCTTGTAAATTGGAATGATCGTGGCAGTAGTCCACGAAGCCGGAATTGATTTGGAGTCTGACCATCTTGAGAAAACTTCGCTGATGAAAGTGGACCAGGCTTCAGGATGGGCCTTAAGGTCGATGTTTGTAATGCCTTTGGGTCCCGGTGCTCTTGAGTTTTTCAGTTTGGTTATTGCGTCGTAGATTTCTTCTTTGTCGTTTAAGGTTGTCCAAGGATTCTCGCGGCTTTCTGAAAACAGATTTTTCTGTTCCAAAGGTAGTTTGAAGGTTTCCTTTGTGCTTTTCCAAGGTAACTTCACCAATCACGTTTTCAATGTTTTTGCTCCTGACAGCTGTCTTAGAATTTAGAAATGACCAGCAGTCTCTTGAATTTTTGGTGCAGATGGCTCTCAGTATGGCTTCAGAGTCTTGTTGTTGTAATTTTCTTTGGTGCGATCTTAGCCAGGTACGGTAGACCAGTTTTGCTTTTAATTTAATAATTTTTGCTTGGTCCGTGACCCACTTAGCTTTTCGACTAGGAGAGAGTCGTACGAGTGTTTTGCAGATTTAGTGAACAAGTTTGTTTTTAGACAAGACTTCTTGTACGGTGTTAACAAGGGGCCATAGTCGGTCTCGTACTTCCGGTCACTGGATTTGGACTTCTTGTACTTATTAGACAGGTCTTCAATGTCTTTTGCTGAGAGGCATAGTTTATTACCCTGAACATTTACTTCGAGGTGGTAAGGCAGCAAATCTACATGGTCGTTTATACTTTTCCAAGATGTAAATAGAGGATTGACAGTTTGCTTTACCTCGAAGGACGAGATCAAATCCAGAAACGGTTGTGAGGTGAATATGTGATCAATTGAGGATTGTAGCACACCTTTAGACCAGGTCGCTGGCCGGTTCTGGTCAGGGAAGACCGCATCTAGGCTTTGGAGATCTGCCGGTGTCGAAGGTATTAGTGTTTAGGTCTCCACAGATTAGTATACATGACACTAAATGAACTGTTAGGATTTCATCAATTGTTGTTTCAATTTCTCTGAGAAAGGTTTCCGCTTCTATTTTCGCAGGGTTCCAATAGATGTTTAGGATTGCTAAGGGCGTACACTGTTCTTTCTTGTCAAATTCACTTTTGTTGGGACCAATTTAGCAAAACTGCCAAGAGGAAGTGGTTTGCACTTAGGACTTTGTCCAGGTTCAGACTGTGTCCAATGCAAGATGTCGTCAGAAGGCCAGAAGAGGGACGTCCTTTAATACTTTTGAGGGCCGGGGTCATGGAAAGTTCGTAGCCGTCTAAGGTCGGTTTTGTGAGCCACGTTTCTTGTAAGCAGATTGTCGTAATCACCTAAGTGGATTTCTCCTGGAGAGGTCAGATGCTGAAAGCCCCTCGTGTTCCATGAGCAGAGGCTTACGTATGTCTGGTGTCAAAGGGCTGCTGACCTTCGTGGCTGTGGTCCTGGGGCTTGGATTGCTATTTGGAGTTTCTTGAAGTAAGAGTTTTAGGAAGTCAAGCCCATAGGCCTGAAGCAGTTGACTTGGACTCGTTTGGGGCCCGCTTTGATATCGCAGGTTGGACCAATTGATTGGTCGTTTTTTGCAGGACTTGAGAGGTGGGGCTACTTGCAGTGGTTGTCCATTTGCTGTTGTCGATCCTTCGCCCTTTTCTGTCATGCTTCAAATTGAGATTTGGTTTTTCCTTTGAGATTAAACTTTCATGATCATTGGTCAGTTTGTCGGGCGTTAAAGTGGGATTTTTCATGCATTGGTTCCGCTTAGACGTAGAGCTCTCTATGGTCTTTCTTATAGTTTCTTACTTTGTTTGATGCTGAGTGGGTTTGAGATCTTTCGTGTCCCTTTGAAGTGTGAGTTCTACTGCATGCTTGTTCATTTGTGTTATTTAGGTCAGTGAGATCATATCCAGTCTCAGTAGTTCTTTTGCTTCTTTTCTTAGTAGGTCTTTAATCGAAGCCGAAGCAATGTGTAGATAAGTTTGAGCCTTCCCTTTTGTATGGGAGGGGTCGACTATCTTTAGGTCTAACGTTTTTATTTTCCTCAGTTTTGGTATGTGGTTGAAGAGTATTAAGACAGAGCTTCGGTTTAAGATCACATCGTCGTAATTCCCTTGTATTTGTTCTAGTTTGAGAATCCACTGCCGTTCTTGTGTGGAATTTGAAGTTTTGCTGTATTTTTTTTCTGTTTGGGATCGATAGTGATGTTCTCTTCTTGCTGGTGTTCGCAGGTCTGTGTCCGTTGATTTGAAGGTGTCTTTTTCTTGCTTTTGGCCTTGCTTTGAAGTAGAATAGAGTCAAGATTTGTTTGTCTGAAGAGCTTTTTGATCTAGAGTTTTTCGCCATTCAAGAGGGAGGCGTTAAAGATCATCGGCTTTTACTTGAAATTGTGGTCGAACAGTGGCTGGGTTTCTTTTCTGTTTCATGAAAGTGTTGAATTATTTTGTTACGGCGTTCTTCCAACATAAGGAAGGGTGAATTTTGATTTGGACTAACGTCCTCTATGTTGTCAAGTGTGCTTTGAGAAGGGCCCACGAAAGTTACTTTTCTCTCTAGGGTTGCCGATTTCTCCTTGGTCAGATCATGCTGTGGGCTCTCCTCTAGATGTTGGCTGAGGTTCATCAGACACTCCTGGGCCATGAACTCTTCAGCTGTTTTAGGAGATTGTGGAACTGTACGTTGGTTGTTTGCAACAATCTTGGCTGAGCCCAAGTTAGTGTCACTCCTTGGTGAGACCGGCCTTTCTTTACTCGAGGTTGTTTTAGAGTGTGTCGAGCCAATAGTTTCATAGAATTTAGGCTCTTGTTTTTCATTTCTTTTGTTTTTGTCCTTTTTCAGCTTTGTTTTTCTTGAAGATCAGGAAAGGTTGGCCCGCCCCTTGGGTCGAGGCAGCGTTTCCCGAGTCAAGGAGATTGGGGTCGTCCACAACCAACACTTCCTTTTTCTGTCTTTTGTCATGATTTACTATATCCATGTTGATTTGTTTTACATCAGTTTGAGTTTGAGCATTTCTTGATAGTTTGTCCAGTCAGGTCTATAATTGGTGAGGTTTGTTCCCCCACCTCTTTTGTAGATTTGTTTTGCCTCTGGTCAGTAGTTGGAGTTTGTGTCTCTGTTTTGGTACTGGGTTGAGGCAGAGTAGTGCTTTTGTTCTTTAGCCAGTTTCGGGCACTCTTCGTGGGCCATCACGCAGCCCTCTAGATAGATCAGTTTGGAATACATCATTGCCTGAATTGACGTATGGTCTTTTAAGGTGTCATTGAGGGATTTTTTGTTTTGTGAATGGTGTAAGGCCTATTGAAATAGCCGACATAATTGAAAAAATGTCAGTTTTTTCCACTGGGGGGGCTTGTATAGGCAAATTTCCTTGACTTCTAGAAGTTCTTGGTGAAGGAGTAGATTGTTGTGCAGTTGGAAATTTCTGATGGTGTCTTGTAGGCAGCTGGTCTAGAGAGAATCTTCTGTGTGGCCCACGTGGGAGAAGTAGAACTGGGAAGATCTTCGGGCTTTCAAAACCATTTCTTGCATCTTTGTGGATTTCTCTTTCAGGAGAAATTTCATAGTTTGCTGTAAAGGGTTTGGGGTTTCCCACCATGGGTGATGCTTCGGTCTTATCGTGGTGTTCCGGACTCAATGTGTCCCGCGACGGGGATAGTGGAATAGAGTTGTTGTCATCTTCCCAGGGTTCGTTTGATGGACTTGGTGGGACAGTCATTTGATCTTCAACAGCTGAAGATGGGAGGTTTACGGTGTCTGTTTAGGTTTATTTGAAGTTTTCCTTGAACTTGGTCGACTGGCCTTGGGTTTGCCCCAACCGATTGTTTTAGTAAATCCTCTTCAGGAAGGTTTTTTGGTGTACTTGGTATGGTTAGAGGAGTGCCCACTTGCACTTCCTAGGCTGGGGGTGAGAGCTCTGAGGCGTTTTCGTGTACATTTCTTGGTTGTTCTCCTGGTTCCTGAGCCTCAATTGCATTAAGGTTTACCGTCGCCAGTGCCTTTACTGGTTCAGAGTTCTTTTTGTGGCACCTGGTCTTCAGCCCTCACTAGCTGTGGATACGGACTTGGTAGAACTTCTAAATGCTTTGGGGTTATAGGCGAAACCACACTTTGGCCCTGGCATGAGTTGGTCGGGGATAGTGCCATCAGCTTTCGTGAGGAGGTCGTCCTATGGTCTAGCTTCCTCTATTTCTGAATGGGTTGGCAATCTTGAAGAGCTTCCAGGATTTCCATGTCGGTTAGCTCAGCTGTTTGTATCGGCCGGGTGATGTTTCTGAAATTAAAGAAACTTGTGAGCAGGTTTTGTGAAACGGCTTGCTGGATTGCCTTTCCTGATCTATTAGAATAAGAAGTCGTTCCATTGCCTTTTTTCTGAGTGACAACACCATTGTGTAGGTGTAGCCCTCTCTTTTTACTTTCTTTTTTTTTTTCTTTTCAGGTCGTGTGTTTTTTTCTGCATTTTGAACTGTAGGTGAAAATCGTGGTCGTTTTCTTATGTTGGACTGGGCCGTTGCATTTGTACTGCTCGGCTCGTCCAATACCACTGGAACAGTCCCTGGACCAATTTGGTCGTAAGGGTCTGAAGCGCGATCCAATGCTGAACGCTCGAGGGAAGCACCCCGAGAGGCACGTCTCTTGGGGGCGGCGCTCAGTTGGCCGGCCTCTGCTTTGCAGTGAATGATAGCTTTAACAGCTACACGGCTGCGGGATACAGCCTATTCTGGCTCCGCCCCGCTAATCCGTCCTCACGATCCAGGTCTGACCCCCCCCCGTCGCCGAGCCTCGGCCGCTCCTTGCACCACGCCTTGCACCGCCCCACACGATTGCAGTCCCGGATCCTCTCCAAAAGGCGACGCGGACCCGCTATCCCCTCCAGGATTAACAGGTGAGCGCGCCATTTGGATAGTGTTCACAGGATCTGCATTTCCTGCGGTGGGGAGGTCTTCGTTTGTGGTGTCTTCCAAGGCCAATGGCGGGGGAGCCTTTGTTTGTTTCTTTAGTCTGTGGCCTGATTTTTCCGGTGAGCATGGGGTAATCTAAGAGTCATCGGGAATCATCAGGGTAGGTTTGGTGATTATCGGTTTTTTTATGAGTTAACTTCTTTTTCCTGTTTGGCTGCAACTTTCAGATAAGTGGACTTGATTTGAGTAATTTACACATGGTTCATCTGAGATCGAGTGGGGGGCGCGAACTCCGCATCCATCGTCTCTCTTCACACATGGGGGGAGTTAACGGAGGCGGCAGTCCTCGCAGCCTCGACCGCCATGACTGCAGGACTGCCACTCGCCGCCACTCCGCGTCCGCTCCGTGGACTGCTGGGGATTTAGTAGCTGGGTTGAAAGGGTGCTCCGCCTCCAAAACAAAGGATAGTGAAGCTAGAAGATACTGCAGGACTGCCACTCGCCGCCATTCCACTCCAGTCATTTATGCATACTGTGCTAAAACCTGGCACCACAACCTTCTCCAGCACATGGTTGAAAGACCAACCTAAAAAGAAATCGGGGTGCCCCATGGAAAATAATTTTTAAAAATGTCCTAATTGGCCCCAAAATTGTGTAAAAGAAAAGAATTTGCCCAAAGTGCTAGGTTGTAGCCCCATGAGCAGTGTTACACTCGGTGAACGCGTCAGAATGCTCTTTACTGATTGTTTCCAAGACGTTCAGCTTTTTGCTCTAATTTTGCCTCTAAATTATTGAAGCAAGGATCAGAATTTGGAAAAATTACACTGCCAGTTTTTAGGGCCACAGACTAGAGGTATTCTAGGCATAGATATCAAGTTTCTGCTCTCTTCCCACCCCAGGCAGGTCAAATTCATATGGGTCAGCAGTTGTCTTTGGATTCAGTACCGTAGCCTTCGGTGAAACTTTCAAAAAGAGCAATTCAGCCTGCCAAAACAGCTGGTTTATAAAGTTTCCCTCTCTTGTGTAAATGTAAGCCAGTCTAATCTTAACTGATGTCAGTAGAACTGACCATCTTGTTTACATTTGAATTGGAGCCAACTTGTTATTGACAATGTATATATGAACTAGAATGTTTTGAACAAGGACCTTTGCCAAATTGTGCGAAACGTCGGTGCTTATCAAAACCTTCTCGGCTTTGTTTGTCCCAATTAAGCATTCTGGCTTGATTGGTATTATATTTGTTGGCTTGGACGCCATTGATTTGTACCTTGAAATGCATATATGTACAAACTATCATAAGCCTAACTACTGTGTGTTTTGCAATGTGCAATTAAATAGTCTCAAAATACTTGCCTCCAACAATTATAAATTATATTTTCTATTTTCACTCAATAGAAACATTTCATTTTTGGCTGCATTTTATGGGACTTGGGTTGAAGTTGGAGCATAATGAAATTTGACACATGGTGGTTTCATAGAAAATACTACAAACCTCTGCCCAAGGGTTGAAATTCCTCTGAATTGGAATGTTTGTGGTTATAGCAGCTTAGTTTTGAATTGGTGCCACACAGAGGCATCAGTGGATAATTGTCTTTTTGTGTAATCTACAAATAAACCAGTAACCCAACCCTGCAAATAAATGTAGAAGCAAGATACTGCTGCACAGGACCACTCAAAATTGAAAACAAATCTCCACATGTTCATTCAAAAGCGTGATGCTCGGTACTACAAATCCACCAGAAACCAAGTAGTTGTCCCTACAATTCAAGGTTGAAACTATGCCTTACACCGCATGAAACATTGGACATTGTTAGCAGGGGTCGAAATAAGATTTCATGAGTAGGAGCTAAAACTACTAGGCAGGAGCTACTCCTAGAGAACCAAGAAGGAGCACATAGCGTGCCAAAATATATTTAACTTTTACGTGAGTTGCAAACTTCAACTTTTTGTCCCCTGTTTAGAATTAATGATGCTTTAAATGTCTCCAATTGTTTATAAACATTCCCAAATGCAGAAAGTTGATGCCACCAGATATGTTTGTATGGCACCAGTTTGCCCCAGGAGCCAAAAGCTAGTTCTTTGTAGATGCTGGCGTCCAGCTAACCAAGCTCTTCTGGGCTATAAGCAAGAGCTAAACCGTTGCTAGCAATTTTAAACCCTAGTTTAATCTGGCCTAAAAATACAAAGTTTGCATGCCTCCATTTCATTTGAACTATAAACCTCTATCCCACTCTCGAGCAGCACCTCTGCATAAACTAAAAGTCCTCATTTGGCAATAGTTCATGGAGGAAAAGACACCTGGGTCAAAAACCTATTAAAGGAATAAACTAAATCTTGGCCATCAAAACCTAAAAATCATACAAGAACTCCACGCTACAGCAGGTCCATCCACATGATATGATATTTATATTGTGTCTGTGCATAAGTGAGTCTAGGTGCGACAAGACAAGGAGGTGGGGGGGGTAAACCAGGGTGGACAAAATGATCTTACTAGGTCTTGTGTCACTCAGATCACGCGTGCGTAGAAGACGGAATGGGGAAGTACAGTTAACTCACAAGTGCAGCCAGCGGGTGGCTCCTAAGTACAGAGAGAAGGGATTGTAGGGTTGCAGATACAGACTCTTTAGTGCTGGGGAGCCCGGAGGCAGTGCGAAGGCAATGGACATGCAGCAGCCTGGGTCCAAGTTAAGAGGGTGACCAGTGCGTGGAGCAGCCAGTGCATCAGCAGGGGAGAGGAAGAGAAAGTGGAAGAGAAAAGAAAGGTCTTGAGTTGCTTCCGGAACCGGAGGTGGTTCTGCTCAGGTTTGAGAGGCTGGGGGCCTGTTCCAGAGGGAGGCCCCAGCTCAGGAGATAGATCTGCCCTCAACTCTCTGCTTGGAGAAGCGTCTGACCTGCCGAGTTGGATGAGCAGAGAGCCTGAGAAGGAAGATGTTTTAGAAGAGAAAGTTGGAGGTAGAGCAGTCCAAGGCCACGGAAAGCCTTGTGGTCAATGCAGAGGGTCTTGAAATTGATCCTAGCAGTCCTGTTCTGGATAAGTTTTGAAGGTCGTAGAGTGGAGGCAGGAAGATTTAGAAAGAGGCTGTTGCAATAGTCCAGCCCAGAGAGGACCGGAGCTCTGGAGACTGAGCTTCTGGGGGAAAGTGAGAAAAGAATACCTGAGGAGGTTCAGCTGATAGTTTGACTTCTTAAAAACGTCATATGTAGGAGAGAAGGAGAGAGTGGAGTCCAAGATGCCACAAGCGTTCTTAGCCTCTCGGAAAGGAGCAGGAAGAGGGCACATAATGTGAACAAGGACCTTATATGCTAGAAAAAACAATTGACCCTACAAAACTGTGCACAAGCCTCTGATTTTCCTACAAAGAAAACTAATAGGTTGGACCTCCCAAATTCTTCCATGTCTTTAGCACACAGTGAACCTATCTTTTAAAAACAGCTGTAATTGGCAAAGATTAATTTGCACATTTTCTCATTTCAAATGCATGATGGTCAAAGCAAGAAGCGCTCCATCGAAGTCCACAAGATTAAGCATCCTGTCCCACAATGCCACGGCAAAGGTTCAAAATGTGGAACAATGCATAGATCCAATCATTTGGTTGCATTAACAGACCTCTTTATTTTGATCTAAACAGACACTGGGGACATGGATGACCCAGAAATATCATTAAGACTTTACTCAATGCCAATGAACGGAATGTGATGCAAAGCATCAATGATTTGAAGTATCTTGCAATGTCCATGCATGGGATGCGCCTTAGTCACATATCCTGGATGGCACAGCCTCCTTGTGCCCCAACCACCCATCCCTTTCTGAGTCTGACAGGTTTGAGCATTACACTAGCAGCAACGCCTTTTTGCACACCATTTATTATTTTTGTTTTTCCTTCTTCCACAGCACATCCCCAATAGGTTCCGGTGGTGTGCCGGGTGCCTGCTGAGCTTTTCCTCCATCTCCCGCTAGGCATTCCTCTGACATGTTGGTGTACCTCTCTTCTGGTACTCTGCAGGTGTGCTTGCTCGGGTCAAAACCTTCGGCAGACAATTTGCTGAAGAAGATTCAATATAGCGTCAAGAGCAAAAGTAAGTAGACACATTAGGAACTCTAATGCAGCTTCCCCAGCACCAGAGGTCAAGGAGGCCCTTACAATCGCAGGGAAGACCAGGGCAAATGACCTGAAGGAGACTAGTGACACCCTGCCATGGTGTCTCCACAGATCACCGAGTAATGGATATGTCACTTAAATCCACATGGACGTGTGACCGTGCTAAATTTGCTGCCAAATAGCTTAGAGCCCGGAGTGCTTTTGACAGCCCCAGACAGGGAACCTCAAAAAGGATTACCTATTTGCCACCATATACAATGTACATTCTTAAACTTGTGGATACATCTCTGTTTCGACCCACTTGTCTACAAAGTCTCCTCTGCACAAGAGCCACATTCATTCTTGTCGGGCCTTAATCAGGAAAAAACTATTCACCCCTCCTTAGTTCTGCAAAAGCTGTTTCCTTTTTTTAAAAAAGCTTCCCTTTTATGCTGCAAAGAACCTGCAAAAAGCATATTTTATCCTTATTCGATCCCCTCATCTCTTGTGTGCACCTGCTCGCTCTGTACACCTCGTGTAGATGCATGTGCAAACTTGGGGCCCAACAGTCTGGTTATCCTCTCACATAGCTGCATGAAAAACGTGTGCAAGGCCCTGCTGCTATACATTCCTTTATCCGTTTGTTCTACCACACATTTATTCCTGATCCAAATTCATTGTGGCCAATGGGGACACTTGCTCCCCTCCGAGTGCTATTTTTTGGCATTGCTGCGATCTGATACGCCCGCCCCCCTCGTGCACAATACTATGTCCTTCAGTCACTGTGTATTCATTCGTTTATCATCTGGGGAGGCACCTGCTGTCTGAAGAGAAACTTCATGCCCATGAGAACAACCATGCAACAATTAATTGGACCCTGTTGGCATCGCTTTCCATTCTAACCTTTTCCCTATGAGCTCCTCTGCCCAACAGTGAAAATAAGATTCAATTAACTGATACTGTAGCCTTTTGCTAAACAATATTCTTCCATTTTTAACAATGACCAGCTCCAATATGGCCATTCTCTTGTTCCCTGCAGCAAATGACAATGCTGCTTGATAGTTCACCCCTACATAATAAAACCAAGCCCCACCTTCCTACCTTTTACCTAATACTATAGGTGTACTGACCGAAGTTCCCTCAAACTTCACCTTGGCACGTGTTTTTCCACCTCTTCCCTAACCACTCCCTGATGTGTCGCGCAGCTATATTTATATCGAATTACCTTGTGATGTCACTCAACTACGTGACCATAACACCTCGGACTGCTCCAAGTGCCAGTCCATAACTGGAAAAGTCTTGACGGAACCAAAGGGGAAGTTGAAGGTAAGTTGCATCCCTAAATCTCCTACCAGACCAAGAAACCTTAGACCGACCAGTAGAGGGGCGCTCTCCTTGGAGGAAGAAGGCCAAGAGGTTGAGATTGAGGAGTGGCTCCCGCCACTCTACTTCGTCCTTTAAGTCGAAGAGAAAGCACTGTAGGTCACCTTCGTTGTAGGACGCTTCCCCGAAACGGTTTCTTGCCCAACCAAAAAGTCCACTCCGGTTGAGTGGGAGGTCTTGTTAGGGAGAATTCTCTCTTTAGGCTGAATTTCCTAACCTAGTGAGTCCCCCAGCAGCTTTGCTGGATTTCTGGAGTTTGTTTTTTTTTTCTCCTGCCAAGAGTGAGACTCTTTTTCTCCCACTGTTGAACATAATTTATGGTGTTTGTTTGACTGTTAATGTGTTTTATGTATATGGGCTATGGGGCCCTTTACTCCATAGGGTCTTGTGTGTTTTTCCTATGTGTTACACAGCACCCTCCGTGCAGTAACTTAGGGGTGTCATAGTGACCCCCCACCATAGACTCCATACCCTGGGACTGGCTACTGTCTCCCAGGGCATGTAAAGTCACCATGTCCCAAATTATGAACAGAAACCAGTACAAACCATCATATTTTGGATGTACTGGTCGGGGCAATTCAATTGCCCCGGGGTCTGTTAGGCCAGGTGGCATGTCTCCGTCCCCCCTGATCGAGTTTTGGCTGGTGGCAGTGGATACTACTTTTTAAATTCGACCGCGAACATATCCCTATGGGATTTTCCCATTGTTCGAGGCTACCAACTTTAATTATTTAATTCTCATAGCCTCGAACATACTGCCGGTTTATTTAATATTAATTCACCGGTTGGTATTTTTTGCCAGGACTCGATTCTAATATGGCGTTTGTGTTCTCTTCTGTGACTCCAACCCAAGTCGAGCCCTTTGTTCCACTTTTTGGCGGGCCTCTCCACAGAAGCCTCCAAAAGTGGTGCCACTCTCTCTGGGTACCACAGGGGGTGAGGGAGGGGGAGGTTTAGGCACCCTGGACTGAGTTACCGTGGTAACTCAAGTCGCACTCTTGTGTGATTGGCCCAAGTGGTGAGCCGGCCGGCTCACCACTTAGCATGTTTGACAGCTAGGCTGAGTGAATGGGGGTGTGCTGCATAAAAGCAGGGCTTTGGGGACTGGAACTCGCCACAGGACCTGAGAATCCAACGAGGGAGAAGCTGAGCCGACCTACCACGACGACACTACCGGTGGAGCCCTGCAGAACAGACTCGCCACTTCCCGACGACAGAGAAGATCTCCCGGCTGGAGAGGCTTCTTCCCCTGACTGGTGGGCACAACCAGTTTACCTTCTTTTCTTTGCATCCCAGGACGCCTTGTGGTCGAATTGCCCGTGCCAAGCACCCCGGCAACCGGATAGCCACTTACCACTGAACCGCGAATCCAAGGAGCGCTCCTTTTACCTGAGAAATCCGGGGCTGGTTTCTGCCCTGGCAGTGCAACGGACTCCTGTCATCCTCCCCGACGAGATCCTCTCTTCCCCCGGACGAAGCACTGACTTGCATCCGCTGCCAGGAACAACTGCCCCCGCTGGAGTGTTCTCACCACTTTAAAGTACCGTGTCCGCCAGGCCTCCCTTTCTAAAGATTGCTACAAGGTAATATGTCATGATCACTGTTTCCAAGGAGCCAGGACCAGCCCAACGTCCTTGGAAGCAGGCCCCTAACCCTAATCCAAGGCACCAGCCGGTCCCTACTGGGACCTTTTGGACCCTGTCCTGGCGCCGATGGCACCAGGCTCATCAAAACCATCGGTCCCGGCACTGGAAGCGCCGGGCTCATAATTGGTGTGAAAGTGCTTGGGTGGACTTACCTGCGTCAGACCATGCTGCTTACTTACCAGACACTTAGAAGCCCTCTGTGAACAGGAACTTCTTTCTTACCTGGGTGGGGCAGCTCCACTCCCTGGATACAGCACTGGAACTCTTCTGGAAACTGGAACTCTTTTCTTACCTAGGCAGGGCCGTGGAAGAAGATGCCTCATCACTCCAAGGCTATTTAAACCACACCCGATAGATGAAACGTGCTTCGCGTTATTCTGCATCTGCAGCAGAACGCTCACCGAGTCTGTTCCAGCCTTTCCTCTTTCGATCCTAAACCTGCAAGAATTATACTTACCATTCCTGTATCCAGTCAACATCAGCACCTGCAAAAGACAAGAAACAACAGGTTAGCAAAACAAACTTTACACACAGTGCTTTCTCACCTGATTCATCGGCAGCGGCCATGTCTTCACGCTGCACCTTCGCCTGCAAAGACAAAAGCATTGTTATACTTACCGGCACGCCGTGAATTCCGGATTTCTTCATTCTGCATCGCCGCCTGTGAAGACAAAGTTTAGTTAGCATTCCGCTGACTCCGGCGCTGCAAACCAACATCTGAAAGACAAAAGAAAAAGACATTAAACAGGTATTTACTCACGCCCATCGCGCTCGTCGCAATAAAACGCCTGCGAATACTCCGGCGTCTCCTTAACACGAACTAAGCTTCAAGGAAAGAGACAGTTAGAGCGCTTGCCATACTTACGAATTTCCAGGCGCTTCACTCCATCTTCCATCCCAAGAGTCCTGCAATACATAAGGGAAAAGCATTATACAGAGTCTTCAATATTAACGTGCCACGCATTTAAAGACTATAAAGACAAAAGGTGTCCAGAAACTCACCGCTCGTGCAGATAACGACGGTAACCATCCTCTGAATTCAAGAGGCCAATGTTTCACCAGTGAAGGAACTGGCAACGGCACCCTGCACCAGACGCAGATGGAGAGCCCAGCATTCACCTATCTAAGGTGAGCACGTTGACCTGGGGGGGCTCTACAGAAAAGCTGGGAAGAAAGAGAGAGAGAGAGGGAGGGACATTCAACAACCCAGGCCATTAACCCCCATATTCTTTCACCTGCAGAAACCTCACTCTTCGAGTTCGACACACAGTGCGAAGAGGTTCGACCCCAGAAGCCAATCGAGTCCTGCACATCACTTTTCGAGTCACAGACACCCTCCTGCCAAGACCCGCGCCTCCGTGGGAATCAGGTGAGCGTTACATAATAATCCCTTAACCTTCTGGACTGGCCGCCTTGACCTTCTAAATGGTCCCTTTCTTTGGTCCAACTCTTTTTGAACCTTTTTCAAGACTTTTGTGCACTGCAACCGTGTGACCTTGGACACATTTCGTTCTGATCCTCTTAAAGTGGATCCGGCCTACTGAACTCTATCTTCACGGTTTTTCTTTGCCTTCCTCTCTTGTTGTGTTCTTATAAAAGTGTTGGGATCTGTTTCAATTTATACTCTGCTTTTTTCTCCCTTTTAAAACAAATTATTAGAGTGCCATCTGCGTTAAGCGCTCACCGCTGTCTGAAAATAAGTGGGGCTTTACTAAAGAATTGTCTAATTCTTTTAAGGGAGTGTATATCTTTTAGTGACCGTGTTTTTGAATTGCTTACTATTAGTGCCGATGTGGTTTTAAATAAAGCTCTGGTCAGTGTTTACTTGCTCTACTGTGTTCCTCTGACCTATTGTGAATACTCTGTATACTGCCTAACTCTTCTTGAGGGAGGTCTGACTGCTCAGCCACAGCTACCAAGTGAATCTATGTGGTACAGACTGCTACCAAGTGGGTTTACTGCCAAACACCTGTAGTATTAAATCTTTTGCAGTGGTCCCAGAGGGAACTGCACAGGTTTCTGCCTAACAGGCCTTCAGAACAGAGATGCTCAAAATATTTGAGAAACAAAAGCCTCCAAGCCATGCTCCTACCACTTCTTCGAAAGAAGCCTTGAAGTAAAGGACTCGACCTAAAGCTTGCACGCCCTCGAGCCCGGGACGAAGGCCTGCTCTGCATCGAAAGCAGTCAAGGATCAGTCGAGCCGGAAACGCAGGTTGAGGTAGTCGACGCCTTTGGCACCAGCCGAACCCTCGATGTCTACATCAACGCCAAACGTATCAGCGGCAGCTGCGCCATCATTGCCAGCTGCGCAATAGACGCTGAGTCCCCTTGTAAAATCTTCGGCGCCAAGTTTTGACAACTCTTCCAGCGTCGAACCCAGTATTCACAAAATCCCTCATTCCTGAGAACTTGTGTACCACTACCCAGAAAGACTATTATAAGTCTCTTTTATTTATGAAGAACATGAGCAGTCTGATGAGGCTCCATTTGTCCTCCCAATTTGGTACGCCAAATGTACCCGAGAGTTTTATTGCAGAGGAGTCCAGGTTAAGGGACCTACTTGCAAGTGGGGTGGATACGTCACCTGAGTTGGCGTTTGGGAGACCAGATGCATATGTGTCCTACACTCAACTCAGGTCTTAGGTAGTGGTCTACATGGGATTGAGTAGGCCTCCATTGCCATTTGAACAAGATGATCCAACAGACATCTTAGATAAAGGTCCTCAGTCAGATCCCATATTACCATTTCATATTGCCTTGCAAAAAAGGTTGGCAGACGCAGCAGACCAATCAGTCTGTTAATAAAAACTTTACCAAATAATACCGCCCTTCCATATTGACCCAGACTATCTGTCGAAACACCCCACTCCAGAGAGTCTAATGGTGCAGGCAGCCACTGCAACATCTAAGCAAGCGGCTTACCCTAACATACCTCCAGATACAGTAGATGGATGGATGGGCAAGGCAGGTATTTTCCTCAGGGATTATGGCACTCCTATTTGCCAACTCCACATGTGCCCTCGCAAAGTTTACGTTCACTCTATGGGACTGCGTTTCCATGGCGGCAAGGCACATTCCCGAAGGGTATGAAAGACTGTTTTTTGGTCCTAGTTGAAGATGGCAAAGAAGCCTTGTGCGAGTCTCTTCAGTCAGGTTTGGATTCTGCTGATCGCATCTGCAGAGCCATGGCTACCAGCACTGTTATGTGCAGGTTTGCGTGGTTGCGGAAGTCTGCTTTTGCACCAGTTGTGCATTTAAGACTTCTCAACATGCCCTTTGACGGGTCTCACCTTTTGGCAACAAGGCTGATGAGCGACTTGAGAAGTTGCAGACATTGAAGGCGGCAGACAAATCTTTAGGAATCGCTATTAGGCCAGTGGGAGGAAGACTTTCTTTGCATCTAGAAGAATGGTGAGACATTACTTCGGATGCTTGGCCCTTGGAAACGGTTACTGCCTTCCTTTTAAACCGAGACCTCGGGACAATTCACCGGGGAACCACTCTTTGAGGGTTCCAAATCTGTTCCTTGTGCAAGAGATTTTTAACCCTGCTAGAGAAAGGCGCTATAGAACCAGTGCCTGTAGCGGAGAGGAACAAGGGTTGCTATTCCCCTTATTTCCTAATACACAAGAAGGACAGAGGACTGAGACCCATCATGGACTTGAGATACTTGGAACAAGTTCCTCAGGAAGGACAAGTTCAAGATAGTCACACTTTATCAGATCCTTCAGGATTGATTGGTGTCATTGGACCTTCAGGATGCTTAATCTCATGTGCCAATCCATCTCAAGCACAGAAAATGCCTGAGGTTTCGCAATTGGCGGTTCTCATTATCAATTAAGAGTTCTGCCATTTGGGCTGACCTCCGCCGAGGGTTTGAACCAAACTGATGATGGTGGTTGCAGCGAGTCTCGGATGGGGGATTCATGTCTACCCCTACCTGGACTATTGTCTGATCAAGTCCTGTATCATCCTGTCCTGTATCATCTCCAAGTCACCGTCCACTCCCTTCAGACTGGGCTTCTCCCTCAATTAGTAGAGGTCCAGGATGACACCTTCTGAGAAACTCCAATTCATCTGAGATATTCTGGATACATCCTTTGGAAAGAGCTTGCCACCCAAGGTGGGGGCTCAAGATATTCTTCAGATGGTCCCCAAATTTCAAAGTGTCCAGTGTCTCCCGGCATTGGATTTTTTGAGGTTGCTTAACCTCATGGCATCCTGCATTTTTCTGGTGCCAGAAGCCCGCCTGAGAATAAGATCCCTTCAATGGGCTCTAAGAACTCAGTGGTCCCAGATCTCAGTAAAGATGTTGGACCTACTTAAGGGTCGCACAGGATCTTCTGTGATGGGCCTGCGAGGACAACATTTTGAAGGGAGAACATTTTTGGCAACCATGGCTGGAGATAACGGCCTCACTCATGGGGTGAACCAATGACCTGACAGTCAGGGGTCGTTGGTCTCCATCGGAGTCCAAAGTACATATCAATCTTTTGGAGCTGAGGACAATCAGACTAGCGCTGAAGGCCTTCCTGCCCTCTGTACAGGGAAAGAATGCCCTGATAATGATGGGCAACACAGTGGCCATGTACTACCTCAACAAGTGAGGAGGTGTAGGTCACTACCGCTGTGCAGAGATGCAATGCAGCTCTGTTACTGGGCAATACAAGAGGTAATCTTTCTATAGTCCACCTAGCTGGAGAGGAGAACACAGCAGCGGATGCTCTGAGCAGGCGGAGCACTCTCCCATGAGTGGGAACTAGCTCAGGAAGTCCTTCAAGAGATCTTCGCACTTTGGGGACCCCTCAAGTGGATCTGTCTGTGACCAGTGCCAACCGGAAGTGTGAACTACACTGCTCCAGGGAATTACTTCCGAAAGGAGCTTTAGGAGACTCGTTCATGGTGGACTGGGAATTTCCACTCCTGTACGCCTTTCCTCCAGTCCCCATCATTCTTCAAGTGATCAGGAGGTTGAGAAAGTTCGGGAAACAAATGATCTTCATTGCCCCGGATTGGGTCTGGAGGACGTGGTACCATGACCTTCTGCACATGTCCATCTGTCCTCCAATAAGTCTTCCACAAAGAGGACCGTCTCTCGCGAGAGGAGGGTCAGGTTCCCCATCCAGAGTTCAAGACACTCAACCTTCACTGTTTCTGAAAGGCTGAGATAAAAGGATTGGGACCTCCCAGATGAAGTAATGGAGATTTTGCGTACGGCCAGCAACAAAGTCTTTGTGCCGTTGGAATAAATTCTGCCACTGGCGCAGAGAAAAGATTGTAGATCCAGTGTTTTACATAGAAAAGAATGCCCTATCCTTTCTACTATCTTCAGCCAATCTCGGGCTCCAGATTGGTACCATTAAGGATATTTGGAGGCGCTGTCCATCTTTAAGCGCTCGTCGAAGGAATGTTCATACTTCAAAATTCCACTGAAGTCGCGATTTCTAAAGGGGCTTGCCAATGGTCCCACACTCCCTCCCTCCCCCCCTCCACCCCCAATCTCCTTTCCAGGTTCTAGTTTGGGACCTTAATATGGTTCTAAAATTCCTAATGTGTGCACCTTTTGAAACTTTACACATGTCCTTGAAGATTGTTCACCTTTAAAACCATTCTATTGGTATCTCGAACATCAGCCCGTAGAGTGAGCGAGTTGCAGGCACTTTCGTCCAAGCCACCCTTACTATCTTCCACAAGGATAGGGTTGTTCTAAGGGTCAAACCTTCATTGTTACCAAAAATCATTTGATTCCCACAAAGGACAAAACATTGTCCTACCTAGTTTCTATGCCCCCCTCCTCCTGGCAAGGAAGCGGAAAGACTGTATAGGTTGGATCCTCGTAGAGCTTCAAGGTTTTATGTATCTAGAATGTCATGACTGTATTGATGACCAGCTGTTCATTGGCTATACAGGCCACAAATTGGGTCAGGCTATCTCTAAACAAACCTTGTCCAGATGGATCATTCTGGCCATTTCAGAATGCTACAGGTTGGCAGGGAAGGAACCTCCGGAAGGATTAAGCGCCCATTCCACCAGGGACATGGCTACCTCTACCACCCTACAAAGGAGTGTCCCAATAAAAAATATTTGAAGCGGCACCATGGTCGTCAAGCAACACGTTCACAAAGCATTACTGCCTTGAATCTTGCCTCAGTCAGGAAGGTAGCTTTGGTAAAGCAGTCCTGTACTCGGTTCATGAAAACAAAATAAAAATTCTACTCCCTCCACCAAATCAAATACTGCTTTGGTAGTCTATCAAAGATGAGGAACACGTGGGAGGACACAATCCATTCGAAGAACAAGTTACTTACCCCAGGTGACGTTCTTTCGACTGGATGTTCCTCCCAAGTATTCCTCATTGCCCTCCCTGCCTACCCCACAGTAGAATTTCCCACGCTATTGCAGCTTTCGTTCCTTCAAGGCAGAGTATGGTCATTCCCGTGCTTTTGCAGGTATTTCTGCTGTGGTGGGATAAAACAGAACTGAAGCCAATGGGCGCTGCGGGTGCTATATATGCTGTCGGTGAGCTCATCCTCGAGACTGAGGCCTTTGTGGGACATCGACTCGACGGCATCGATGCACAGCTCCCTCTGCTGGAAAAAAGTCGGAAGCAGCTGAAGCCAGATAACCTATATCAAAGATGAGGAACATCCAGTCGAAAGAACGTTACCAGGGGTAAGTAACTTGTTAATTCAATGGAATGCCTTTTTCCCGCAGATTCCTGATCAGATAATATCCCTTCCAGCGTCAGCTGCTGTGAAACTTTTTTGACGGAGCGTAATGCACCTCAACTGTGGTCGATCCCTTTTTAACTCGATGTGGTAGTAGTAGATTCCAGGCATGACGTCAGTGATCGTACATATACCAAGTCACTATGCCCTGTCCCTCAGTTTCTTTTTTTTGCATGCTGCTCAAATGGAACAACTTTCCCTCAGAGAATATTTGTTTTAATTCGACACATTTCTCATCTTGTTCAACACGGTTTCAGCACTGAGGGCTCCCAATGTGTCGGAATTCAAGCGGTGTAAGAATGCAGTTTCAGGATGTCCATTACGGTCTGCGTGTGGTGCTTCAGCGTTAGTCACGTCACTGAGGACTATGGTTCTTGCGCTAAGATCAACCTGAAATCGCTACAGGAGATGGCTGCAAAAGTTGTGTTGGGTCTCCCCCTGTCAATCTCTGGCCTGTAAAACATGGTATGTCTGCTTCAGGGCCTGCATCGATTGCTGAGTGGGAGCATGTAAAGAGAAAATGCTTGGTATGTTCAGGAAAGCAGCTGCTGGTTCGGGGTGACTCATCGAAGCAGCATGCTTTGTCTACTCCAGTGGTGCCTGGAAACCCTGGCCCCAAGGAGACTGTACCAACTCTTGTGCCCTCTGGCTCAGCACTGATTGCTGCCAAGGCATCGAAGCTGTTACTGGTGCTTTCTGGTGTGGAATCGTATACCCCTCTGTTCCAATCTGAATTTTTCTCCACTATGGCATCCATCTTCTGCAACGACTCCCTCGAGCCGTTTAGTGTCCCTCATCTTTAGGCTCTGAAGGCAGAGATTTTTTTTTCTCAGATCAGGCTGACTTGAAGGCCTTGGTAGAGGGGCTTGGAGAGGCAAGTGGCCTGCATACTTGATATGGAGACTCAACAAGGCCACCCTTATGCTCACACAAATGGGAAGCATCGTGCCACAGTGGCCAGGGTGGTGGAGGCCGTAGGTTGGAGTGCCCCGGCTAGACCTCAGTCAGGATATAAACTCACTGACATTTTGCACGAGGAAGCCCATGCCATTCAATTTGGATATTGCTGACCCTATTGCAGCTTTGTGGCAGAGGCCTTGTACTACACCGCCTGTGAATTCCGATTTCACAAAGTTTAAGCCGGCAAGGAGGGAACCCACTGTACCTAGTAGTACAAGCGGCGACAGTCTATACTAGACCGTCCACCTGAACTTCCGTTCTCCCTACGGACAGGGAAGGTAAGCAAGTTGACACCCTGGTAAAGACCATATTTTTATCGGGTAGTATGGCCTTGAAGGCGATCAGTGCGTATTGCGAATTTGTGAAATACAGCTTTGGGCTGTGGCAATCCATAAGGGAAGCTTCCGAATACATTCCTGAAGGAGATTTCAGAAGGCTTGCCAAGGTTGGTGGAAGATGGACAAAAGGTGGCCCAGCAGTCTTTGCAGACAGGCCTGAACGTCTGACTGTCTGCTGGTCAATGTGGTCAGCTACGGTCTCAAGGAGACAGGCCTACCTCCATACTTCAAACTTCACGCCAAACGTCCAGATGTTGTGTTAGGCAAGATTTTATGCATTACCCTTTGGGTGCACTACAACAACCCTGACCACCTGGCAATAGGAACCCAACCTTTGGTATAAGTCTGGACTACACAGGTTGGTAGCATGTTGAGCAGCCAGGCTTATCTCAAGAGGGGTCAATGTGAGCTGTATGGGGAGTTGCACAGAGATTCAGTGACAAGTATTCAAATAAAGACTTGCACACAAGGCTTCTTGAATAAACGATTATTAATATATCAGTCAGAGTAAGCCTCCTTAAGAAGGGAGCAATATAAAAGCAACACACAAATACACTCCAAAACAACACAATTAGTTTCTAAATCAGTAAAGACCCTTTTGGGATGGCCTACAGTCACAACCTAAACCCTCGTGTGACTTCAATAGCTAGGGTGCTGGGGACATTAATATCTTACTGTAGCATTTAGAACATTCTTAGGAATTGGTCAAAGGAAAAGGTTATTGGAACAAACCAGAGATCACAAATCTTCTTAAACGGGCAAATACTTTAGGATCCCCTAAGCAGAGTCATTCAGGATAACAGGTTAAGCCAAAGTCAATGGGCAAAAGGCTATACGAGCTGAAGCACTTCTGGTAGGTAAGTAGAAAAGTCTTTGCACAATGTTAAGAAAAGAAGAATCAATGTAGGGCCACAAGGTGTTTAGGCTTGTAAGTAGTAGATGCAAGCAACTCTACAATAAGAGGTAAGTTCTCTCAGACTTTACAGTACCTTTTGGATTGAAGAAAAAGTGCAGCAGATGACTCCTGTTCCTGTGCAGCTCTGCAGGTCTCACTGTTCCTGGGCCTCAGTCGTGGGGACAAGAGGAAGGACGTCGGGTGGACTCCTGCACTGCGATGGTCACCGCTCGCAACCAGCAATCTTCAAACAAGTGGCACTTTGGTGTTTCAGCTCCTAGCGACTACCGCAAATAGCAACACTGCGGTTCCTGGCTGTCGAGATATTTTCCTTGCTTCTGGGGTCCCACACTCTCTTGAGGGGGCTCGGGCTCAGTCAGTCCTGCTTCCTGGGAGTCCAGAGGATCTTCCTGGAACTCTTGGCCAACTTAAAAGCAAAGCACACAATCTGGTGTTCCTCTCAACGAGCTCCGAGAGGATGTCCAGGTGGTTTACTTTGGAGTTGATTGGTCCCACTAACTCAAGGGGAGAAGTTGTCCTTGCAGGGGCTTCTCTGTCAATACGAATTTGGAGTTTCAGCACAGCAGCAGGGTTTCACGCAGCAAACCAATTATCCAGGAGTTGCAGCAGGCATCCTCTTCAAGTTCTTCTTCGGTTCCTTCTTCCAGTGGTCGACTCTGCCTTCCAGGCCAAAAGCCCCGCCTTTTATTCAGGTTCCTCCCCTTCATTCCAGACTAGCTGTCAACCAGCAGGTTGGCTGACCTTGCCGGACAGTCAGCGGCCAATCACCACAAAGTGCATTTGGGTCTCCTAGGAGACCAAGCACAGGGAGTTTCCCTCACTTCCTGCCCACCCCAGACACCAGGAGCCAGAGGCAGCCTTCACTCGTGAATCCCGCCAAAGGCAAAACGAACAAAGGGACCAAACCTGGTTTAGCACGCAGAGTAAATCTCAAGAAGGACCTTTCCAAAAAAATGGCGAAAAAGGAAGACCGGGGCCATTTGGACAATAATGGCACCCTTGGGTGCTTTACTGCAGCTGCGAACGCAGCCCGCGGTAATGAACACCACGGTAGTTGAAAGTAAACCACTGCCACAAGCCATTCAGTGAGGAAAGGGTAACATAAAAATGGTACATGTGAAGCTAGACAAAGGGGATACTAAGTAACCCCTCCAGCAGCCTATTGTAAGATAGTGTGTGCTGGGTCTAGAAAGTTACAAATGTAAGTAAAGTCAATTTCACTTTACTGCTCTGGGAAACAGTAGTTTATCCCAGAGAAGGTATTTAAACTTTTGGGAAATCTAGAAGATTACCCTGTGCCATTGCACTGAAGGTGCTGTGTTACACAATGTAAACAATGATGCCTATAGAGTTTGTCAGGCTCCATAACTAAAAGAAACAGAGTTCAAAAATCACATTAAAATACACGAGAGAGTGGGAAGAAGGGCCTCGCTCTCTCCAGGTTAAAAAAATCAAGTCCTCAAAATCCAGCAAAGTTACTGGGGGTCTCTAAGGTGGGGGAATTAGCACATTTCTGAGAATTCTCCCCAACACGATGCTGGATGTCACCTTTGATGGCGAGAATCTGTTTGGGCCAAAGGCTTCTGAGTCCTTGGAAAGGTTTAATGACTCAAAGCTTGCTTCAAAGTCACTGGGTCTAGCTGTGCAGCAGCTGGCAACCTGCATTCAGTTTTGCCTCCTGAGGTAGGGGATACAGGCGTGAGGTCCCCTTTGACAGCAAGGCACTGGTCCTGGAGCCCAGGCGAGGGCAGAAACGTTACCTATGCTCCATAAGGGGCTGAGGGGATTTTGGGGGCCAGTAAGCAATGGCTGTGGAGGCACGACCCTCAAAGCTGCTTGGCGGTGGTCTCCCCTACCCCCATTTTTCACTGGTTGGAGGACTTGTAAGCGGGCCCTGGCTGCAATGGAGATTACCACCGATGCCTGGGCCCTTCAACTCGTCCAATGGAGGTATTGTCTTCCCTTTCTAAAGACGCCTCCAGACAACCTCCACCTCCGGAACAGGAACTCCACGAAGAACCTGTGCATTCCTGCTGTAGGGGGGAGTAGCGCCTTGGCCTCTGCCCCTTGATGAGAACCGGAAGACCCACTGTTCTAAAGGTCCCCGGATGTAGGGTCTTTCTTTACAATCCCAGTTATGGCCCAATTTCTGAAGGGCCTTGTGTAATAATGTGACTTCAGGGGTCTTCTTGGGATTCTTAAATATACTTTATTACATAGTTACATTAAGTTACACATAAGGATAACCACTGGGTCCCATCACCCAGGCTTAACTTCTCAGGTAGAACACTCATACAGCATTCACACATCAACAATCCACATGACATCACAGGGTCTCTCATTCACAAGCAAGCATGTATGCGTTTCTGCTTGTTCCCATTTGTTGTCCGAGACTGGGACATTAACTTGGTTCTCACTTTCCTCCTGGTGCTCCATTTGAGCCTTTGCACTCTTGTTCCATCCGTTTACACTTCAAGACTGCTTTCCTGGTGGCCATCACATCAGCCAAACTGGTCAGTGAGCTCCGGCCCTGTCCTGCAATCTCCACGCTTTTTCAGAGAAACTTTCTCTTAAGGTATGACTAGGGCTTTTCGCCAAAGTGGTCCCATCTGTCCCAGGCTATTGATCTGCCAGTTTTCCACTTGCCGCCGCAACCCCTCCATGGTGGAGGAGCAGTTCCATAGGCTAGACCCAAAGAGGGCTCTTGGCTTTTATGTTGCGAGAACAGCAAAGTTTAGTAAAACGGTCCAACTGTTCGCCTTCTCAATGGCAAGAAAAGGTTTGGCTGTCACTAAGCAGACCATCTCTAGGTGGATTTCACAATGCATTTCAGAATGCTACCTCATTCAAGGAAGTAATTACCTCTGGGTATCGGAGCCCTCTCCACAAGGGTGTGGGTGCGGGGGGGGGGGGGTGGTTCACTGCATCTTTGGCTCTGCAAAAGGGGGGTGCCAGTGTGGGACATCTGCCGTCGAGCAGCAACTTGGACCACACTGTACACCTTCACCAAACACTATTGCTTGGATAGACCGTGGATCTGATGCTCATTTTGGGAGAGTGGTTTTACAAGGATTTCTCGTGTAGTGACTTTCATCCCACCTCCTTCACGCATTCTGCTTGTGGAATCTATCTGATGAGCAATCTGTGGGAGAAAGGTAATCCATTGAAGGAGAAATTACTTACCGTAATGTTCCATCTATGGATTATTCTCCTGCAGATTACTCCTCACTCCCGTCCAACCCTGCTATGAAAGCCTCCGGTTAATGACTAACTTCTCTATTGGGATAAAGAGGTGACCTACTTACAGTACTAGGGTTGAACTTGAGAGTCTGCATTCTTGTGGTGGTCCCGTTCCTCATGGTTCTAAAACAAAAAAGAAAATGAGTTGTGGCTTTCCAAGCCGGATTGACTGATTCTTACACAGCAGTTGAGCTTGTGGGGGTGGGGAAGATGAGGAACTTGGGTACAGGGGCGTAGTGAGCAGTATGTGAGATGACCAACATTGTGTCTGGAGCAGATGACTGCCGAGACAAGAAGTATCGACCGAATTGAGAAGCACTACACACCCTGTTGGTTTTCAGAGCAGCTGATGCTGGAATGAATATCCCCTCAGGAGTGTGTGGGAGAAGAATCTATAGAAAGAACGTTACCTGTAAGTAATGGATCATTCTAAGACAGCTCTATACAAAAGGATGCTGGCCCAGGCATTGGGATCAGGCAAGCAATCTTTCGGATTCTCTAGTGGGAGAAGCTCCAGGCAGTACATTCAGTTTGGTAAGACGGCATAGCTCCTTCTAGCTAGGCAAGGGCATAGGCTTGTTTTGTGTCCCGAATTGTGCAAAGGGGCCAGCAAACTGCAGCTGCAGGGGCAGTGCCTGCTTTGAATTCTCCCCACATGTTTTCCTGGTTGAAGAGAGAATTTCCAAGCACTTGGTCAGGTGGAAGGAGAGCGCCTCTGATGCCTGGGCCTTGCATCTTGACAAATGGGTGTGTGGTCTACCATTTTTTAAGAATCTCCAGACAGGCCACCCACACTCAACAACCGGAACTCAAGGAGGAACTGAGAGCCATGCTTATTTAAGGGTGCCATAAGAGCAGAAAGGATCAGTCTGGTGCTCACTTTTTTCTGGTACCCAAGAAAGGACTCCTCCTTCCTGGACCTCTGGGCCTTTAACAAGTTCCTGACGAAAGACGCATTCAAAATGATATTAAAATAAATTTTCCAGGCTCTGCAACTTCATGACTGGTTGTTGTCGCTGGTCCTTCAGGTCCCTTATTTTCATGTGCTAATGCGTTTGAGGCACAGGCGATGCCTGAGATTAGTCATTGCAACACATCAATTTAAGGTGATCCCCTTTGGTGTGACCTCTGCACCAAGGGTTTTCAACATACTGATGGCAGTGGTGGCAGCACACCTCAGGTGTTCCATATTCCCATACCCTGAGGAAGGCCGCCGGAGCAGGTATCTGTTCAGCTTGAGGAATCCTGCTCTCATGTAACGCCACCTCAAAAGCTCCAGTTCATCAGAGCCTTCCCAGCCACACTGGTAGGGAAGATTATCCCCCACTCCTACCGCCCAACCCCTAAAGAAAGTCACCAGTGTCGGGGAAAATGGTGGAGCTGTTCCAGAGCCACAACAGTCTACCAGTGGCTTCCTTCCTCTGCCTCTGGGGTCTCATGGCTTCCTGATTTTATTTTTTTCTGGTTCCAGAGGTAAGGCTGTGAATGTGATCGATGCTGTCGGATGAATGGCCTCAGTACTTTGATGCCATGAAGGGCATCCTCATGATGTCGATGTTGGTGACCACGACCTCTTAGTGGGCAGCAGGGTGAACATGAACCCTTTTGCACAATTCCTAACATTTTAGCTTAAATAACAATTCCTGTTACAATAAATGGGAATCTGTTTCTCAGGACTAAATGCTGTCAACCAATGTATCAACTTTATTGAGCTGTGTGTGTGTGTGTGTATATATATATATATATCATATTTCTTGCCATGCTTACGTTAAACTTGAATTTTTCAAACATGCTATTGGTCACAATATAATGTAATGAACAAAGGAAGATAAAATCCTCAAAACACCATGTGCTGTGATACCCACTAAGAACCCAAGTGTACACTTGCTAATATTTGTTACCAATCAGCATCTGAACCCTTTTGGCCTCCGTGACACCACACCCAGGTGGTCAAGGATGTGTCCTTGAAGGCTTGAGTTCTGGTTGCTGGAGTGGGAGGTGTGCCAGAAAGTTCCCGATCTTCGCTCATTGCAGTACCCGACCAGTAGATCTGTTTGCTGCGAGGGCCAATGTGTAATGCAGGCATCTGCGCTTTAGGGAATTCCCTGCTAAGGGTGCACTGGGGTTCGGGGGGACAAACACGTTCCTGGTGGAGTGGGGTCTTCGACTTCCACTATACATGCCCCTCGGATACCGGTCATCCCGTGTGTTATCAGGAGGTTGAGGTTCCCCGCCACCATGATCCTGATTGCTCCTGATTGTAATTCCATGCATGCTGTAGGTCTATAAAAGATATTGGCTGATTTACCTTGGCGGGTATATTGAACGATTATAATTTGAACATCACCCTTCCAATATTTGGCCATGAAATGTATCCAGGTGTAAATGCTTCATTCTTGAATAAAGTAGAAGGCAGATTATTGTGCTCCACCGGAGTGCATAAGAGTGGAATTGAAACTTATATCATTGACTGCATTAACCAAACATAAGACCTGGGTATTCCATTCATGAGAAACAGAAGCCCCGCTGTTAGATGTACCTGGACTGCACCTTGTTTGGCATTTTAGCGTGCACTTTTCGAGATGCCAATGACCCCATAAAAGCTTATACTGAAGCTTGTTGCAACATCCGTCCAGAAATAGGCACCTAATTGGAATATGCCACACTCCATCCTTATTCAGAAAATAAAAAAACAAGCAGTTATGGTCCTGGAGGAATAAGGTTTCTAAACAAAAATCTTAACAAGATCTCATTTTTGGATACTGCCCATACATAAGCCACAAGTATTTAAGTTTGTCCTTCCTCAAAGCTACCTTTTAATTTACTGCTATAGTTGCTGATGCTGCTGCAAGGCTAGGGAGTCCCGGGAGGCTAGGGTATGCAGAGTATGCAAAGACTGTGATTTCCTGCGAACCACAGGTCAGTTGCTAGCTGGGTGCAGGGTTATAGGAACTTTCTGGGTCCTTTTTTGTTTTTTACATTTTATTTTTTAGAACTTTGCATTGTAACATGTTCTGGAATTGGGTTTTATCGGGTAGGATGAAGTCACGGACTATTGCAATTATGCATTCATGGAATCAAGATTAATTTAGGATTTGTATTTTACAAAATGTTTAATTTGTTAGCTTATTTTGTTTACAGTGTTTTATCATGTGCAAAGCTATACACCGGATAATGTGCCCCAGCGGTCTACCCGACCAAACTGATTAATGCTAGCATACCTTTCCTGGCCACTGACAACTGCATCATCCTCGCCAGAGCTGTAAAGGATTGTTTACTGCAACGCCCCTTTTGCAGGCTCCAATACCCGAAACATCAAACTAAAGAGAGTCCAGAACAATGCAGTAAGAGCCGCACTTAACATCCCCAAAAAAGAACATATATTCTCATCCAGACTTAATATCCAATTGCTGCCGGTGGGGGATCGCATCATCTTCACTAACGCAAACCTTTCACTAACTCTCAAATGCCTTTCCAACATCGTCCCTCTATACCTTGCCAGACAAATCTACAAAGTGCAATCCAATAGAAAAACCTGATCAACCTACTCTCACCACCTTACCATCCCAAGATTCAGACAGTAAAAAGCTGGAGGATGCAGCTTCCCTATGATGGCAGCTAAACAATGGAACTCCTTGCCCGTGGCCCTGAGAGCAGACCCCTCCCTTTGGTCCTTCCGCAAAGGCCTCAAAACCTGGCTCTTCTCCCAAGATGCTTAGAAACACCTCAACTACATACTTACCGGCACCAGGTCCTTCACTTCTACCTTAGCCTCCGGCGAACCATGTAACAACTATGTCCTAACTTTTCTGCTAAACTGTAACCTAATGTAATGTGTAACCCAATCTATACGTAACCGAAGTCTTTAACCTACCACCTATGTAAGCAACACGTGTAACCAACCTTCATTTGCTTAAGCGTCCAGATTCCCCCGGGTTCGGTGCACTATACAAATGCCAAAATAAATAAAATGGTATCTTTATACATTACTGTCGGATACTTTATGATGTTTGTAGTTTAAAAGTTGTAATGTCCTTGCAATGTCAGTCTATGTGGAAATAATTATTTGTATCCGAGTCTAGTCATGTTTGGGGGATTGAATAATCGCTTTTGGCAAATTTGGCACTTGGAAGGCCACCTTCCAAATCACTGGCTAGGTCTGCTGCAAAGTCCTCTGGGCCAGGTACCCTACCCCTGCGAAAGAGGGTAAAGTCACAAAAATGGATGAAAATGTGGCACTCTTCCTCCTTCCTTACACAGAAAGAGCAGACGGGTGCAACTCCTAATAGTCTGAGGAAAGGGGTAAGTCCTATTCTGCCAAAGGTGCTTTGAGGTATGAATTCTAGAAACAAATGATGCAGGTCTTTGAAAAAGCCACAACCGGAATGGCTTTGGCTTCTACGGCATTGGCTAGTTCATCACTAACTACGCCCTGTTAGTCTTGCGCGAACGTGGCTAAAGGAGGGCCATCGTCTGTTCAAAGGAAGTTTGCATCGTTGCCGATCAGCGAATAATGTAGACATATTTTTTTGATGGTGACAAGATACCCTACGGATGGAACCCCTGGTGGGGGCTGAAATGGATCAAATGCCCGATTACATGGGCGTCCATTTTGCTTCTAGTCAGTGCAGGATCTGCTTTACTCAAGTGCATTAACTATGTCTCCTGATAGTTGCAGCAGGCGTTCCTGAACGCCCACCACTGGAAGACGGTCGAGAGGGTGATTTGCAGCTGTCTATTGGCACTCCTTCAAAGCTGCTCCAGCAATAAGAGTTGATGGACCTACTCGAAGGAGGACCGCAGATAAAAGGGCTTTGCCGTTCAGTGTGGCCATGAGCGTAAGGCATCTGTGTTTGCTGACAGTTGACTTCGATCTTACCAAAAACTGCAAGGGGTGACCTGCCATTTTTAACAGTGCAGCCGAGACCGGAGGGACTAGTGGTATAGGCCACAACAGTGAGCTAAAGACCTTCATTGTCCAATCTCCTGACTGAAGGTCGTCGCTTTAGCCAAGAAGGTGTTCGCCTCGTTAGAGTATGGTGTTCATGGCCCTAAATGCGGGTGATGCATTCTGTGGACGACAATCGCCGAAGCTGCTGACCGCCGAGCAGTTTAGTTCGCTCTTGATGCCACAGATTGTGCAGGATGGCTTTCTTGAGGAATGTTCAGGTGCCACTTCTAGATGGGGAACACCGGTTTGGCCCAAAAGCGGACCAGTTCCCATGAGAAATTAAATTATTTAAAGTTGGTGGCTAGGTCAATGGGAATGGCAGTAGAACAGCTGGCTAAGCAGGCTTTCTTCTTTTGGCTCCAGAGGATGTGGTTGTAGGCAGTATAACAACTTTCCAAGAAATGGAAAGCTACCTCAGTCCAAGCAAAGGCAACAGATTCTGGCAGGTATTAATCGAAGGACCAGTCTGCTTAGGCATAGACGTCTGCAGCACCTGCAACCCAGAATCCTTAAGTTCTCCCCTCATGTTACTCTAGTTGGTAGGAGAGTATCTTGATTTGTAGAGGGATTGAAGGGGATCAACTCAGATGACTGTGTCCTCCATTTGGTGGAACTAGGGTACTGCTTGTCTTTTCTTGGGCGTCGCCTGAACAGACCACCACCCCACATTCTCAACCAGTGTCAGTTACAGGAGCAGCAGCAAGCTCTTGTGCTGAATTAAGCAGTGGAGGAGGTACCAGCTTGATGGAGGGATTTGCACTGGTACCACGCTACATCCTGCTCCCAAAGAAGGGGAGGGTGGAGGAGAATCGGTTACATCCTGGAATTCCGCGCCTTGAAGAGGTACCTGAGGAATGACAAGATAGTGATGTGGCGGGAAATAGTACAGGCTCTCCAGTCTGGTTGCAATAGTCACTCGATGTCTGATGTTTTGATCAGTCGCCGGATGCCCAAGTGGTCAGATGCCTCCTTGGGGTGCTGTAGGGCCCATTGTGGTGCTCTTTAGGGCAGCATCCATTGGTCCCAGAAGGAGTCTGTCACATCAACCTGCTGGAGCTGTGAGCGGTCAGACTAGAGCAGACCGCTTTCTGAACTTCTCTCCAGGGGAACGTGTTCTGGTGCTAATGGACACTGTGGTCATGTACTACCTGACCAATTAGGGAGGTGTGGCTAATGTCCCTTGGCAGGGAGCCCATTCAGCTATGGTTCTGGTTACTGGAGAAAGGTATCTCTGCCTCTGCAGCTCATCTGGCTGCAATAGAGAACGGGGTTGGCAGACTCTCTGAGCAGGCCGGCATCTATTTCCTCCAAGTGAGAGATCTCCCAAATGACCTCCGGGTAGATCTCAGTGGACTGGTTTGCGACATGGGATGCAACATGCAGACTGTTCAGCTTGATGGAATTTCCTCCGAGGGCGGGTCATCTGGGGGGAAGAGTTGGGTTTCTTTTTTAGTCCGTCTTCAACCTCCATTATGCATTCCCGCCAATACTGGTGGTTGTTGGAAGGATTCAGGTGCCTCAGATCCTAATTGCCCCTGATTTGGGCAACGCAACGAGATAATGGTACGTGCACCATCTGGAATTGGCAGTCTGTCTACCTCTCGAGTCCTTCCAGGCCGGACTTCCTGTCCCAGGTTGAAGGCCTTGTGCTTTGCCCAAAAGCTGGATCTTTTAACCTACAAGTGTGGCTCTTGAGAGGTTAAAGTATGAAGATTGGGACCTGGATGAGGTGTTGCTAGCTGCAGACAGGCGATTATCCAGTCTAATATATCACTGAATTAGTGCAGATGTAGAAAGTTTGATTTGATGTAGAGTAGAGGGCAGACCCAGAGTTCTGCCAGACCTGCATGGTGATTGAATTGCTGCTGGCGTTGGCCGGTTCAAGAATACACTTGATCAGGGATCTTTTATATTGCTTGTGGCCCAGTTCTGACTGGTTTTGTGAATGACTTCCTCCTACTCCCTTCATTGTTCAGATTGGAACCTAAATCTGGTTTTGACTTTCCTGATGGAATGCAAATGCTCAAAAGGAGCCACTATCTGTTAGCTACCTTATACTGAATATCGCCGCCTGGTTGGTGATGACATTCACAAGGCGATTAAGCGAGTTACAGGTGCTGTTTTGTAAGCCACGATTCCTCAATTTTTTAAAGGGAAGGTATCGTCCAGAGCCCATTTTTACCAAATGTGGTCTGTTTCACATGGCTCAAAGTGTAGATCTTCTGGTGTTCTTTGTACCACCTCATCTCTCTAAAGTGGAGGCGAGGCTCCATAGCCTTCACCTCCAAAATGCAACAAGCTTTTATCTGGCTACAACCAACACTTTCAGGAAGGATGACTGGGTTCTCAGTGGCTTTTCTCGCAATTAGGCTGGGGCGAGTGATTGAAAAACAATCTCCTGCTGGATTATTTTATGTATAGCAACATTTGATTAGGTGGTTAAAGAGGTAATTCAGGTCTCAGGACGTTTGTTGCATGCTATTGCCAAACTCTACAGCTTAGGACTCGAGGCACTGATTCCTGTTTGGTATGCAGTGCTGCAGAGTTTTTTAATTTAGCTCTGCTTTGGGAGTCTATCAAGATGAGGAATCTCTGGGAGAATAGAAACCATTGAAGGAGAAGGGTCTTGCCGGTAATGTTCTTTTCTGTTGATGCTTTCTCCCACCGTTTCCCGACTTTTCCTACAATGACTTTTGCACGAGAGTAGATTGGGCTTGGTGCTTGTAAACATTTTTATTTAAAGTATCATTTATACAATATAATAAAAGGCCAGATGGATGTTTGTCCAATGCAGTCATGCGCAGTAGAGACTGGCTGCTTTTCCTGTTGTCAACACTAGAGGAAGCTGTTACCTTAGGAAACTTAAGGCCAGATGTATGTACATTTCTCTCCTCACGTACTTTGGCCTGTGTACACAGCCTTTGACACGAGTATGGTGTACGTTGGGCCCTAGATTTGGGCAAAAAGTGTTTTTCAGCCTTTTTCTGTTCTGGTTACAAAACCTTTTCTATATAAGGCTGAGCCCAGGAGGCGGGACTGAGGTGTGGGAGCGTAGTGCATTTAAGTATGGCAACCATCTCATCCAGAGTCTAGGAGTGGTCAGTCGAGGGACTACATCAAGTCACACTACACCTCCCCCGCCCTCCCTGTTCACCCTTTCAGAGGAGCTGACTCTGGAGGAATCTGTGGAAGAAGAATCCCTAGAACATTAACCGTAGGTAATTGCTCCCATCTTTTTGTAATCAAGAGTTTAGGTTAATCTAACAATCTTTCACAACAAATCAAACCTTAGCACTCCCTTTAACTATGGTATTGATGTAACCTGCCTTATACTTGAAGTGAGTGTTAAGGTTTGATTTGTAATGTATGTGTGGAGTGAGTGTTTAAACTTGGAATTTTATGGCTGAATTTTGTAGAGGCATACAGTGAGCAGGGTTCACGATAAGGATTCGATGAGCAGGGCCTCAAAGCAGCTCCTAGCTATCTTGAGTGTGCAGGAGCTAGTACGTAGTGTGGCACACTAGCTTCCACTTGAGATGCAAACCCTAACATTGCCGATTGATGCCCCATTATTCTATCAATTTTATTTTAAATGTACCTCAGTGTTCCGTTATATACACAATTCATGCCCAGTAGGAATGTGTAAGTCACCAGATACTCAAGGAGTCCAAAAGTAGCACCTGGTAGCTATTGGAGTCAAGCCAACCTGGCTCTCCTCTGCCATATCCAGGAGCTAAATTGGGCCCAGTTCCCAGCAATTTTGATCCCTAGTAGGTTTTTGTAATTTAAAGGTATTCCCCGCCTTACACATTATTTTAGATTGACCTTGCTCTTGCTTTAAAGGTTTTGTGGATGAATTTCAGTGTTTTTTTGTGGGGAGTACAGTGGATAGTGTGTGAAAGTAGTCTGTTTCCTGTATGGCTAGAAGCATGAGAGAAGAGCTGTATGCTTCACATTTACTAAATGTATGCAGTAGTTTTTATGGGTAGTAGCATAAATGTACATTTTATATAGAGCTGTACATTGATTCTGAGCTTGTCATTTCATAACAGCACATGTTTAGTAGGGGGTACATGTCTAGTTTTATCATTTGGAAATCTACACTATTTACATCTCCTGAATACTTGCATCAGTCAGTCCTTTCTTGTATTGTGAATTGTAAAATGAACATTTTGTGTATGTACACTTATCTACATCTCCCACACGTACATTTAGTTTGTATATAAAATGTACCTTCATTCTGCTTCTGCATCATATGCCTCCTACACTGAACTTATATATGTGAACTCTGACTGTGGGTTCAATAGGTATAAGCAGTGTATAGGACTTAAAGTTTGTATTTCTAATTATATCTTCTGAAAACTCATCAAATTCAGCCTGGATTTTTTGCTAAGAGATGCAAATTGCATAATGTATGAACTGTTAAACTTGTACACTTCTTTGTACTGTTGGAATGTTTCATACATTGTGTATGCTTAAAGTATTGATGCATTTAAATAGTTAATGACAAAATTGGCCCAGTTGATTTTCAAATATGTACATGTTGTTGATGACGTCGAAATGACCAACTTTAAATTATTTGGGCTGAAAGGTTCCCCCCCCCATCTTAAAAGATGGTCAAAACATGTGTTCAAAGTCATATTTTTTATTTTTATTTGATTTTATTGAGTTTTGTGAAACATATTAGAAACATACAGGCGTCATTTGGAACATATTACAGCCAGATATCCCTTCTCCCCTCCACCCCCAACCAAATGTATTGCGGCCTTAACTTATAACACAACTTCAACTTCTCCCTCCACCCCCCTAGAACCCAATTTCTTTTTTTTGTCCACTTATCGTTTGAATTTATCTTGACGTTGTATGAGGTCTACTTCCCTTCTCCAGCATGGGGTCTGGCATGGATTCACATGCTCATGAATATTCCCCGTCGTCAGGCTGGGAATCCTCGGTAAAGAAAAAACCAGTATCAGTTTCGTTTCTGATCTGTCTTTCGTAGTAATAACCAATCACTGATCTCTGCGTCATACTGACCACAGCCAATGACTGCCCTCTACCTAAGCACCGCCTCTGGCAGCCATCTTCAGATTTTTACCGCACGTTCATGTGTTGGGATCCTCGTGCTATTGCTCTCGAGCGTTAGTGCTATTTTTCACGCTTTTTCACAAAAAACTTCGATTCTTTCGGTCAAAAGAGCCTCAAGCTCCACCGATCCTACATCCGATCAACGGGGACCCGTGTCGGATTCATCTGTGCCCCTCAAGGGTGAAGATTTCGTCGAGCTACGCTTCGGAGGACTCCAGAAGCTTCTCAGGCCCGGTCTCGGAGATGGCCCAGGAGAAGGGAAGCTCGACGCCCGGAAAGCTGTTCAGGGTCTGCCCTGGATGCCAGCTGCAGAACGTCTTCAAGGAGGACGAACACTCTTTCTGCCTTTACTGCCTTCATGAGGACAAGACGCACGTGGAGAAGGACTGTGCGTTTTGCGGCAACATGTCGGAACGGACCATGAAGGACCGCCATCAACGTCTCGCCAACTGGCTGGAGGGTAAGAGCCCGTCTGGCGAGAAGAAGAAGAAATCCGAGCGGTCTTCTAAGACCTTTGAGGGCGCCCCGGCGACGGGGGCCCAACATAAGGCCAAGCACCGCGAGTCCGCTGGCACCGGGAGCGCCGAACGGTCGGGCTCTACGGGCGCCAGGCAGGGCGCACCCTCCCCGGCACCATCAACCACGAGCCAACGCTCTGGGTCGGGTAAGAGGAAGGCCGAGCACCCGGCGAAGCTCCTGGAGAGGCCCCGGTCGAGCTCTGAGGCAGAGGAGGAGCGTGGCAGTGCCCCCTCCCTCAAGGATAAGGCGGTGAGCGCACCTAAGGTGGTGAAGGCCTTGATCCATCCGACCAAGCCCTCTATCGAAACGGTCGCGGCGGCCCTGGCTCAGCCTGTGGTGGCTACACCAGTGGTGGCGACCTCAGGGCCAGAATCTCCCTGCCTCCGCGGAGGGAGTCTTCCTTTGTGCCCATCGATAGGACCCCCGTGAAACCCTCCGTGGGGAAGAAGAAGGGGGGGCAGGGCGTCGTCGTAGATTCGGCCTCAACCTCAGAAGAGGAGCTGATCGAGGTCTTAAGCCACGGCCTAGGCGTGGAAGAAGGCCAGCCCGTCGGAATGGACCCCGACGCAGGTGACGACGACGACATCGTCGAGGATACCGACGGGGCCCCTGCTCGCCCGTCGGATTCCCCTCTGCCAGCGCCGCAAGACAACTCGGCGGCCATTTTGTTGGCCATACAGTCCTTATGCTCCGAGATAAGGACGAGGCTACTGTTACCGACGGAGGAACCTCTCCCGTCGGGGATCCAGAACCGGGACCTTCTGGTGTTCCCCCTACCAAGAAAAGAAGGATCCATCCACCACCTCCTTTTCAACCGTCGCGCCCCGTCCAGCCCTCCTCCCCGTCCACCCGAGGGGATGATACGGGGACTGACACGGCAGCGACGGGTACGGACGACGAGGCATACGACGAGGATTTTCCGTCGTCGCCTCCCACCAGGGCTTCTCCGCCCGACGAGATCGGATCTTTCCACTCCATGATCTCCAGGGCTTCCGAGCTTTTCCAACTCTGCCCTGAGGAGAAGAAAAAGGAAGGCTTCCTTTATCAGCGGCGCGAGGCCAAGAGGAAGACGGTCCTCGCAGTGCCTCTGTTGGACGACATTTGGGATGAGGGCCTTTCCCTCCTCAAGAACCCTTCCACGACGCCAGCTAGAAGAGACCGGTACGAGAAAAAGTACCGGGTCCCGGACACGGCCCCCCTATGCCTCCGGGCGCAGCCTACCCCGGACTCCGTCGTCTCCGCGGCAGCCAGGAAGAAAGCGGGGGGGGGGTGCGGCCTCCACATCGACTTCCCCGCCGGACGGCGAGGGAAAGAAATTGGATGCTATGGGACGTAGAGTCATCTCGTCGGCAGCGACGACGATTAAAGCGGCCAACGCCTTGGCTATCGTGGCCCGCTACGACAGGGAGCTCTGGTACAAGATAGCTCCCCTGCTGGATTTTCTGCCGGACGACAAGAGGGCGGAGGCCCTGGAGATCCTGCAGGAAGGTGAGGTGGCCTCGGACCACGCCATCACCGTGGCGACGGACATCGCCGACACTGGGTTCCGCCAGCTGGGCAACGGCGTTTGCCTTCGACGTCGTGGATGGCTCAAAGCTACGGACTTTCGGCAGGACGTCCAGACCAGAGTCCTGGACATGCCCTTCGACGGGAACAACCTGTTTGGGAAGACAGTGGACGATTCCCTTCAGGCCATCAAGGCGGATACTGAGACGACCAGGGCCCTTGGAGTCCTGCAGCAACGACGAACGCCCTTTCGGAGCGGCGGAGGCAAGGGCGCCTCCAAAGGTTCCGGCGGCGGTTTCGCTTCCTACCGTCAAGCGGCCCGCTCGTCGTCGCAAGAGGCCTACAGAGGACGAGGCAAGTCTAGCGGACCCCGCCGTCGTCGCCAAGGAGGTCAAGGCGGCAAGGCCGCGTCCAAGCAGGATTGAACCGGCCGTGGGGTCGGGCCCCCACCGAAGCACCCCGGTGGGAGGCCGGCTGGCGGGCTTCGTCAGCGTGTGGGAGTCCATCTCCACCGACCGTTGGGTGCTGGACGCCCTGGCCCGGGGCCACGCGCTCGAGTTTCAAAGAAGGTGCCCGCGCGTCCCCCCCGTGGCCAGGAAAGAACTTCACGTCCCTCAACTTCTCCTGGAGGTAAAGGCGATGCTCAGAAAGGGCGCCATCGAACTCGTCCCAAAGAGGCTTCGGGGCTCCGGAGTCTACTCGCGATACTTCCTCGTGAAGAAGAAGACGGGAGGATGGCGCCCCATCCTAGACCTGCGACGTCTGAACAAGTTCATCAAGGCGCAGAAGTTCCGGATGGTCACCCTCCAGCACGTCCTGGGTCAGCTGGAGGAAGGAGACTTCCTATCGTCGTTGGATTTGGAGGATGCCTACTTCCACATTCCCATCCTAAAGGGGCACCGAAAATTCCTCAGATTCGTGGTCCAAGGGCGTCATTACCAGTTCAAAGCCCTTCCCTTCGGACTACGGTCGGCACCCAGGGTATTCACCAAGTGCCTCGCACCGGTGGCGGCGCAGCTGCGCCGCGAGGGGATTCACGTCTACCCCTACCTGGACGACTGGCTCATCCGCGCCAAGACGAGGGAGCTCGCCGTGGTCCACACGGCAAGGACCGTCCAACTCCTCACGGACCTGGGATTCTCCGTGAACTACGCCAAATCCCACCTGGTGCCCGCGCAAGTCGCACTGTTTCTGGGAGCGAGGCTCGACACAGTCGGAGGAGAGGACCAGGACCATCTTGGGCAAGGTGCAACGGATGTTGATGGCCGACGCGGCCAAGGTGAGGTCCATCAAGTCCCTCCTCGGGATGATGTCTTCCTGCATCTACCTCATTCCCATGTGCAGGCTCCGGATGCGCCCGTTGCAAGAATTCCTGGATGCGCGCTGGATCCAGACGACGGGCAGCTTCGAGGAAAGGATCAAGCTCGACGAGAGTTTCCGACGAGCGATACGGTGGTGGGGCACCCGCGCGCATCTGACGGCGGGCATGGACTTCCAGACCCCAGCCCACCAGGAGACTGTGACCACGGATGCCTCCCTGGAAGGGTGGGGAGCGCACACCGAAAATCTGCACGCAAGAGGACTCTGGCTCCCGACGGAGAAGTCCCTGCATATCAACGTCCTGGAGCTCCTTGCAGTGTTTTGGGCCCTCAGGTCCTTCCTTCCGTCCCTCAAGGGCAAGGTGGTGAGGATCTTCACCGACAACACCACCACCATGTTTTACATCAGGAAACAGGGCGGAACCAGGTCCCCAGCGCTGTCCAAGGAGGCGCAGGACCTGTGGCATTGGGCCGTCGCCCAAGGGATTTTTCTGGTGCCGTTTCATCTGGCAGGGATAAAAAACACCATCGCCGACTCACTCAGCAGGGAGCTGCGCTCGTGCCACGAGTGGGAACTACGGCAGGATCTGGTGGATCGCCTCTTCCGACGGTGGGGCACACCCCAGATCGACCTGTTCGCGACGGCGACGAACACCAAGTGCCGGAGGTTCGCCAGCAGGTTTCCCCAGACGAGGAGCATGGGCGATGCTTTCTTGTTCCCCTGGGAGGGCCTGTTCCTCTACGCGTTCCCTCCCTTGCCTCTGCTAATCCGGCTCGTCAACCAGCTCAAGAGGTCACGGTGCAGGATGATCCTCGTCGCACCTGCGTGGCCGAGGCAGATATGGTTCCCGGACCTTCTGGACTTGTCAGCGTCCCCGCCGATCAAGCTGCCGGCGGACGCGGATCTACTCTCCAGGGAAGGAGGCGCCATCCTCCACCACGACCCGAAGTCGCTGAACTTGCAGGCCTGGCTCCTGCAGCGCTAGAGTTTGGAGGATACGACATACCGGCCGATTGCAGAGAGGTTCTTGCAAAGGCCAGGGCGTCCTCGACTCTTAAATGCTACGGACACAAATGGAAGAGGTTCTCTGTCTGGTGCCACGCACAGAAGATTAACCCTCTACGGATTACGGCTCCCCAAGTACTGCCGTACCTGCTGACGCTGGCCAAAGCTGGTCTGGCACACGCGTCCATCAAGATTCATCTTGCTGCGATCTCCCGATACACCAGAACCACGGGGCGGACGTCCTTGTGGTCTCATCGTCTGGTGAAGGAGTTCATGAAGGGACTGTTCAGATCGTTCCCGCCGGTGAAGGCTCCGGCCCCGGCGTGGGAGCTCAACGTGGTGCTGACCAAGCTCATGGGACCTCCGTTCGAGCCTCTGCACTCGGCCCCGTTGAAGTTTCTATCGTGGAAAACAGCTTTTCTTGTGGCCATCACCTCCGCACGACGAGTGGGAGAGATCCAGGCCCTTTCCTGCAAGGCCCCGTACTTGACTTTCCACGACACGAGGGTAGTGCTCAGGACGCACCCCTCCTTCATGCCCAAGGTGCCGTCGGACTTCCATCTCAACGAACCCTTGGTGTTGCCTGTGTTCTTCCCGTCGCCTTCGTCGCCGGCTGAGAGGACTTTGCACTCGCTGGATGTGGCTAGAGCGCTGAAGTTCTACGTAGCCCGCTCGAAGTGTTTTCGGAAGACGTCACAACTCTTTGTGAACTTTGGACCTGTCTATCAGGGGAAGGCTCTCTCGAAGGCTTCCATTTCCAGATGGCTCTCCGGCTGTATCATGTACTGTCACCGGTTGGCAAACCGACCGCTGCCTGGCCGTCCGAGAGCCCATTCCACCAGAGCGATCGCAGCTACCACGGCGTTCCTATCTGGTGTGCCCCTGCTGGACATATGCAGGGCTGCTACGTGGAGGTCGACGCACACCTTCACGAAATTCTACTGCGTCGACCGGGATTCCAGGGAGGAGTCCAGGGTCGGCCAAGCAGTGCTGCGCAACCTGTTCGCCTGAGGTGAGCCTGGTGAGGAGGTAAGATGCTTAATGTTGAGTTGATGTGATGCTTAATGTTGAGCCTTTGCCACCTCCCGTGGTTGTGCATGTGTGTACTGCTATGTATTCTTTATTCATGAGCATGTGAATCCATGCCAGACCCCATGCTGGAGAAGGAACAAGTTACTTACCTGTAACTGTTGTTCTCCAGCATGGGTCTGGCATGGATTCACATGCGAACCCTCCCGCCTACCCCTCTGCGGCTCTTCACTTGGTCATACTGCCACTTCACGTGCTTCCAAATCTGAAGATGGCTGCCAGAGGCGGTGCTTAGGTAGAGGGCAGTCATTGGCTGTGGTCAGTATGACGCAGAGACCAGTGATTGGTTATTACTACGAAAGACAGATCAGAAACGAAACTGATACTGGTTTTTTCTTTACCGAGGATTCCCAGCCTGACGACGGGGAATATTCATGAGCATGTGAATCCATGCCAGACCCATGCTGGAGAACAACAGTTACAGGTAAGTAACTTGTTCCTTGTCCAGACAACATGTAGTCCAGACTGAGTGGTCACGGGACTGGTAATTACCCATTTCCAGAGTTCCCAGGTACACTCATATTGTAGAGCAAACAATTCCACCATCGGTGAGGGCATATTTGTCATTCCCTCTGCGTTGGCCCTTGCGTGGTATTAGGCATGTCCTCATTCACAAAGTCATTCCACATCATCTCATTTTGAACCACTTTCCTGTGAAGGGTTGCAGTAATTCTTTCCATCGTTCACATGTTTGTTGCAACGCTGACCCATTCTCTCTTGCTCGGGACTAGGTTTGCTTTCCACTTAATTACCAAGCAGGCCCGACAGCAAGTAGTAGAGGGGCCACAATTCCCTTCACCAGCCTCGTTTCACATCATATTCTTACAAGCCAAAGAGTATCAGGAGTGGTGTAACCTCGCGGGAGATCCCGTCTATCTGCTTAATCCAACCAAGGACCTCATTCCAATACACTTGAACCCGGGGACAGTCCCTCCAGTAATTGGCACTCCCCCCCCACACACATTGACGGCAGCCTAAAGGGTGCATGGTTTGAAACATTTTTGACAACCTGTGAGGGTCATATTGCCACCTGTGAAGTAACGTAATAGCATGTAACGTGTACTGTGCCGCTATAGATACCTGAAATATACCCTTGCATATCTTCCCCCACAATTCCTTATCTATTTCTCTGTCTAGATCCTGTTCACACCTGTGTTTCAGGTTGACTGTTGATACTTTCCCAGTATCTAACAGAGCTTTATACATGTTCGAGACCAAGCCTTTGGTCTCTGACACCGTGTCAAGTAGTTTCTCGAATGGGGTGAGGTTTCGCTGTACTTTCTCACGCCATTCCCTCATGAGGGTGCCCTTGAGTTGAAAAAAGGGAAAGACTGGTAATGGGTGTATTCCCAGAGCTTGTTTGAGTTCCATGATCGTGAGAAAGGTACCTCCCTTCCATAATTGACCCACCCGCTCAAGGCCCGCATCAAACCAGGACTGGTGTCGTGCATGGTCTGGGATCTCTTTGCGTACTCCCGGGGCCCATATGTGACTTAGGAGGGAAGGCCATGTGGTGACCCCCTTCATGTCTGCCCTTTCCCTCTATATTTCCCATATTGTACCCAGTATGGGGTGGTTCCGGAGTCTTCGGGTCAGTTTATCCCTAGGAACCCAGAGCCCTTCCGAGACAGTGGCGGGGCTAGATTATGGTTATCAAGGTGTACCCACTGCAGCTCTTTTCTTCCCTCTCAGGTGGGGAATCGGAACCCTCAGTTGCACTGCGCGGTAGTATAATTTCAGATCAGGGAGACGCCCACTCCCCTTTTTCTTGGGTAAGTTGAGAGCCTCATATGCTATCCTCATTTTTTTCCCTTGCCATAAGAATTTTAGAATGGAGCTTTTCACTTCTCTAAAGAATGCATCCGGGAATCTTGAAGCATTTGGAATGGGTACAAAAACCTCGGAGACACACCATTTTCACTGCATTGAATCTCCCCATCCATGAAATCGTGAGCTTCTGCCATTTCGCCAGATCCGCATGAAAGCATGCTAAGATGTGTGGGAAATTCGCATCATATATTTTCCCTAGGTCTCGTGTCAAGTTAATCCCCAGGTAAGGGAGGGTGGAGCCCCCATCACCAGTTCAAGTGCAGAGAATTTCGTGGCATTTTCAGGGGTGAGTTCTTGCAATGGGAAGAGTATGGATTTAGTTTTAATTTTGAAACCAGAAAGTTCCCCATACCTTTCTATCAGATGTATGGCCCGGGGTATTGATAGTTTTTAACATGCAAGAGAATGTCATCGGCATATAGGGCTATCTTAAATTCCCTCCCATCCACCTGAAGGCCCTCAACTTTGTGATCTGCTCCGAGTATCTGGGCAAGTGGTTCCAGGGAGAGGGCAAACCATATCGCAGAGAAAGGGCAACCTTGGCTCGTGCTTCTCTCCAGATCATACCATCTGGAATACTCTGAATTAATCAGATCGCCTTGACCCCTCCTATGAAGACAGGATGCAGCCCAACTTTGTCGAGCACTGCTTCTAGGAAGCCCCACTCCACCCTGTCGAACGCTTTTTCCGCGTCCGGGTCATCCGGCATCTTCTCGGACTCATGAATTAGATGGAACGTCTTGCGCATCATGTCCGCGCCCTGTCTTCCCAAGATGAATGCAACCTGGTCGGAATGTATTAGTTGGGGCATGTGGATCTCAAGTCTGGCTGCCAGTACTCTGGTGTAGATTTTTGTATGGGGAGCGCAGTGATCTGGGACGGGGACTTCAATTGTGTGTTGGATCCGGTGGTGGACAGGTCAGATGACAGGGTGGGTAAGCCTAGCCCAGCGGCGAGAGCGTTGCGGACGCTGCTAACAGATTTTGGTTTTACAGATGCGTGGAGGATGAAACATCCCACTGAGAGGCAATACTCGCACTATTCGGCCCCGCACCAACTGCACACTAGGCTCGATTACGTCTTTGTCACAGCTGATGTGATGTCCGAGATTACTCAAACCGAATACAAGGCCAGGGTCCTCTCGGATCATTCGCCCCTGATCCTCGGATGGCAATATTGCCCCCCGAGGGCGAAAACCTACAGAGGGCGGAAACTGAGCTAGAAACAACGTTGAAGAGCGAAGAGGTAGACAAGGAGCTGGTACTCCAACTACAGCAACAATGTGCTGGGCACTGGGAAAGACTCTGCAATCTTAATTATAAGAAATATGTTGAGAGGCAGCATGCGGGGGGAGACAAGACAGGCCGCCTTTTGGCCTGGCTATCCAAAAGCAAGACCCCTAAGTCTCCGATTAGGACTATTATTAGGGAGGACGGAGAAGAGGTGGCCACGCAAGAGGGGGTTAACAAAGAATTTGTGGAATATTACAAAGTGCTGTATGGAGATGATGAGATAGGCGACCAGCGCACGATAAACGAAACGTTAGAAGACATAAGGCTGCCCAAGATAAGCGACGAAGAGAGGGAGGAGTTAGATGAGCCAATCACGTTGGAGGAATTAGAAGAGGTAGTAAAGCAGCTGCCCACTTGTAAGGCCCCAGGGGCAGATGGGTTCCCCAGCGAATTTTATAAAGTATACAAGGAGGAAATCCTCCCCCCAATGCTGGACATGTTGAATGAAGCGTTTGAGATAGGACGGTTGCCTGAGTCACTTAGAGAGGCGATTATAATACTGCTGCCCAAGCCCAATAAACCGGAGCACAGAAGTGGTTCCTACAGGCCCCTGTCGATGCTCAATCAAGACAGCAAGATTCTCACAGCTGTCCTTGCAAATCGATTGCGGAAAGATTGGCAGACTCATACATCCTGATCAGACGGGTTATTTCCCGAGCAGGAACATTACACACAACCATAGGCAACTTCATCGGGTGGTCGAATGGGGTGTTAAGAACGAGGGTGAGATGGCAATAGTGTCTCTAGATGCAGTCAAGGCTTTTGACTCGGTCAAGTGGTCATGGCTATTGGCTGCTTTGGAAGGGTATGGAATGGGGCCGTGCCATATCAGGTGGGCCAAGATGTTGTATAGTGAGCCGCTTGCAGGGTCCGAACTGGAGCGGTGATATCCGAAAGATGGCAACTTGGCAGAGGCACCAGACAAGGGTGCCCCTGGTCCCCGATGCTTTACATCTTGGCCCTGGAGCCTTTGGCAATATGCCTTAGGGCACAGTATGAGACGATTGGCATTGAGGTGGGAGGGGAACGACACTTGATATCCTTGTACGCGGACGATCTGTTGCTGTACTTGCAATACCCAGAAGAAAACCTCTTATACATACTTGAAGTGATGGAAAGGTATGCAGAGTTGTTGGGCATCTCGGTGAACCCCCAAAAGTCTGTCATATTCCCATTAGGTAGCTATAAGGGGATCCCTGCAGAAGGACTACCGGTGCTACAGGTACCGTGGGCAACAAGCTCTTTTCGCTATTTGGATATAGATATATATCACACGGCGCAAGATGAACACAGACACAATACGGAAGTAGCTGTCGAGAAAATCAGAAACAGCATGCAGTTCTGGGCAAGATTGCGTTTGGCGATGATGGGGCGGGGGGCTTTGCTCAAGATGCCATTACTTTAGTAATATCCCATACATAATACCCAAGAAGTTTTTTAGTAAATTGAACAGCATGTGTTGGGATTTCTTGTAGCATGGTACCCGAAATAGGGTGGCGTTCTGGAAACTGCAGAACTTTTATGAAAAAGGAGGTATTAGACTGCCCCATTTTGAGGTTTATTATTTGGCGGGACAGTTGCAATATGTGGCTAAGTGGCTTTCCGATGAAGTGACCCCTGAGCACAGGGTGCTTGGGCAGGACTGTGCCCCGTTTTATTTGAAAGAAATGATCTGGCTGTCCGAAACTGAAATGAGGGGGCGCCCTACGATGTTGAAGCTGGGGCGGAAAATTTGGCGTAGGGCTTGTCGCCTAATGGAGGTCCCATACCCGTGCCTCCCGCAGGTACCGTTGGTTGCTTTGACAGGAGGGGATGATCAGCTGAGGGCGATTGTTAGGAACTACTGGGGATCGGTGGGGCTGGCAACGCTAGGCGATGTTTGGCAGGAGGGATCCATTAAGGAGTTTATAGAACTCAACGAAGAGGCGGGGCTACACATGGGGCAATATGTCACATAAGAGAGATTGGTGCGAATGATTAAGAGCACCTGGCCAGAAACAGTTTTGATAGAAGAACCAGAAGCAGTTTTGGAAGCAATGTATGATATGTCTGAAGGGGGTCATGAGATCTCGACACTGTACGAGATGGTTTTGGCTAAGGTGGGTAAAGATTTGACGCATCTGAGACTGGACTGGGAGATGGAAGTGGGGGTCCCGATGGAGGACGAGATGTGGGAGCTACCACAAAAAAGTATCTAGAAATGCCAGATTAAAACAAATTCAGCTGTATGTAACGCATAGGGCATACATAACCCCCTTGAGGATATCTAAGTTCCGAAACGCTGGCATACAAGTGTGTCCTAAATGTAAACTGGAAAACGCTGACATGACACACATGTTTTGGTCGTGCCCGATTATTAGATGCTACTGGAGTGATGTGGCGCAGAAACTGGCCAATAAAGGGGTTACTCTTGTCATAGACACGGCTAGGGCCTGCTTACTGGGCGGGTTCCCTAGGCCACGGAAACTCAAACATATTGAGAAACTAAGAAATTTGGCGTATGTGCTTGCGAAAAGTAGGATCGCCATGGGGTGGAAGAAATGCCACAAACCTAAGGTGGATGTATGGTGGAAGGACCTACAGATATGGGCGGAGGCTGAAACGGGGGCATGGCAAGATGCGAGTAGCCGGGCTGATGAGGGGGAGGTGGGCACCCTATTGGCCTGGAAAACGCTAATAACAGAATTGTTTGGAGTAATATCAAACCCAAAAGACTCTGAAGAGGACGAAACTCGGCCGCGTGTGCCAAACACTGAAAGAGATGGACAAATAGGCTCACGGAGGGAGGGAGGCATAATGGGAGCAGTGACTATGATCACTTGATGTGTAATTGAACCATTATGATTATGCTGCTTGTTTGGTTTTCATTGCTTTGTTTGTATAAAATCAATAAAAGAAATTAAAAAAAAAAAGTGGGAAGGGTGAGCGTTCCAGTGTGATGCGGCCATCGTGGGGAAGCTTGAGCCCCCAGCGTGGACTTTCAGCATCTTGGGAATGATGATCATGTTGGAATATCCCTTTCTAAGAGGTCTGGTGGCTGTGTGTTTAACAATTCTTTGAGCAAGGTAGGGTGGGGCCAGGTCATGAAGGCATTTATGGGTCAGGGAGAGTGTCTTAAAGACGATTTGCTCTTTGACTGGGAGCCAGTGAGCTGGCCTCCTCACCTCGGAGATGTGGTCATTCCTTGATGTGCCTGTGGCAGCCCTAAGGGCGTTGTTTTGCACCAGTTGGAACTTGGTCAGGTTTTTACAGAAAGTCCATACGATGAGGGCATTGCAGTAATCGAGCCTTGAACCAATTATTGCCCTATCGATGGTAAGGCAATTCTGGCGGGATAGGAAGGGTCTGGCCGCGTTAAGGACTTTGGAGTAGTAGGCCAAGGAGGAGGCAATGGCGTTAACCTGTCTGTCCATGGACCGATCCGAGTCTAGGTAAACTCCAAACGTCTTGACATTATTGGATACCTTGATGGGAATGTTGTCAATAGTGAATGACAAGTACTGCTGGTCCAGATTGCCCAAAGTAGTGGATGAGCAGATTAGGAGGATTTCCGTTTTCTCACTATTAAGGCACAGCCAATTATCCGCCATCCAGGACTGGATTGTGGAGTATATGGTGGTGAGGGTGATCATAACCTCTTTGTAATTGCCGGTGAGTGGGATAAGCACCTCTTATCTGCATAGTTTGTATACGAGATGCACAAGGAGTCAAGGATACTGAACAGGGGCCTCGTGAAGAGGTTGTATAGAGTGGGCGCAATGCATGAGCCTTGAGGGACTCCGCATTTGATGTGCCTAGGGGAGGCTAAGGATGAGTCAGAGTCGATGATTCCATAGTACTTTCGCTGAGCCTATCTGTCTGAAGAATTCCCTTTTACTCGGGCCTCTCAATCTATAAGAGTGGCATGGTTGGGGGACACTGTTGTCCTTCGTGATGCGGGACCAACTACCTTATATATTTCTATCTGTCGTGTTCCAATTATGCCTTATGTGCGAGCTTCCTCATAGCTGTCCTTTACTTGGTATGATCGATGCTTCACAGTGGTTGTGCTGGCGTAGATGTATGTATAATGCAGGACAGAATGCAGGGGGCCCCAGAATGATTCCAGTAATCCTTCAAAACGTGTGTCCATCACTTGTGGGTAGGGCACCCACCTTTTAGACTTTCCAGGGCTTGGGCGGGTTGCTAGATTATTGACATGCCCATTAAGCGTTCCACGGGCTATGTGCAGAGCGTTGACTTTGTCTCATTGTACATATTCAAAAGGCCGCTGAGCTCTCCGCACATCTCCTGTCGGTGACGGCAGTGGGGGAGGGTCAAGGTTATCCATGGACGAAATCCACTTTGTGAGTGTGGGACGTTTGAGGCAACGTGCCTTGCCTCTCCAATGTGCCTTCTTGGGTGCGCCCTCCTGGGGGAGAGGTGCGTGGGTAGGCCAGGCGCTGTAGTGGGATTTCCTGAAAGCAAGGGTCTAGGGCGGTTCTCATCATTCGGACCGCCGAGTTCTGTTGTGCAGGCTTTAGGGCCCAGATAGGGTAATTACAGTTCCGGTATCCGGAGTGTGACAATACTCAGAGTGGGTCTCTGTGTGTGAGGGAGTGCGTGAGAAGCGCTACTCACCAATTCCGCGGGCAGCGCAGGACCGGAGGGCCACTCGGGTGCACGTCTTGCCCGCCACCGAGCAACCCAGATGGATAAGGGCTCGGGATGGCTTGGGAGACTAGCAAGGAGCTGTGGCATGGACTCTTGGGGATCGGAGGGACTCCCTGTCTTCCTCCCATCTTCTTCCGGCACTCCGAGGATGTATTGGACCAGAGCTGCAATTGTACACCGCCACGTTCCGCCTCTGTGTCGCAGCTGGGCCGATGGGAATAAGTTCTATGGACGGTGCCCAGCACTCATTCAGTAACATTTTCGGGTGGCTCCCCGGCATTCACTGTTTCCAGTTAGGCCCTCCGCTGATTACACGGCTGTCACGTTACCTTCGTTTTCTCTGCCTGTCGTGTCGGGCCGTCGCAAGAGCACTCGACTTTCAGTGCGTTTCTCAGCGATCCCACCTCTGAGTTCCTCCGGTGTTTCTCCCGGGGGGTGGGGGACGGTCAATATTCATACAGGAGTTCCAGTCAAATTTTCCTGGATGGGGAGGGGGGGGTCTAGAAGTGTGGAGGCTCGGACCACTTATGGGAACAAGGGAGGCAGAGCTCACACAGAGGCTGAAGTCATCCGTGCGCCCCCTAGTGGCCAATCAAAAATCCTATCTTTTAAAACAAAACGTTAAGTATGAAATACATTCTGAGAGGTTTCATGCATAGGCAGCTACTTCAAAATTCTACTGTGGCGTTTTTGTCGAACTTTATTTAATTGATGGGTTCAAGAGTTATTTGTTTTCTGACACCTTAACAATGCAATGCACTAGAACTATGGCATTTGTGAATGTATTGATATCGATGTGTACTTGCACTCATTTGCTATTGGAATATATCCTATTATTGTAATATCGATGTGTTTTAAGTGTGGAAAGTTTGAATAAAGTTGGAACAATAAAAGTAATTGGGCAGTTAAAGTTGCGAGATGCTGCAGCTGGTAACAAATAAACCTATGGGAATATTTGTTTTCTCTTAACATGTTTACATGTGAATGGTAGCCCCAGTATAGTCTGCTAAATAAATGACAAGAAGATGTAAAAGACAAGAAATGTTACTCTCCTTGTGCAGGTCGAAGGGTCGTACCTCTTCTCCTCAGACAGTCCTCCTGGGCCGTAATCTGCATTCTGAAGACAGACTGCCATATCTGGGGTTGAACGAAGCCAGATCGTCAAGCTCTTCCTCTTCAAATCATTCGGAGAGCTTCCTCCGGATAGGCAGCAGTCCATTGGAAGTACCGCAACGCAGGTAACTAAGGTTTTATAAGGATCGCTGCAAGTTTGTCATCTGCACTAACAATTTCTCAGTGAACTTGTTAAAGCAAAAAACTAACATGCACTCCACATGTCGCCTATCGCCAAATTAAGTATAGTTCCATCAGCTGTACCTATTATTTTTAGAACCAACTTTAAGTGGCACTTTAATTGCCTGCATCATCTTAGGTTTTCCAGGAAATCAGTGTATTGTCCATACGATTTACCCAATTACCCAACAAGCCACAAAATCTCTGTGAATACCACTTTGTGGAAAAGTATTTGGACGTCCTGGTGCAGAAGCAAACAGACACACGTCTGGCCCGGAGTACCAGGGCTGTTTAGAATATATTGCATCTGCCCACAGTCCTCATCTTGGGTAGCCTACACTTGCATAAATTCTCTAAAATGTTCAGCAGTGGGTGTAATATAGCTCTGGGTATAACATCACTGGTCCCCTACCTTGATCCCAGTCATTTGACATGGCTAGCCAATAAAGGGAGCAAACTACTCCGTGATTTTTATTTTTACATTTTTTTTTTCTCGGCTTGCTTAGCATGTTTTTTAGCAGCGCACTCAATTAATTTGGTCGGCCATCATGCTTGCTCCAAAGCCTTCAGAATTGGAAGTGATGCAGGGATTCTGTTAAGGCAGTTTTAATAAAACCCTCTGAGCGATATATAACCACTAACCATATGAGGGAGATGGGTTGGGGGGCCAACAACCGGTGACCAGAAAGGGAAGCCAAATCTCTTTAAAGGTAGGTCACGTGGACAGGGCAACAAGGCTTAAATCTGCGTTAACTAGCAGGCAGAAACAATTACAATTCTCCAGCATGGGGTCTGGAATGGGTTCACATGCTCGTGAATATTCCCCTTCATCAGGCCGGGAATCCTCGGTAAAAGAAAACAGTTTCACTTTCACCTACAAACTCTTTCTCCTATAAACCAATCACTGAGCTCTGGGTCATTCTGCCTCAGCCAATGACTGCCCTCCCTATGCCCTCCTCTGGCAGCCATCTTCAGATTTTTACCACACGTTCAAGTGTGGGAGTCCTCGTGTTTTGCTCAGTGCTTTTCTACATTTTTTTACGTTTTTTGATAAAGTTTCTATTTTTGTCAAATGGAGTCCCTTTGACCGGCAAGCAGGGATCTGTTTGTCAGCATCTTTCAACGCCCCTCAAGGGCAAGAATCGTCTGGAGTTTCATTGAAGATTCCAGACTGCCATCGGGCAACAGAAAAGGACCAACTTCTATTCTGGGTCACTTTGCGGTTTCAGCTCCTCACATCTCAGCAAATGGCACCACTGCGGTCTCACGGATACCACTCTAGACATTCCTCGCATCTGCGGTCCAGCACTGTGGTGAGGTGGCTCAGGCTTGGTCAGTCCTGCTTACTGGGAGTCCGGAGGAACTTCCAGCAGCTCGGGTCCATCTTAAAAGTGATGCATTCCGTTTGGTGTTCTTCTTCCTGGCACTTTGATTCTAGCAGTAGTGGAAGTACAGCGAGCTCCGAGAGGATGTCCAATAGTTTTCACTTTGGAGTTGATTGGTCCCACCAACTCAAGGGGAGAGAAGTCGTCCTTGCAGAGCTTCTCTAGTCGAGGTGGATTCTGAGCTTCAGCACAGCAGCAAGGGCTTCATCGGGCAAACCAACGGTCCAGGAGTTGCAGCAGGCATCTTTCAAGTTCTTACTCCGATTCCTTCGTCCAGTGGTCGACTCTGCCTTCCAAGCCAAAAAAGCCTTGCCTTTTATGCAGGTTTCTCCCATTAATTCCAGCCTAGCTGTCAATCACACAACAGGGTGGTTGTACTTGCCAGACAGCCAGCCGACCAATCATCTTTGGGTGCATTCCTGTAAGCAAATGGATTAAGCACAGGGAGTTTCGGGCACCTCCCTCACATCTTGCCCCTGCCAGACATACTGGAGCCGGAGGCGAGCTTCACTCGTGTATCCCGCCAAAGACCAAACTAACAAACGGGCCAAACCAGGTTTGGCTAGCTGAGTAAATTTCAAGAAGTACTCTTCCATCAAGAAATGGCTAAAACGGACCGGGGCCATTTTGACAAATTGGGCACCCATGGGTGCTTTACTACAGCTGCGAACGCAGCCCGCGATAAAAACTCCCAATGGTAGTTAAAAGTAAACCACTGCCACCAGCCATTAATTGTAGAAAGGGTAACTTAAAAATGTTACATGAGAAACTAGACAAAGGGGATACTAAGTAACCCACCCTGGCCCCCCCCAGCACCCTATGGTCAAATAATGGGTGCTGGGTCTAGAAAGCTACAAATTGTAAGTAAAGTCAATTTCACTTTACTGCTATTGGAAACAGTTTATCCAAGAGAAGGTATTTAAACCTTTGGGAAATCGAAGAACCTTCCCTGTGCCAATGCACTGAAGGTGGTGATGTGTGTCACAATGTAAAGATGATGCCTATGGAGTTTGTCAGACTCCAAAACCAGAAAGAAACAGTGTTAAATCACAAAAAAATGCATGAGTGGGGAAAAAGGTCTCTCTATCCAGGTTAAAAGTTAAGTCCAGCTAAGGTGCTGGGGGTCTCCAAGCTAGAGAAGAATTAAAACATTTCTGCAAATTCTTCCTAACACTACCGGAGAGAGGTATCTCCACATCAATATCCTGGAGCAGCGAGCAGTGGTCTGAGCCCTCGTTCCTTCCGTCTCTCAAAGGCAAGGTGGTGATTGATAAGTTATTTATAACGCGCTTAATACCCAGAGGTTTCTAAGCGCGGACCCAGGGATCGAACCTGTGTTGCTCTGTGTCGTCTTGCTTCCAAGGCGAGCATGCTGCCCCTGAGCTATCCTCCCGAGATGGTGACGGTCTTCACTGACAATACCACCACAATGTTCTACATCCGGAAGCAAGGGGGTACCGGATCCCCGGCGCTCTCCAGAGAGGCGCAGGACTTGTGGCACTGGGCTGTCACCAAAGAGATGTTCCTCATTCCTTTTCACCTGGCAGTCAAGAATACCTTTGCTGACTCGCTCAGCAGGGAGGGGCGCTCTTGTCGTTAGTGGGAACTTCGACAGGATCAAGTGGACAGCCTCTTCCTCAAATGGTGCAGATCCCAGTTCGATCTGTTTGTGACGGCAACAAATTCCAAATGACAGGGATTCGCCAGCAGGTTCCACCAGCCAAGGAGCATGGGGGATGAGTTTTCCTTCCTGTGGGAAGGTCGGTTCCTGCCCTAGTGGCGTTCCTCCAACTCCGCCCCCCCCCCAAACCACACCCCGTTGCCTCTCCTGAAATACTGCCAATGCAGGATGATCCTTGTCACCCCAGCGCGGCTTAGGCAGATTTGATACCTGGATCTTAGCATGTCAGTGTCGCCCTGTCAAGCTGCTGGTGATTGCGGATCTGCTCGCCGGAGAAGGAGGCGCATTCCTATATCCCAACCCAGGATCGCTGAACCTGAAGGCTTGGCTCCTGCAGCCTTACAGTTTGGATGGTAGGAGCTGCCGGGGACTGCAGGGGTGTCCTTGCCAGGCTCAGAGATTCCTCAACTCTTTAGTGCTACGGGCACAAGTGGAAACGTTTCACATAGGGGTGCTCGACGCAGAAGATCAACCCTCTGAGGGTCTCAGATCTGCAGATTCTTCGGTACTTGTTGTCCTTGGCCAAGGTGGGGCTAGCGCACGCCTCTATCAAGGTGCCTCTGGCGGCTATCTGCCACTACACCAGGTTTTATGGGCGAGCTTCACTTTAGTTACCACCGTCTAGTCGAGGATTTCCTCAAAGGACTGCTTCAGTCGTTCCTTCCTGAGAAGGCCCCGGACTGAGAAATGAACATGGTGCTGATGAGGCTCATGGGGTGAGGGGTGCTACCTTCAAGCCTATGCATCGGGCCCCTCTTGTTCCTTTCGTGGAAGACCGATTTTCCTTTGGCCATCACCTCTGCCAGGAGGGTAGGTGAGAACCAGGCCCTTACCTGCAAATGTCCTTATCTGACTGTTCACGACACAAGTGCGGTGCTGTGGACGCACCCCTCCTTCATGCCAAAGGAATGAAAGGGACAAAACTGTTTAAAAAGGAGAGTCTCTTGGCTTGGAAGGCAGAGTCGACCACTGGAACGAACAAACCAAAGACTAGCTGGAAGAGGATGGCTGCTGCAACTCCTGGACCGTTGGCTTCTCCGGTGAAGCCCTGCTGCAGGTCCGAATTGCCAAGTTCATCTTGACAGAGAAGCCCCTTCAATAACGACTTCTTCCTTTTGAGTTGGTGGGACCAATCAACTCGTAAGCCACCTGGATACCATTCTCGGAACTGGTTAGGTTTAACCAAGGGGAAGGACACCAGCGTGTGTGCTGGACTACAGCTACTCGAACCGAAGATCTTCCATTTTGCCAGCTTGTTTGCCCAGTTCCTGTGCAGTGCAGGAGTCCCCTGACGTTCTCCCTCTTGTCCCCACAACTGAGGCTCAGGAACAGTGAGATTGGCAGGAACTGCCAGGAACCAACTTCTTTAGCTGCATGTTTTCTTCATATTAAGGTACTGTGCCAACCCGATTGAGAGAACTTACCTCTCGCCGTGACATTTTGTGTAACTTTCCCAACTTGCAGGCCTAATCAGCTTGTGGTCTGACATATGATTCTTTTTCATACAAACTACTTCTGAGAACTTTGCCAAAGACTTTACAGTTTATTACAAGAACTGCTCTTTCCTATCCAAGACACTAGCCCATTGACCTTGGCGTAGGCCTATTGAACTGAATCAAGTCCTCTAGTGAACTAAAACTATTTGCACTGCCTAAGAAAGTATTTGTCATCTATTTTATTACGTTGTGCCTTTGTACTCCTATTTAAAGTGACTGAAATGCCATTTTGCTCCTATTTCAGGGGAGCCTAATTTACTCAAACTTATTGGTTTGATACTGAAGTGTTTGTGTATATTAAGTTGCCTCCTAGTGAATGTTTGCTAAATGACTGTGTAATAAATTAATAAGAGTTTTACCAAGAAACCTTGAGTGTCTTCTTGAACCACTGTGATTGTAAGACCTCTGTGTAACATTGTTTACTGCTCACGTTCCCTCTTGAGATGGGCCTGGCTGCTCAGCTCGCTACCAAAAAGTGTATTACACTTATACCAAAGGTTGGTTTTGCTTACACCTGTAGTCCTAATTGTATGTGGTGGTCTCTGAGGGTACTGCATGCAATGCTGCCTAACACTGGACATCTGCAGGGCTGCTACCTGGCAGTCCATGCACCCCTTCACAAGATTCTACTGCGTCGACAAGGATTCCAGAGAGGAGTCCAGGGTCGGCCAAGCAGTGCTATGCAAACCTGTTCACTTGAAGGTGAGCCTGATCCTGGGGTAAGAGCCGTGCCACCTCCTGTGGTTATGTAATGTTGCACTGCTATGTATTCTTTATTCATGGGCATGTGAATCCATGCAAGACCCCATGCTGGAGAAGGAACAAGTTACGCATGTAGCTTTTGTTCTCCAGCATGGGTCTGGCATGGATTCACATGCAAACCCTCCCGTCTGCCCCTCTGCGGCTCTTCTTGGTCATACTGCCACTTTACTTGCTACCAAATCTGAATATGGCCACCAGAGGAGGGGCTTAGGGAGAGGGCAGGCATTGGCTGCGGGCAGTATGACCCAGAGACCAGTGATTGGTTTATAGGAGAAAGATTGTAAGTGAAACTGTTTTTTTCTTTTACTGAGGATTCCCAGCCTGACCACAGGGAATATTAATGAGCATGTGAATCCATGCCAGACCCATGCTGGAGAACAATAGTTACAGGTATGTAACTTCTTCCTTATTCCACACTGATCTCTAGAAAATACACTACACCAATGTACTGAGAAATATATACTTATGTTGGATGTATAGATCTCTCAAAGGACAAAGGTACATAATACATGGTTTTACAAAATACATAGTGTATTATAAAACAAATGTTTTGACTCCTCTCACTCCAATGCACTTGTGTGCGCGCCTGCTATCTGAGATGAGCAGCCAACAACAAATAATTGGGGAACAAGGCAGTTACACCTACCAGATCAAGTAGAATACTCTTTGGGATTGTGCATTTGAAGCAGTGTCCTAAAGACAAAACCCTGCTATATATGGTAAATCTTAGACCAGGTGGTCTGCACATAACATATATAGGTGCGGTGGGGGGGCTGGGGGGGTGGTAGGATAAAGAGGAAACCAAATATTTTTACCAAAGGGGACATCATACAGGTCCTTGAGGCCAACACTCATACCTACATTCATTCTGGGCTTCTGGTAATTAAATAGTGCAATTGCACGCCTAATACCAGAGCTAAGTGTGAAAATCTACACAACCTAATTACTCCCAAAAATCAGGCTACGCCTTAGCAACACTTCAGCATACAATTCACCCGCAAGAAAATATTCAGTTACTAAAATTAGTTGGTCCAGTTATTCACTTTGACTGTGGAGAACAGAACTTTAATAAGGCATTAAAAAATGTATGAAATTTTCGGTTATCGACCAGTAACAGCAAAAGTCACTTTAGGAGAGTTGTATGGCAGGTAGAAAGTTCGATACCAGTTGGTCAGTAGAGCTGTCACGCAGTCTGGACCACCATATCTGGAAGTGGATGGAGAGCTCGGGGACTTCGACTGCTCTAAACCAGTAAGCACCAATATGGTTGGTGGCTGCCATTTGGGCAATCAGTCCACATGATCAGAACTGCCATTTTGAGCCTACCTTGTGGATGGCCTGAACAAAGGATGACCTGAAATACAAAATGGCAGAGGCAGTGTGAGAAATTAGACCATCCGTACTGGCAGAGTTCGCTCACCTGGGCTGTTTTGATATTTTTTTAATGAAAATGAATGATGGAAGATGAGCCTCTGAGAAATGCGTGAGGCCATTCCGTGCACATTTCATCTGCTTCCCGCACAAAACGCATAGTCATGTGTACTGTGACACAACCTACAGGCGCTGTCTTCCCCTGTCCAAAGCATCTCAAGAAGGGGTAAAGGCACACCTTCCTCCAGCCACGGGCAGCCTAATTTAAATATCAAAGGCTCCATTGATCTGCATTCCTTTTGTCTACTCCGGCTGCTGGCAGTGCATACTAACGAGAAGCCTGAGAGGCTTGGTTGCCGGAAGATACCACAGGGAAGGCAGGGCAAATGCCCCTTTTGGTATGCAATGTGTCAATTTGAAGCTAGTTCCCACTCTTCTGTATGAAAGGCAGTGATCAGCCTGTCTGGATCCAGCAGTTACTGCATGTTTGTTTATTTATTTGTATAGCGCTCTTGACCCAGGGGTATATGTGCGCTTTGAACATCAGGTTACAGGTAACAGAAGGGGGCAATAGTACAGTAGTAATAAGGCATAAAAAGGTTGACAGGAAGGCAGTTAGTGCATAGATAATAGGCAAACAACATAGGAAACATTTGAACATTAGGTATGCATACATACATAGTTGGTAGGTTATTTGTTGAGTAACCAAGTGATGACCTTAGTTCTGAAGGGTTGGAAAGAGGGTGTAGATTTGATATCCAGTGGAATAGTGTTCCAAAGTTGTGATGCCAGAGCTGGGAAGCTGAATCCACCGCTCTTTGAGGGAGTATTTGGGCACTGTTAGTTGTAGTGTGTTAGACGATCTGGTAGTTCTAGTGTTCTGTCGTAATGTAAATTTGTTAGAGAGATAGGGCGGGGCAAGATGGTTAAGAGCTTTGTATGTAAGGCATATGGTTTTCAGGTCTATTTTTTGTTGGATGGAAAGCCATTTGCATGCAGTTCTAGTGGCGGAGATGTGTTCTCTTCTGGGGAGATTTAGGGCGGCATGGAGTGCGTTGTTTTGTAGGACTTGTAATTTATTGATTACTGTTTTGTTGGCACCTACATAGAGGCTATTACAGTAGTCAAGTTTGGATTGAATGAGTGCTCTGGCTAAGATGAGGCAGTTGTTAGGGGAGATCAATGGTCTGCATGCCCTAATTAATTTACCAGTGTAGGCAGTGGCTGAGGCAGTCATATTAATTTGTTTAGCTAGGTTGGTATTCGTGTCTAGGTAGAAACCAAGGGTTTTTACGCTCTTGGCGATGGGTATGGTGTTACCGTCAATAGTAAAGCTAGTGTAGCCGGGACAGAGTTTTCGGATGGTGTTAGGTGAGCCGACAAGAAGCAGTTCGGTCTTATCATTCAGGCACAGGCCATGTGTGGCCATCCATGCCTGAATGATGGAGAAGACTTCATTGATCCATTTGGCGTCCACGTTGTAGTTACCTGATAAAGTGAGGAGTATCTGGGTGTAATCTGCGTAGTTCGTGTAGGTGACACCCAGATTGTCCAGCTTATCGAATAGGGGCTTTGTGAATATATTGTACAGAGTGGGTGAGACACAGGATCCTTGTGGGACACCGCAGGTGATGGGGTCAGCCGCTGCTAGGGGAGAGAAGACCTGCATGGTCCTATTGTCCAGGAAAGATTGGATCCATGTGACCGCAGAGTGGGAGAAGTGTGCTGCCGATGACAAATGGTTGCACAGGATTTTATGGTCGACCAGGTCAAAGGCAGCAGAAAGGTCGAGGAGAAGAAGGATGGCAGCCTTGCCTTTATCTTTGAGTTCGTCTATCTGGCACTTGAGATCAACAAGGGCCGTTTCTGTCCCGTGTTGTGGTCGAAAGCCAGATTGGCGAGTTCCTAGTAAATGATTTGCCTCGAGGTAGTCCTGGATTTGTAAATAGGCCACTCTATCCAGAATTTTTAGTAAGAATGGGACGGTGGTAATTGGTCTATAATTCGTGGGGATGTCGGGGTCGAGAGTAGTTTTTTTTTAATAGAGGTAGGACCCAGGATTGTTTCAGATTACTGGGGACCAAGTTATTGGAGAAAGACAGGTTTATTAGTTTAGTGATGAATGGGGAGAGATCCCTAGCTGCATCTTTTCTGATCTGTGCGGGGCAGCTGTCCCCCTTGCAGTTCGAGGGTTTCAAGGATGCTATGATTTTCTGAACCTCTGGTATTGATACCTTTTTGAAGGTGAAGCCTGAGCTAGTGTCAGTAAGTGGAGGCGGAATGGGACTGGAGGTAGGATCAAGAGTGAGTTGTTGTCATTTGTGTACCTGCAGAGCAGACCCCTTTCAAAGGGACGAAAGCTATGTTTGTAAGAGACAGGAAGTCTGCTCCCAGCACGAACTTCAAGGGAGACCTATGCATTAATAGTCAGAGGGCTCAGTTAACCAGGGAGACACTTTGATCTACAACAGATAGGAAGATGGGTGGGACTTGGGTGTGTGTTGTTGTCTGCCCTGTTGCATAGCACTCTGGTCCTGACCTCATGCAGAACAGAATATAGTTGGTGGGGACCCAGGATTTGTTCATTAAAGTGTGCTTAGCCTGCACCAATCACTGGGTCCCATTTGGCTTTAAGAACGGGCTGGAACCCTCACTTGACAGATAAGCCGACGACTTTGAGAGGATTATGGACTGATTTGGATCCGGGCTGAAGGTACAGTCTACCTTGCATCTTCCGCCACTGAAGGAAAGCCAGGTGTTCCAAGAGGGAAGCAAAATACCTCCCCTAAACATCTTCCAGGGAACAGAGGGAGATATCGGACTCGGAGGACCCGTCCAGCAGCTCCATAACCTGTACCCAGCCAACACAGTGTGACCTGCTAGGTTCTGCCAGCACGCTTCCTAGGTGAGAAGAGCCGGAGACTCTCTGGACAAAGGACAAGGCTGTTGCCTGCATCACTCTCCTGAGTTTAGGGCCATCTGCCTTGAATGGATACAAGCCCTGCAAAGAGGCTAGGAGTGCCACACAAGCATCATCCAGCGTTAGTCTTTTAAGGACATTTTCTAGACCATCAAGTCCTTGAACCACATCTGGCTGCTCCACTTACTGTGGTCATGCCATAGTCCCAAGAGCCGTCTAAACTGCCTCGACCAGCATTCCAGATCCGCCAGTCAGCACACATGATTCTTGGCCCCGGGCCGCCGCACTGGACAGCCTGCAGACGTCCGTCCAGCCCTGCTCGCCATACTGCCTGCAGCCCGGTACCTGGAGCTGTCTCCTGCCACTAACTGTCTCAAGGGCCGAGAAGCGCCCTGGAACCGCTTCAACGCTGTCCAACACCGAGACCACCTTCGGCACCAGGTACATTGTGTTGCTGCCCCCCTTCTACTTCTCTGAAGGCCCCTAGAAACAGTTATGACCCTTTGCCCCCTAGGTGCTGAAACTGAATACACTTGAATAGTAAGGCTGATTACTTTACCAACTACCCTCCTGTCAGTATCCAGAGCGCATCCCTTTCCTTCGTCATACTGTCTGTCCTCTGTGGTTCTTTACAGCATGGGTTGTTTTTTGTAGTGTGCTAGAATTGTCTGTTGTAGGTATTTGTATACAAACTTGACTGGACAGTCCCTTTTATCATTGGGTAATAGTATTTTCGCTGTGTTGCAACTAACCAATGATCCACGACCTGGAGGAGATCAGCCTGCCGTTCCGTCCACTTTAACAAAATTGGACAAGGTCTTATAATTGACTTGTGTTCCAATCTATTTGGATCCCTTCTGGTGTACTAGAGGTGTGGGGCTGATTGGTTTAGAAACCGATATTCATCCCTGGACCACTGGTGCCCCGGAAGTTGATTCGTCACAGGCAGTATTTAAAAAATACTTGTATTTTCTAATGGCTGCCAAAAAACTGTTTCTGTAAAATGGCCTGCACGGTGTCCAGTCATTTTTTCGAAATACAAAAGTTTCGAATGACAATTTGGTTGTCATTCGAAACTATATATGTATATATGTTATGTGCAGACCACCTGGTCTAAGATCTATCATATATAGCATGGTTTTGTCTTTAGGACACTGCTTAAAATGCGCAATCCCAAAGAGTATTTTACTTGATCTGGTAGGTGTAACTGCCTTGTTCCCCAATGATTTGTTGTTGGCTGCTCATCTCCGATAGCAGGCGCGCACACAAGTGCATTGGAGTGAGAGGAGTCAAAACATTAACAGTTTTATAATACACTATGTATTTTGTAAAACCATGTATTATGTACCTTTGTCCTTTGAGAGATCTATACATCCAACATAAGTATATATTTCTCAGTACATTGGTGTAGTGTATTTTCTAGAGATCAGTGTGGAATAAGGAAGAAGTTACTTACCTGTAACTATTGTTCTCCAGCATGGGTCTGGCATGGATTCACATGCTCATTAATATTCCCTGTGGTCAGGCTGGGAATCCTCAGTAAAAGAAAAAAACAGTTTCACTTACAAACGATCTTTCTCCTATAAACCAATCAAAATGAAGCTGGAAGTACCATGGTGGTGCTGCAGACTCTTCCCACCTTGATGCCAATGGTTCCTTCAGGTTTTCATCTCAATGAGCCTTTGGCCCTGCCAGTTTTTTTTCCAAACCTGTTTACGCCTGCTGAAAGGGTATTGCATTTGCTGGACGTTGCTCATGCCTTGAAGGCGCGCACAAAGGATTTTCGGTAGAAGTGTCTGCTGGTTGTCAATTTTGGTCCTTTGGGACACGGGAAGGCCATGTCTAAGGCTTCCATATCCAGATGACTCTCTGGCTGTATAATGCAATGCCCTCATCTGGCCAACAGACCTCTTCCAGGCCTGCTGAGAGCCCAGTCTACCAGAGCTATCTCAGCATCGACAGCATTTCTCTCTGGTGTTCCCCTGCTGGATTTCTGCAGGGCTGATAGGTGGTCTTCACACATCCATGAGATTCTACTGCGTCGACACGGACTCCAGGGAGGAGTCCTGTGTCTGCTAAGAGGTGCTATGCAACCTGTTTTAGGCAAGTCTGTTCTGTGGGTAAGTTCCAGGCGTAAGTGTGTTGCTTCTGTGAGCCTTGCCACTTTCCATGGTTGTGTATATGTACGGCTGCGTAACCATATTCATGCGCTTGTTGAATCCATGCCAGACCCCATACTGGAGAAGGTACAGGTTACGTGCCTGTAACACTTGTTCTCCAGTATGGGTCTTGCATGGATTCACATGCAAACCCTGCCTCCTTCCTTTTCTTGGTTTATACTGCCACTTTTCGTGCGCTACTATATCTGAAGATTACCACCAGGGTTGGAACTTAGGAGGACGATTCATTGGCTGGAGGCACTATTCCCCAAAGTACACTGATTGGCTATAGACTAGCAGTTTTCAGTCTAAAGCCCAACTGCTTTCTTTTTACTGAGGATTCCCAGCCTGACGACCAGGAATATTCATGAGCATGTGACTCCATGCGAGACCGCATGCTGGAGAGCAAGAGTTACAGGCAAGTAACTTGTACCATCTGGGGGAGCAAAAACATAAAGGTAGAAAGCAAGCACATTCGTGTAGCGAGCCACTACATTTTTCTGCTTATTCCTCCAGAAAGAATTTAAGACTAAAATATTAAATCTTCAATAAGGGCTCAACAGGTGGCAAGAGTATCCAAGAAGTGGGCAGTTTCATGCTCCTTTTCCAGACTTACCGCCCCCCTCCCGCCTCTGACAAGGTACTGGTTCTTTGGGAACCCAGTTGGCCGGTAAATAGCAATTGTTGCCAAATATGTCTCCAAGGAGATCTCCTCATTTTTCGTCAATGCAGGCTGTTTTTGACAGAGGGAGATCAAATTCCTCGTGAGTTGGAACCTCTTTGCAAAGTCACTCTTCCTTAATGGACTTTATGGCCAATGAGGCAAACCTTTTCATCTTGTTGCCAGATTTTCAGTACCCGAGCGACCTGAACGTGTTCCCCGATTTGGATATGCAACATGCATCGCCTTTTGAGCTCTAGGTTGGACTTCTTTTTTTGGAGGATTCTAGCACCACTTTTTGGGGCCTCGACATTTTGCTTCTCCCCCAGCCCCTCATTTTTTGTCCTTGTCCATTGAACTTGTAGTGGCCAGAGGGACTTCCCCTGATGCCCCGCCTGACATAACGTCCTTTTCCACCTTATTTAAGGTATGTTATTGGGTTGCCCCTAAAGTGCCCAGTACCAGGTGTTCCTTTCAGGCTACCCATTTTTTCCCTAATGTAATTTGTTTACCCTACACAGGTTTTAGATAGTAGTGTGGTACAGCTATACTTTAGTTTGCACTTCAACAGGAGGGCAGGCAGTTTTACTTAATTGGTAGCCCATGTACATTTTAGGTAGTTCTTGTAGTACCAATGGTTCTTTTAAAATCCCACTGTCTGCCATTTGGTGTTTCAGGGAGTTCCTTTGTCTAGGTATTTGCATTTTATTGAATTTCTATAGTGCTTCATGCCAAAGTTTTCAACAAATATAGACATACAAGTAAAATGTAAAAGTAGAAAACATGACTGGACATTAACTGCCGAGTACATGGGTCTTAAGGTGGGTGGAACCGAGAGAGGAAATAGTTTGGCTATCAAGAGGGAGTGTATTCCAGAACTTAGATCTGAAAAAGAATGAAACTAAGATTGTGCAAAGTGATGGGGAGGCGGAGTGAAGGACAGTAGAAATACTCTGAGAATAGAGAGCAGGAAGGTAAAGACTGCAGAGGAAAGATTGAGGTGCTATACTGAGGAGGCTTCTGAAAAACAGAGCTAGAGTGAAAACCCCTAGATTCCAAGGATATGATATGGCATTTATAACACGCCCACACACAAGTGTTTCAATGGCCATTGAAGAGCTAGATGAGCAATAGACTCCTCGTCAGAGTCCAAAGAGAATTCTCAGAGTAGTTGTAGATGGACCGAAGGTTCGCAAGTTGATAAGCGGGAACAGTAGAAAAGTCAGGAGAAAATTAAAGAGATGAATTCTGATGCCATAGGAAGACGGGGAAGAATGGGCACGCCCAACATAAAGATGATAGCGGGCAAAATAGGAAATATGAGAAAGGAAAGAGATGGTGGGGGCAAAGATAACCTGCTGAAAATGAGATTGAGACCAAGGAGGAAGAATGGTAGAAGCAGGGAAGAAAAATCTTCAGTCTTGGATGAGTTGAGATGAAAAAAAAAAAGTTCTGACATCCAAAATTAGACAAAGGCGGTGAGTTGAGTGAAAGGTATCAGAAGAATGATCTGGAAATCAACCACTTAGAAATGGTGAGTAGCTAAAGGAGGAGATGATAGCTGACCGGAGCATTTGTACACTGAAGAAGTGTGTCCAGAACTGAGCCCTGGGGTCACTGTATTTTCCTGTGTTGATTGTCGTAAATGGCTGTTTGGTAGGTCAGACTAAGCTTCATTAACCCCTTAACTGCCATGGGTTTGCCCTTCCCCCAGTGCCAAGGCCTTTGTTGGTCATTTCGATATGTCGCCATTCAATCCCTTGTAACCTTTTTGCTACATAAGGTATCTCGGACAAAAGTGAACCCTTTTTTCCCCTACATGTAGGTGGTCGTAACGCCACCAATGAACCCTAGTTTGCTGTGGGGGGTGAGAGAAAATAACTAAAAAGGGAGACACTTTTGGGGTTTTCAGAAAATGCCAATAAAATAATGTACAGAGAAGCCTGTGGTTTTTTCCTTGTAAGAGCTAGAAACAAATGGTTTGCTGTGATGAATTCGCCATTTTCCAGGCTTTCAAGAACAGGTTGAGTGGAAAACGATAAGGTTACTAGCCGTTTTGTGAAAGGTAGGCGATTTTTGTCCTTTTATTTTTTTGTTCCCCCAATAGGACATGCGTCGACGGAATGGAAGAGGATAGGAAAGCTGAATGGGAGGACAAAAGGCATACATTTCTGAAAAAGTAGACAAAATTCCAAGTTTAGGAAGGGGGGGGATTTGCACAGGTCAGGCAACCATTATGTAGGGAAAAATTGGGTAAATGACAGAAAAAAAAGGTATGTGGTGGACATGGTTGGCCCAGTAAGGCAATGGCTTCTGTGAATTCTTGAGAAAAACAATGCGGCGCTACATTCTCCAAACTCTTCCAGTTAGGAAATCACACATTTTTTGTAATGTTTCACAAAACAAGCGATACCACACGCCAAAAACGGAGCCATGGTACACAGGATTTTTATGCTTACGGCCTAAACGGACGTACTTAGCATCTGTAAATAAGGAAACCAATTTGATGAAGGGCAAGCATACATTTTTTGAAAGAGCACAGGCAGGCCTTTTGAAGGGTTGGTGACTTGTGCAGGTTACAAAAGTGTATAGTGCCTAAAGCAGCGACTAAATGTTGGTCACATTTGGGGAAATTAAAAGGGTTGTGTGACAAAGTGCAGCAGCAAATGTGTCGAAACGTTATTAAAAGCACGCAAACACAACAAATGTCGTACCTTCCCGCGTTCCCACAGGTGTCCCGACGAAAACGGTACCTCACATGTGTGGGTGCACCTACCTGGGCGCAAAGGGAAAAGGCTAAATCACTGGTAACCCCAAGTCTTGCGGCAGAGGAGATTTTGAGGAATTTTGCCTTTTGGACAACCAACAGATTTGGGCATGGGGTGTAGCAGCCACCAAGGAAAATTGGGAACCCCATGCATTTCTGAAAAGAGGAAACCCCTGGGAATCCAGTGGTCTGACTTGCGCGAATCGCCCCAGAATGTTTTACTCACAATCCCCGGCAAAGTGCAATTTGGCAAAAAAACCCACAATTTTCTGACATTTCACTCTGCCCACCCACCGAAACACCCCATCAACAACACGTCGTACCTTCCTGCGTTCCCAAGGTGTACCAACAAAACGGTACCTCACGTGTGGGTGCACCTACTTGGGTGGAAAAGAAAGTGTTGACTGTTCACAAGTCCTATGGCAGTCCCAGGGAGCACCAGCAGGGTCCCCAACCTTTCCCAGGGGGAGAAGCTGAAACGCAGGCCAGCTAGAGCTCCAAATTAGTCGGACGGGGGGGGGGGGGGGAATGTTGCGGGCCATGGGCGGCTGTCTCCCATGGTCATATCCCTGGCCTTGGGCGGCTGACTCCATGTGGGTTGAACGTCCACAAGCCGAGCGGTTGTTCCCGGGAGGTCTGGGACATTCCCTGTCCTTTCACAGAGGGAGAAGCTGTAATGCAGGCTAGCCAGAACACCAGGATGGTTGGGGATCACGTACCTGGCCTTGGGCTCTCGTCGCCCATGTGGGTTGACCATCCCAAAGTGCAGCGCCAGTCCCAGGGAGCCCCGACAGGGTCCCCCCTACCTTCCCGGAGGTACATTCTGTAACACATCCCAGCCAGACCTCCAGGATGGCCTTCGGCACCTGTCTCCCATGTGGGTCGACCATCCCCAAGCCCAGCCTGGAGCTCTGGCTGGGCTGCGTTACCTTTCCCTCCGGGGACAAATGGGGACCCTGCCAGAACTGCCACTGGACTTGGGGACGGTCCACCCACATGGGAGACAGCCACCCAAGGGCAGAGACATCACCCCCGACAAATCCTGGAGCTCTGGCTCTGCTGCTTTACAGAATTTCCCTTGGAAGGGATGGGGACCCTGCTGGGCTCCCTGGGACAGCCGCTGCACTAAATGTGAGCCCCCTATCCATTTTTTGCGGGAGGGGGGATCCCGCTTTCATTGTAGCAAAAATCCTGATGGTCTAGTGGCTCCCAACCCCCAAAACAAAACTTTTTTTTTTTTTTTTTAAATATTCTTTTTAGGTCCACTTCCCTAGGGGCAAATGGGCCCAAACCTGCTGCCCCATCCTTTAGGGGTCTGTCCCATAATTTCCGGTGGCCCTCTCCCTCCCACCCCAAGTGGGTGGGGGGCACCTCATGTAGCCCTCCCCGGGGGCAGATGCCCCTTCCTAGGGCAGAAATCTGCCCCCAGGGAGGGCTACATGAGGTGCCCCCTATCCACTTGGGGTGGTGAGGGCCATCCCCATTTCATGACCTAAATAATCCTGGCGGTCTAGTGGTCCAAAATACCCCCACCCCGCTGCCCAAAAACAAAAAAATGTATTTTATTTTGGTCCCTTCCCTAGGGGCAGAGGGGCACCCATCTGCCCCCAGGGGGTCCTACCCTGCAGCCCTATGCTTTGGGGGTTAGACGGGGGAGATGGCCACTTACATAGTAGCCCCCACACCACCCACGTCACAAACAGATCCCTGGTGGTCTAGTGGAATTGCTGGGCGCAGATCGAGCGCTCTGCACCCTTTCCACGCTCAGCAATGCTTCAAACAAAGGTGTTGGAAAGGGGGAGTCTTCCCCTTTCCAACAACACCTTCCTTGATCTGAACGGCACAATAGTGCCGCAGATCGAGAGACAGAAAGGTGGAAACTCACCTTTTTTTTTTTTTCACTGCAGCTGCCGAAATGGCTATCACAGTGAAAATTACTTTGTTTTACGTCAACACACATTACACGTGCTGATGTGAAACTGTCAGAAATCCAACCCCCGGGCCGTGAGGAGCAACTTACTCCTCACATAGCCGGGGATTGGATTTCAGTTTTGTGCGATCCCTGCTATCTCGTCCTTGGCACTGCAACCGTAATGTCAAGGACGAGTTAGCTCGTCCTTGGCACTTAAGAGGTTAAAGGGATGGCCCTTGATATTTTCCCATTTATTCGAATAGAACTGTAACGTACACTTGAGCTCCTTTAAAATTGACACTGGGGTACTGGCCTGCTCCTGGACATTTGTCCTGTATCCCCTAGGTGTCGGTGAGCTCTGGACCAGCTCATGTTTTCACTTACCTGTGATTTTATGCCTTTTTTAAAGTTCTTCCTTGCGTTTGTTTTGGTAAATCACTTTAATCACTGATCTGTTTAAGGAAGGTAATTGTTAAGGTATTTTGGTCCTTGGAATTCTTTTGCAGTGGTTTACAACTGATCCATCTTCTCTATGGCTATAATGTATTACATGTCCCAGTTTATTATTACCAATATAATGCGCTGGGAATCTAAATGAATTATCTTGTGTCCCCTTCACACTCTACACCTCTGCCCTTGGGTCACTGATCTCCTCTTTTTGTTTCTGATACCAACTCTACGCGGACATCTTTTATTCCTGAGCCCTCTTCTGATCTCTATCAAAATGTCCAACTGTCTCTCTGCCATTAAATATTGGATGGCTTTGCACTCTCTGATAAACTTCTCCCAAAAAAGAGGGGCTCTTCTTCCTATAGGGCTCGCCTATCCAGTTGCCAACCGACACTCTCCCTTATTTATTTCAGCCAGAAACATCTACGTCATCTGTGACCATTCTCACACATTCTCTACTTTCATCTCCTAAACTGCAACTGCGGCTCGCTTCAACCTCCTAAATATTAGAAAAATTGGGCAACGCTTTCACTTCAACACTGCCAATGATCTCTTAACCACTCTTGTCTTCTTTAAACTGTACTGTGCATGCATCCTCTTTTGTTTCCCCAACTATAAATGATGATAATTCTGCTGGGCTTCCATTCCTAGTTCTCTTAAGCATGCTCTTATTTTGCCTCTTAAGAAACCTAATCTCGATCTGTTGGTTCTGAGCCACTTTCGCCCCATATCGCCTCTCCTTTTCGATGAAACATTTGGAATCTCTGATCATTTCCCTGCTTTATTTTCTTGAGGAGTCTGGCGGTCTGAACCCCCTTCAGTGTGAGTTTTGTCCCAGTCGTGGTACTGAGTCTGTGCTGGTGGCAGTGGTTGATGATTTAGCTCCGATTAAGGATCAGGGCGGTACTACCGCCCTGGTCCTGCTGGACTTATCATCTGCCTTCGACAAAGTCGATCAGTATTCTTTTGGAACGACTGGCCATGGCAGGGGTGTCGGGCTTAGTCCTGGATTGGTTTGTCTTTTCTATCGGATTGCTCCCAGTCCCTCCCTTCCCCATTTTATTTCATCAGCCAAGCCCCTACGCTATGGAGTCCCTCCGGGCTCTGCTCTTTATCCTCTTCTTTATAATCTTTAAATTCAACCTCTTGTTAAGCTGATTCACTCCTTTGGTTTTCAGTGTTTTTCCTATGCCAATGACACGCAGATTCTGGTGATATTGGATCTCTCCCACTCTGCCTTTGCTGAACGTTTTCGCTCTTGTCTCTTAACCATTCGTTCTTGGATGGGCCAGAATTGACTCCACCTAAATGGCGAGAAGACCGAGGTGTTAGTATGTTCCGCCCTTGGCTACTGCAGGTCGGTCTTCGACTTTCTGGCCCTCTGAACTTGGACCCCTGCCCACGCCGTCTCTGGTTGTGAAGAAACTGGGAGTTAGGCTCTCTGACTCCCTTTCTATGCAGTCCCAGATTAGTGCCGTCTGTCAATAAGTGCACTTTAAACATTGTGTTCTTCGGCAGGTGCTTCCTTCTCTTCCTATTAATCTGCAACCGATGGTGGTATCCTCTTACACGGGATCAATTGACTACTGCAACACTCTCTACCTGGCTCAGCCAGCCTATCTTATTCGGTGGTTGCAGGTGCTGCAGAATTCGGCAGCTAGTCTTGCCGTTGGTGCCCCCAGGGATAGCTCTGCCATGCCGATCTTAGCCAAATTGCATAGGCTTCCAGTGGCTAAACACATTGACTTTAAAGCTTTGTCTGGGCCTTTTTATGGGTATGGTCCTGTTTTTTTGCAGACTAAATTCCATCCCTATCTGCCGTGTAGAAATCTCTGCGACATCATTGAGAGTAATTATGCCCCGGTCTAGGCTAGCCCGTGTGGGGGGCTGTTCCTTCTCCGTGGCTGCTGCTACTTGGTGGAACTCTGTTCCTCTGTGTTTACAGTTATTGGAGGACCATCTTCCTTTCGTCTGGCCCTGAAAAACATCTCTTCAGTCTAACCGTTGCCTTTCTGGTCTTCACGAAACCACCTAGCGCCATGATGCCCTTGCTGGTGTAGGTGCACTTTATAAATTCTGTTTACATTACAACTATATATTTGTATTTATTACATTGATATAGCGCTTTACGCCAAAGCGCTTTACAATATAACACGAATACATAGCATATATAAACCAGAAGCATATTTGCAAAAATGAGACAAGCCTTTAAAAACAGTAAGTAGAATATTTTTCCTAGGATAAAGAACTATTGAAGGGTGGAGGAGAGAGGGGGAGATGAGGGGAGGAGATGGAAAGATGGAATTTCAAGTGAGCAAGGGAAGTGTGAGAGCAAACTGCTTTCTGTCCTCTCTACAAGATCATTAACTTTGCTTCCAGGACACTCGTTACTGCGCGCCTACTTCCTCATACTGTCACCGGACTGGATGGCTGATGATGCAAAACAGGGCTGGATTTAAACTTCTAGTCCACAAATCTCTCTATGGTAAGGCACCACCATATTGATCCTCTTTCCAACTAGATCAGCCTATTTGTAATCACTGCTCTTCCTTGACTACCCTTGTGGCACCTGTCCCTCCCTATGCTTCTTTTCGCTTTTGCAGTTTCTCTCTTCTTGCTCCACTTGCATGGAATTCTCTTCCTCCAGAGATACAAGAATGTCTACACGGTCTTGTTCAAAACCAAAGCCTCTCCTCAAATACCCTCTTACCCTACCGCTCATCTGCATTCTAGTTAAACTGTTTCCCTTGCTTCCAAACCTGCCGCCGTCCCTCACCACCTCCGCCTCCACTTTAGCACTTCATCCATCATGGGCGCATTTCAAAGACAACTGACCGTACCACCTACCTGCACTTAAATAAAGGATCATTTCTTGCCTGGTAATTTCTGGTGACTTTTGGACTTGGTAATTTTGGACTCGCAAAATAGTTTGTGTATTTTGTGGACAAATAAAAACAATGACGCGTTTTCGCGTTTAACAGATACCTTCACCACATACAAGGTAAACACAAAAATAGGAATTTAGTATAGTATTGCATCTCTATGGATCAGTCCCTTAGGTTGATATTTCAGACATCTTGGAATGTCTCTGTACATCTAGTTAACTCAGCAATCCTCAATCTACAGTCTGAGAAGGCCATTCTGTTTCATTATTAATACAATGCTAAGTGCAGTTGAAAATTAATCAAATTTGCGCGAGGAATGTTAATCACAAGATAAAGTGCATATCTAATTCTGTGACAACTGAATTGTCACTATATAATGCTCGACATGCCGGTAACCTGGGGCATATGAAGTATAAAATGCAGCGCTGTTGCACAGATTGTCAGTGAAACAGAAACCACAATTGGCTCATGTGGAAGTTAGTATGTAAACATTTCATACACAAAGTGCCTTGTGCAATTCAGTGCAAACATCTTTTTCACCGGTTTGGGGTTGAATGACCGAGGTAAAAATGTTCGAGGGCGAAAAAGATTATTTTTTTCAAAATAACCTTTGGACTTTTCTCCCTTGAACATTTCAAACCTGGCCAAACCCCCAACAAACCTTCACCCCACCGCCCTCCTTACTTACCTTCCTTCCGACTTGCTTGTCCCTGCAACGCTGGTTCCCTTTCACTTCCGTGATCGGGATCCGGTGCTGGAGGGTCCTTTCGTTTTTTTAAAAATGATTTTCTTCTGGTCAGCTGCGGGGGTGTCTCCCGCTCACTGTACTGTATATTATTGAGCGGGGGGTTTGCGTGGGACACCCATGCAGCCCTTTACTTTTTTTTCTTTTTTTGAGGTGTGGGGGACACCCCCACTCACAGTATAGTAAGGGGTTGGTGGGACACCCCTGCAGGCATGGACTGAATTGAAAATACCTACTCTACCTTTTAGAAGGTAGAACATTTGGTAGTACTTAATATCAGACTTTTGGTTGGGTAGGTCATTTCAACTGTCTTTTTGGACGAAACCGTTTCCCCATTAATGTGCATCGTGCAAAACTGGGTTGTGCAATATCTCTATTAAATAACTTGCATATGTAACATATTCTGGTCACAAAATGAAGAACTCTTGCTACAGTACAGTTGCTTCAAACATACAGTACAACATTACATTTCAGCACAGACCATATTTATCTCTGCAGCTCTCGGTATTCCCAATAGGAATATACTGATCAATTCCTAATTCAGATTAGCCACCTTATATCCAGCAAAATACCAAAAATATACTCATGGCTAATAAGACCCCTTACAAGTGAACAGTAAAATGCTGTTTTGTTTTAGCTGGACCAAAATACGGATGGGCACAAATTGAGTCCAATGCACAACCCCACGAAGAAAGTGCTGTAGTGCAAAAAAGTATCCTACTGGTTTAGCAGGATCATAGTGCTAAGTGCATCAGTGTACAATAATACATACCACATGTATAATATATCATATGGCACAAAGCCATTCCTGTGCAAACTGACTAAACTTTTAAAACCTATGCTATGCATATTAATTATCCTTCCTCTGAGACATACTGTTCATGTCAGTCAGTTCCCTACTTTCCTTCCAATATACCAACCATTCCAATGCTTCATGCATACACCTTATACAGAGGGAAGGAATCCTAAAGTCTGCACATTGGCACAAAGATAATAGATGGTATATCGGCTCACAGAACATAGACACAAGGCACTTAACATCATGTCATTTCTTGAATAACTGAAGACAGATAAAGAATGCCTCCCATCTATTATAGCAATAGATACCACGCATGGTATACTCAGTGTGGCTCTAAAATTCTAGCGAGCCGGGAGACAAACCAATACATTAAATACCAATGGATTAATTGCTGTGCCTTCAGTCTGTTTCTGTTCTGAATACCATCATACTATGTGAGACCACAACATTGAAATACTCAAAGGAGTATCCAAATGCACTAGTTTCCCCTCATAAAAAGAACAAACCTAAAACCATAATATACTAAAAGCGTGATATATAAAAACCTATGTGGAAAGTGAATATACTCAGTGGAGAAATTCAATGAATACAAATAAATCACAACCTCTCAGAATGAGATTCTCCAACTAGCAATTCGGCAACATGAGCCATTTGAGGCATGTTGCACCTGAATGGATCAGATGCCCCTATAACGCAGCTTCCTGCAATAAACACATTGTACAGCAGGAAACACAATCCGTTCCAGACAAAGCCGGGAAGAGCTGGGAGAGGGGAGAGGAGAGCGGAGAAGGCAAAAAAGGGTCAACAATGTAAGCAAAAACCATCACTGTTCCAAAAATCCTTCCAAACAAGAATGCATCAACAGAAACAGGATAGTAATTCATGTAGCCAGGAAGGTGTACAATTCCTTGTCCAAATTATGTCCTCTGGGTTTCTTTCTCTCTCAACGATGCATTTGATTTCAAGTTGGTGTAGGTTCATGGACAGTGTAGATGCCAAAAAAACGTGAACCCATCCAGTTTACCACCATGTGTGTTGTTTTTTTTTTTTTTTTAAATGCAAGGTCATTGGTTATGTGGGTGCTATATTCTTAATGGCACGTATATGTTGGAGAAGCCCGAGTTTGTTTGCAAATAGTGCTGGCCACATACCATTTTTTTTACATGGACAAGAAAGAACATATACCCCATAGTCAGTATTACAAGTTATCCTAGACTTGATCTTAAAATCTTTCGCTAAGATAGGATAACGATAGCTCGATAAATTTGTGGCATATTGTCAGGCTTTGCATTTCATACATCTATGAAACCCAGAGGTAAATTTACTGAGCCATGCATCCGCTGTGGTGTGACTTTTGGACTCCTATAACTTGACACCAAGCTGTCTTTAAGGGACAAAGATTTCCGTAAAAAGTAATACATTTTTTCTCCAATAGTGCACCCCAAGTTTTAACCCATGCCAATATCTAGTCATAATTAGACAAGTGTTAGTCGACTCCTCTCCATAGATGAGAATCTATATTTCTTCAGCATTGGATCCTTCATGGATTCATATGCTGTTTATATTTCCCATCGTCAGGATGGGAAACCTCAGTAACTTTAACCTAGCAGTTTTCCTATGGAAAACTGCGACATATTGGTGTCCTATCAACATCCTTTTTGGGTGCTTTAGGCTACCCAATAGGACGTACGGTATAAACAGGCCGCTCACGTGGCTTCCCTTCAGATTTCAACCGTCTCCAAACAGTTGGGATCACCTTGTGTCTACTCGGTGTTCTACATGTGCTTTTCGTACTATCGGCCAGCATGTCATCTGTGGGCCAGAAGAAATCGCTGTTTACACCTTGTGCTACCTACAACCTAAAGAAAGTCTTTGAGGGGGACGGCCATGCAGATTGCCTGTATTGCCTTTACCCCAACCAATTGGCGGATGCCTGTGAGATCTGTCATGGGTTTTCTCAGAAAATGATGAGACTGCCACCGCCGGCTGATTCCTTGGCTTAACGAGGGAACTTTCCAGGGTTTGGAGGTTTCGTCGCGGGGTAGCAAGTCGTCTGCTCCGGCGGTGAAGACCTCTACGCAGTGGAAAGCGATGTCCGCGGAACCCCCCACCAAGAAACACAAAGGTGCTGGCATCGGAGGTGGGGAAAGGTGGTTCCTCTGAATCCAAGTTGCATCGGTCTAGAGGTGCGAGTAGCTATTCGCTCTCCAGGTCATCAAGACCGGACAAGTCCAAGGGGTCGAGTGATAGGCACGAGAAGTCGGCGCATAAGCCCGCGTCGGGGGAGGAGAAGGTGAGTCCTCTTCGAAGCACTCTGCCAAGGACCGGCATAGTTCCGCTTCCAGCAGAGACCCATCCAAGCACAGGTCCAGATCTTCGACCACGCGGCCGGCTTTGTCGGGGAAGACCAGGCCGGTGGAGGCCTTGGTGTCAACGAGGTCGTCGACTGAGGTTCTGTCGTCGACGATTGTGGTACAATCCACACTCCCTTCGGCGACGGGGGTGTCATCTGCTCCATCTACGGCCGTGACTGTTAGTGGTCCGCAATTGCTGTAGATGACGCGGCCAGCTGGAGGCGGGTGGTGGTTGTTGCCGACGGGTGTTCAGTGGCAGCCTGGGGCTGGCTTCGGGCCGTTGCTCCCGGTGGACATTCTCCAACAGGATTCGGCTTCGTACTCAGTCTCCCCTGGTCAGGAGGATGAGCATGAACCAGGTTTACATCCATCGGCGCTGTGTCTGCGGGAGGCAGGTCAGTCTACATCGAGTAAGGCTGGGGCGCCTCTGTACCAGTTGGTGAAACCTCACTCCCTGTTATCCATGCAGGTGTTAAGTACGCTCTAGTAGCTGTTGGGGCAATTGGATGCACGACTTCTAGCGGCTCCGAGCACGGTGCCTCCAATGGTGCATAGTGTGCCTGTGGGGGCCCCTCGCCTGAGTCTCCCCAGTATTTTGCCTCCGGTGCGGCTCACATTGCCGTCTCCGGTGGAGTTCCCAGAAGTCATCCAGAGGAAGGAGCGCTGGTTGATTCTATTCAGGCGAGCGGGCCTCGTGACACGTTGTAGACTGTCCTCATCGCCCAGGAGAGATGATACGTGGGATACAGATCCGGAGGTAGAACCGGCTAGCAGCCCTGCTCTGCCGTCTCGCTGGATGATATTGGGGCATTTCACGCTATGATGAAGTCGTACCAAGAATTTGGCCTAGCTTCTGAGGAGGAGCGGAAAGATTGCTTTCTTTTCGACCATATGGGGAAGCGCCGGAAGGCAGTCTTCTTGCTTCCCATTTTGTACCATGTGTGACAGGAGGACCTGCACACGATGCGTCATCCTTTTTCAGAACCAGCCGTGAAGGGACGTCTGGAGAAGAAGTTTAAGGCACCTGATTCTACCCCCAAGTGCCTCATGTCTCGGCCCACGCCGAAGTCAGTGGTTTTGGCAGCAGGTAGTTGGAAGGCGAGGAGCCAACACAAGTGTGTTGCGCCACTGGACAGTGAGGCCAGAAAACAAGATGCTTTCGGGAAGAAAGTCCTCAGGGTGGGCACCACAACAGTGAAGGCAGCAAATTATTTGGCTAGGTATGACGGGGAGATGTTGGCCCTGCTCTTGGAACTTCTCCCGGAACAACAACGCAAAGAGGCTATGCTGCTGTTTTGAGAGGGGGAGGAGTGGACTTGTCCGAGTCGGACTTCAAGCAAAGAAATAACGGTGTTGTTCTCCGGAGGCAGGCATTGTTGCGCTGCACTGACTTTTGTCCAGAAGTCCAGCATAAAGTCGTGGATATGCCCTGTGAGGGGGAGTTGCTCTTTGGAGATAAGATGGATGAGGCACTCAAGGGCATGAAGGAAGACACTGAGACTGCGAAGTCCCTCGGGGTTCTATGAAAGGGCTGTTCTTTTTGTCCCTTTCAGATGTTTAGAAGGGCCTCTGGTAATGCCTGATTTGCTGCATCCCGTGACCGAGGTTAGTCGCCCAGGCTACTCGTCACAAGGTTTCAGGTGCTCGTTCCAAGCGGCGCAAAAAAGCAAGGACTACCAGGCACAGCGTAAGAAGGGTCCTGCATCCTCAGCTGTTAAGGGATGGCAATCTAAGTCTCAACAATGACTGCAGGCAGTCAACTTGGGGGGTGGGGGGGGGGGGGGAGTGTGTCGTGACACGTCGATGAGTGGACTCTTATTACTATGGACTGCTGGGTACTGCATACCATACGGTACGTCTTGGCCACTCATTGGAGTTTCGGCATCCTCCACTCCCAATTCGACCTGTGCACGTAGTGCAGCTGCACCTGCCTATCTTGTAGCAGGAGGTCAAACTTATGCTGGCGAAAGGGGTGATAAAACCAGTCCCGGTGTCGAAACAGGGCCAGGGGGGTGTACTCCCGGTATTGTCATCAAAAAGCCCAATGGAGAGTGGAGGCCTATTCTAGATCGTCGGCCATTGAAAAAGAATCTGCAACGCCTAAATTCAAGATGCTGATGCTGCAGGATGTGATCCGGACGGTGCAGCTGGGAGAGTTCTTGGCGTCGTTCGATTTGGAGGATGCCTACTTCCATATCCCGATGAGGGAAAACCGTCGCAAGTTCTTGCGCTTTCTGGTTGGCGACGACCATTACCAATTCCGTGTCCTCCCGTTTGGGCAGAAGTCGGTGCCCAGAACGTTCACGAAATGCCTGGCCCCAGTGGCTGCCATCGTCGGCAGGGAGGGGCAACATGTGGACGTCTGGTTGGTATGGGGGTGGGGGTGATGTCGCCGGAAAGGGTGTTGTAATCTCTCCAGGTGTCACCTGTTGCAACGGCTGTGCTTCGCAGTAAACTTCGCAAAATCCTTTCTGACACCATCCAGCAAGTTGGTTTTTCATGGTGCCCAGTTTTTCACACAGGACAATCTGGTGAAGCAGTCGGAAGAGAGAGTGGTGAAGTTGCAGTCCAGAGCGGGTGAATGGGCCCGAGGAATGGTGGTCTCAGTCCGCAGTTACATATCACTGCTGGGGTCCATGGTGTCCTGCATTCCCCCTTATCCCGGACTGTCGCTTGTTCATGCCGCAGATACAGGAATTTCTCGCAGACAGGTGGTCTCAAAGTCGAGAGTCATGGTCAGACAAGGTGGTCCTCTCCAAGGCACTGGTGGAAGCCCTGCAATGGTGGGCATTCACAGACAATTTGGTACGAGGCATGCCTCTGCTGGAGCTGGATTTTCAGTTCACAGTAGTGGCGAACGCCTCCCAGGTGGGTTGGGGGGAGCGCACCTCGACCAGTCGCAGGTCCAGGGCCTGTGGCCTCGGGAGGAAGCAGGATTGCACATCAATGTACTGGAGTTGCGGGTGGTGCACTGGGCCCTGAAATGTTCTCTCTCGCATCCAGATGAAGTGGTTCGAGTTTTGCTGGACAATAACACCACAATGTTCTACTTGAGGAAACAGGTTGGCACGCATACTTGGCGCCTGTCAAGAGAAGCTCAGGAGATGTGGCATTGGGCCATTGCTCTGGGAATTTCAGATTACGGCTTACCATTGTCAAGATTCCTGCCCCTCATGTCCCCAGCCCTCCAAGATGTCAGGCTGGAGCCAGGCCACGATCACCTAAATGGCCCTCAAGGGCCTCTCCATCCCTCCAAAGACCCACTTGGAGTCAGACTTGGCGCTTGTGGCACCAGATTCGCTCACTCCTATAGGATAACATTCGGGATTGGACTTGTAGTGCTTTGATGGGGACAAGATGGATGCCCTCACATATTTCGGTTCCCAGAGACACCTGGGATACCCAGACTATTTAAGCCACGCCCAGGCTGAGAAACATGCTTTGTGTTTTCTGCACCTGTAGCGTGACACTCACCGTGTTTGGATCGGCCTCCAGTAGGCCTGCATCTTTCTTCTGCGCTCAGCTCCTGCAAGAACAAGAACACAACAGCCTTACCTTGCGGCGCTTCTGCCCATCATTCATCGCTTCTTCTGTTCTGCGGGCATCTTCAGCGGTGTCATTCCGATCCCAGCACGCCGCTTCCTAAGGAAAAGGGAAAAGAACAGAAAAAAGGCATTAGTAAGCATTCAACAAATCTTCGCTTATTTTTAAAGACTGTACGAGCTTTAAACGCTTACCTGAATCCCAGCCGCTCTGGGAGAACTGTCTCCGGAACTTCTCATCCATCTGCAAGAGGGAAAAGACACTCCAGGTTAGCGTGGAAACATCTAGAGGCGCCGCATACTGCGCTTACTCGCGCATCGCGCTCTCACTCACCTTCAGCGCTACTCCTCTCAGCAGCACGTTTCCATCCCCAGACGCCGGCCATCATCTAAGGAAGGAAAGGAACGAAGTTAGAGAACTGTTCAAAAGACTCATTATACTTACCTGTCGGACTCTTGCTAGTGAAGTAACTAGGCAGCAACGAGCCCGCATCAATCAACGCACCCCTGCGCTGAAAGCAGGACGGAGAGCACACTTTCCAAGAAAACAAGGTGAGCTGTGGATCAAAGGGAAGGGTTGGAACCCAGGGAAGAAGGGGTTCAAGCACACAGACAATAGGAATTAAACTCAACCAATCCTGCGTTTCAGACCCAGTCTCCAGTAGAGTAGACTACAGGGAATGGTTTGAGGTCGTAAGAGGTCAGAACAGGCTGAGTGACGTCCCCGTGGATACCAGGTGAGCGGTACAACCATCTGTTGGGGGTCCAGAATGTGCAGACGGATACTCTCAGCAGAGACGGTGGGGGGGTGGGGGGGCAGTTGCATGAGTGGACATCGAAGAAGGAGCAGGTGACGAAGATCTTAAGGAATTCGGGCTTCTCCTCGCTCGACTTGTGTGTTTGCCTGCAGAGTGGCTCATCAATGTTCGCGTTCCCATGGACGGGCATCTTCCGGTATGTGTTCCCCCAGTTTCCGCTGCTTCGCTGGACAATCCGCAGTTAGCTGTGCAGAATAATATTGGTAGCCCCATTCTTACTCAGACAGACGTGGTTCTCAGATCTCCTTCCTCTAGCGGTGGAAGACCTGCTTTGTCTGGGGGCGGAACAGGATCTGCTGTCGCAGGACAAAGGGAGTGTGTGGCATCGCGATCCAGCATCTGAGCCTGGCTCCTGACCACTCCAAGTTTGGTCATTTAGGTATTTCACAGCAGTGCCGTCGGATCCTGGAGGCGGCAAGGGCACCTTCCACAAATGTCTTACAGTGGTAAATGGGAGAGATTATGTGCCTGGTGTGAATAGCAGCTGGGAGTTCGGCCATTGGAGGTTACGCCGGCTCAGATACTCCCAAACCTGCTGTATCTGATGCAGGGGGAAAGTTGCATTTCTAGTTGCAATCTGCCAGAAGGACTTCGGAACTTCAGGTGCTGGTCATTGACCCACCATACTTGCGGTTCATGTGGGACAAGGTTCTCCTGTCTACTAATCCGCACTTCATACCAAAAGTGCCTTCAGAGTTTCACAAACACGCTACAATTGCATTGCCCTCGTTCTTCGCTAAGGCGACCACACCAGCGGAAAGAGCCCTGCATTCTCTAGACGTTAAGAGGGCGCTAAAATTTTATCTGACCTGGACTCAGGACTTCAGACAGTCAAAACAGCTGTTTGTGGCTTTTTGGTCCCTCCAGTAAGGGTCGATCAATTTCCAAGCAAGGACTTTCTTGTTGGGGCTTGTTCACAATTTCGTTTAGTCACGAGAAGGCTGGCGAGCCCTTGAGGGGCACTGCTAAAGCCCATTCTATGGGGTTCATGGCGGCGTCGGCAGCGCTCTTGGCTGTAATCTCGCTCATTGACATTTCTTGGGCAGTGCTGCATACCTTCACCAGACACTATTGTCTGGGTCAGCAACATGTGGAAGATGCACAAGAGGGGCGGGTGGTTCTTCAATGCCTGTTTCAATAAGATTAGCCCCGCAGCATCCAGGGTTTGTTTTACTCTCACTTGCTGGTTATGTTATGAATGTTGTTGGATGTGATTCGTTCTGTTCATGTTTATGGCCTGGGGCAGGGGGTTGGTTTGCCTGTCATGCACCTCCAAGATTTGTTTGCTCTGCTGTGTAATAAATTCACAGCATGTGAAACCATGAAAGATCAAATGCTGGAGAAGGGAGTAGTTGCTTACCTGTAACTCCATTTCTCCAGCATTGGTATCTTTCATGGATTCACATGCGCCTGCCGGTCTCCCCCTGCAGGCAAACCGAGTTTCCTCTACTTTAAAGGTTAAAATCTGAAGGGAATCCTTGGGGCGGGGCTATCTGTACCGCACGTCCTATTGGCATCCTAAAGCACCCAAAAAGGATGTCGATGGGACACCAAGGTGTTGAAGTTTTCCATAGGAAAGCGCTAGGTTAAAGTTACCAAGGTTTCCCAGCATGACAGGAAATATTAAAAGCATGTGAATCCATGGAAGATGCCAACGCTGGGGATGTGCTTTTTTTGTTAAAAAAAAAAAGCATATTGTCAAGCAATAGGCAGTAACAAAAAGTCAAGAGGTAGGACGCCAGGGTGTAGATCCTGCTAGACACATATATATCTATCTTGTGGAATCTGCTTGGATCACATGCTATGTATAGGTCGACGTCTAGTGGAAGCGGCGGAGAATTCGTTTTCAAAAATTCTAAAAGGGACGTCGACGGAGCGTGCCAGTAATACTATCACTAGTGTGACGTCTACTCTACCCATGGTCCTTCACGCGTCGAGGTCCCTCTGATTGTTTTTTCCCCATTGTGACGGGCGCATATTGCTGAGATCTATTCGGCTAATGACATTTGCTTTTGAAAAATGAATACTAGTTTACTCTTCCTGTCCTTTTCTGAACCAACTTCGACTCATTGACGCAGTGAAAAGGATGACCGTCGAAAATAAATCATTTCCAGACTCAACTGACCCTTTCGGCCTTGAAAGGCCACATTGCGCTTAGGCCTTAACAGTAGGGAGATTGGGGGGTGGTCATTGTAGAGTGCATTTCCTCTCCTTTCCCTGACTGCCATTCCCCATAAACATGGTGAAAACTCCTTTTAAATTCTGACCCACATGCAATAAAAAATGTCTGTGGATAGACTAGCACCGAGTGTGCAACTTGTGTCTTGCGTGTGACCATGACAAGGGACATTGTCGAGCCTGTAAGCTCTTCACAACAAACTCTTAAAGACCATGCAGGCCGATGGCAGCATTGCACTCTTTACAGACAGCAAAGGTGACGGGGAATAGTTAGGTTCATGAGTGCAGGCCCCCGACCCCAAGAGACAAGCCGGCAGCACTGTTACAGGGACACCCGGCGGCAAAAGCGCTACAACTACCTCTGCCACTAAACGCACATCCCAGCTAAAGGAATCGACAGTCAACCAAACGCCCAGACACGTCAATGGAGGTCTACTGAATCCATGTCCTCTGGGCACTCGACGTCCCGATCGCCCAATGACAGGCCCTGTAAGTCTAGAGACAAGACGCTGTCCCTAAAACATTGACCGAACGCAGAACGTTGACAGACGAGGCTGCGGTCTGCTCCAGTGCTGAAAGTCAACATATGTCAAACTGCTATAGGCTAAAAAAACACTAGTCTCTCGCCTAGTCAAGAAGCACATCCCTGAGAGCCTGTTAAAGTCCAAGCACTCAAAAAAACACTCTTCCAAGAGACCCAATCATAAAGATAAGTCAAAGACAAATCTGCTCCTACTATTAGGGAAAAACACTCTGCCACACAAGAAGGTTCATTGGCAGAAGTCTTAAGGAACAAGGGCCAGTCCCCACACACCGGGGCCATCCCACTCCCCTAGGACAAGACTCTACTCCTCAGTACCCTGGTGTCATTCCCAGTTCAGCCGAATGAACTGCGAAAGACATACAGGCCCATGACCAGAATGACCTTTATGGTCCATTTCTTGAAAAAGAACCCACAAGTTACACCTACAGCTGAGGCTTCCAGCTCCCAGATAAAAAAGCTCATCCTGAGTCTCTACCTGTGTTAAGTATCGTCCAACCAGTACTAGGTGATCTGTATGATGTTCATACAGACACTGAGGATGATAATGTACACATCCAGCAGTCTGATCATCATCATTATGATGAGGAGGAGGAGGAGTAGGTGGTGTATACACTGGCCTCACCAAATCATCAGGACTCACCAGTGGCCGATTTGCCAGTGAACGATCAGCCTATCCTTAATGACATGTTAATTAAAGCAGCTGAACACTTTGGTGTCCAAACACAAACTCAGCAGGACAAAGACTTTGTTGAAGATATTTTGGGAGACAAGAAGGCTGCCACCAAATTCATCCCAATTTTACAGTCTATCCAAAGAAGGATTCAACCTTCCCTGGAGACACCAAACAAGACACGGGCAGTAAACCTGTGGGTAGAGTAGCTTTTCCGCCCAGCGCAGTCTGACCCGCTCTATCAGGGGCCAGCTTAAGCTGGATTCGCTTGTGGTACCACAACCCGTAAAAGGGCAGGGACAGCGCTAGCCCCTCTTCACAGGCACCCCCAGATAAGGAGAGCAAAAAGCTCTATACTATTGGGAGGAAGGTGGCGACTAGAATCTCCAACAATTCAACACTGTTGGCAAGTTATAATGACCACAAATGTGATGAAATAACTACCCTGATAGCAGCTGACGGCAAACCAACTTCCAGCTGAATTTTTTAAAATAACCTAGATGCTGCAGATAATGCGGGCATACATATCGCTGAAGGGACCATAATCATACACCACGTTTGGCTACGCCAGTGTGGCTTTAAGGTAGAGACTCAGGCTACGCTACTAACATGCCGGTGGAACCAACAGTCTTATTCGGAAAAGCCGTAGAAGATGCCCTAAAGTCTGCCAAGGTGGATTACGACACCCTAGAATCTGTGGGCCAGCTGACTAACAAACCACCAGGTCAAAGGGGCGGAAGCAATTTTTGCCGGTTTGTGGGCAAAATTCCCAGAGGGGCTCGTGTTACGTACAGGGTCAGAATTCTTCCTGGAATAACAACCAGGGCCAAGCCTCAGAGCCAAAAGGGCCAGTGCCGATCTCGTGGCCCGTGGAGGTCTTCCACATCTAGAGGTGGAGGAACACCTCCTAAGCAATGACAGCCCACTATAGGTCCCCTCCCATGCCTCCCCAGTAGGGGGTCGCATCTCGCACTCACCCACATATGGGAGGTAATCACCACAGACTGGTGGATGCTATCGACAGTAGCAGGAGGTTGTGTGGAACTCATCCAAAAACCAGCAAACCATCCACCGCATCCGAGAATAAACGAAGGAAGAACCGCTCATCCTTCTTGAAGAGGTCAACGTGCTGCTTCTCAAGAACGCATAGAGATTGTACCGTCGAACGAGGTAAACAAGGGTATTTATTCAACCGACTTCCTTGTGCCAAAAAAAGATCTATGTGCCCAGTGTTAGACTTACGCCCTGAAAACACTTATGTAAAGCCACAAAAATTCAGCATGACAACGCTACAAGAGGTAATCCCTCTGCTAAAGCAGAGAGACTACATGGGAACACTGGATATGAAAGCCCATTTTCATATTTCAATGTTCTCAGCGCACAGAACTCTTGCGTTTCAAGATGGCAAACAGCACTATCAATTCATGGTGCTACCCTTTGGAATAGCGTCAGCTCCAAGGGTATTCACCAAGGTACTGGCGGTGGTGGCAGTGCACCTATGCTGGGAGGCAATCCCAGTGTACCCCTACCTGGGCTACTGGCTGATCACAGGGGAAACGCCCGATCTTTGCAAACAGAACATGCAAAGAACCATAAACCTTCTCTTCCCGTTGGGATTCTCAATAAGCAAAAAAATCAAGCCTTGGGCCAAACACGACAAAACAGTTCCTTGGAGCTGTTTTAGACACAGAAGCAGGCCTGGCCTTTCCATCCATGGAAAGAGTGCAAAACTTTCTACAGCAAATACCTCAGTATCGAGCCGGTCGCCTGATAAGTGTGCGCAAAGCAATACTTTTACTAAGCATGATGGCGTCATGCATATACCTGGTCCTGCATGCACGCCTATGCATGCGACCCATGCAGGTATGGTTGGCGAAACAGTGGTCTCCGGCTAGTGGTCAGAGGGACGATCTAGTGGTCGTTTCACCAACTCTAGTACAAAACCTACACTGGTGGACATAGGAAAACCTGTTGAAGGTAAGCCCCTTCCACAAACCGGAAGCGCACTTGATAGTTACAACAGACGCATCACTCTCTCCACAAAGCACATGGTCTGTGGACTCGCATCACGGCACAAAAGCACATCAACCTGCTGGAACTCCTGGCAGTATTCAAAGCGCTTCAAGCATTTGAAGCGCACCTGACGAACAAGGCGTTTCAGATCCTAACAGACAGCACCACTGCTTTGTTCTATGTAAACAAACAAGGGGCCACACACTCCAAGTCTGTCCAAGCTGGCACAGAAAATATGGAGATGGCACTCAGACGGGGGATGTTCCTATCCTGCCAACATGTTCCAGGGGTACTCAACACTCTAGCAGACTCTCTAAGCAGAGAATTCCTACCAGAGGAACAAGAGTGGCAACTAAACTAAAGTGTTGTAGACCACATCTTCTCTCAGTGGGGTTATCCGACACTTGACTTTTTCGCTGCAGAAGAAAAAAGCAATGCCCCGATTTCGTGTCCAGGTTCCCCCAACCAGGCACCAAGGGGAATACCCTATGGATGAACTGGTCAGGGAGATTTGCTTGCGCTCCTCCCCACCCCACCCCCGACTCTCTAAATAACAGGGTAGTGAACAAGATTCACAGAACAATTCATCCCAGTTGCTCGCATGTGGGCAAGACAGCCTTGGTATCCACATCTGCGCAATCTGGTGATGTGCGATCCCATCAAACTCCTGTGTCAGACGAACCTATTGACCCAATATGGGGGAATAACAGTACATCCTCAACCACATTCAATTAACCTGGCAGCTGATTAAGGAGTTCGGACACCTTAATCAGCCACAACAGTGTATGAATGTCCTCAAGGAAGCTCGTAAACCAAACACCAGACACTGTTATTTCGACAAGTGGAGGAGATTTGTAATTTGGTGCCAGTCTAAACAAATAAACCCCATAGAAAGTACTCCATCCCACATTCTAAATTATATGCTCCACTTGTTACTCTGGGTTAGTTTTCAACTCCATAAAGGTCCACCTAGCAGCTTTATCACCGTACACCCCCTCTCAGAGTAAGGTTTCCAATCTTTAAGACATTCATTGAGGGGGTAAAGAGACTCCACCATCCAATTTCAACCCACCACCAGGCTGGGATCTCAATGTTGTACTTGCTAAGCTCATGGAGCCCCCATTTGAGCCTATGCATAAGTTAGTCATGTATGTCAGGTGTTGCAGACTTGTCTTCTTAGTGGCTATTACTTCCATAAGAAGAGTTGGTGAATTACAAGCTTTGTAAGTGCAGGACCCTTTCTTTATCATTCATTAAAAAAAAAATTGGTTTTACAGACACATCCAAGGTTCTCTCCTAAATTCATTTCCAAATTCCACGTGAACCAATCCATTGAGCTATTGGCCTTCTTTCAGAATCCAACTAGCTCAGCTGAGGTAAAACTCCACACACTGGATCTGAAGAGGGTGGTCCTTTACTACGTAAACAAGACCATACCGCTTAGAAAAACAGACCAACTGTTTGTCTCCATAGCACCAGGCCGAGAGGGAGACCGCATTTCCAAGAATGCCATCTCCAGATGGAAAGTCGGATGCATACAACTATGCTATTCATTATCAAACAAAACACTGCCTTTCACACCAATAGCTCACTCCACAAGGAGCACAAGAGCTACTCTGGCTTTTATCGCAAATGCAAAGCAGCTACATGCAGCTCAGTACACACTTTCACTCAGCACTACTGCATTGACACCCATTCTAAAGCAGATACACAGGTGGGACAAGCAGTTCTAAAGCATCTATTTGCTGCTGCTTCTTCTCACAACCCACCACCTTCTCCACACTGCTCGCTAATGTATGCATAGCATGTGCTGTAAGCATATTCCACAAGCCTCACAAGGGATAAGATTACTCACCATAACCGTATTTCTGATGCTTCTATCTGCTTAGATTCACATGTGCCCACCCTTCCTCCCCTGAGAGAAGGTGCATAGATGTTATGAGCTTCTCTGATATTTATCTGCTTGGGTACACTACTGTCGGGAACAAAACAATGAGGGACCTCAACGTGTGATGGACCATGGGTACAGTTGACGTCACGCTAGAATAGTATTACTGACACGCCCTGTCTACGTCCCTTTTCAAATTTCAAAAACAACAAATACTCTGCAGCTTGCACTAGATGTTGGTATATGATACATTACTCACCGTAAACGTATTCCTGATGCTTGTATCTGCTTAGATTCCCACATGCTATGCATAGGCCAACATCTAGTGCATGCTGCAGAGTAATAGTTGTTTTCGAAATTCGAAAAGGGACGTCGACAGGGTGTGCCAGTAATACTATCCCTAGTGTGACCTCCACTGTACCTATGGTTCCTCACATGTCGAGGTCCCTCAGATTATTTGTTCCTGACTTAAGTGTACAGGGGTGCGGACCACCATGTCTAGGGACTTGCACATCTGGGTTGTCTTTAGGACATGATTTTGCAGGCCCATAGGCATTGTGGCCTGCTTGCTAGGTTTTATGGTTCCCTGGTTCTCGGTGTATGTTAATTGAGCTTATCTGACTACTTCTAGAGATTTTACTATTTTTTAAAAATGTTTAGTATATTTTAATACTGTGAATTACAAGAGTACTTATTTGATCTTATTTTTATGTCTTAAAGTATATATTTTTAAGTATATCGGTGTGGTGTATTTTCTAGAGATGTGTGGAGTAGTGTACCTTTCTCCAGCATGGGGTCTTGCATGGATTCACCTGCTCACGAATATTCCCAGTCAGGCTGGGAATCCTCAGTAGTAGCAAAAATTGTTTCACTTACAAACTGTATTTCTCTAAACCAATCACTGAGCTCTGGGTCATACTGCCCCCAGCCAATAACTGCCCTCTCCCTAAGCCCCTCCTCTGGCAGCCATCTTCAGATTTAGACCGCACATTCAAGTGTTGGAGTCCTCGAGGTTTGCTCTGTGAGCTAATAACTGTTTTTTTTTTCTTCCGAAAGTCCTTTTTTTTTTTTTTGTCAGTGTCTGTGTGTCCTTTCTCTGCATTGGCCGACAAGTGGCGATCAGTTTGTTGGTGAATTTTGCGCTCCTCCAGGGCAAGGATCGAGAGTTCTAGAAGGCCATCGGGCCTACTCAGCACTCTGGACCATGTCGGAATAGAAGAAAGAATGAAGCTCCCTTTTCAAGCTCTGTTCCAAGTTCTTTTCCAAGCTCTGTTCAAGCTGCGGACTGCAGAACGTGTTGTAGTGGACAAACACCTTCAGTGCCTCTTCTGTATCCACCTGGACGGAGATTGCAAGATCTGCCACGGGTTCAGCAAGAGAACCATGAAAGATCGTCACAGTAGACTGGGCCTCTTCCCAGTGCCCCAAGCAGGGGCATGCCTCACCCAGGACCGGCCTTAGAGCGCCGCATCCGTGGGGGCCAAAGATCAGGCCAAGGACTGCATGCCAGTCTCCATTGGGGTTGCTGCGCAGGTGGGTCCCGCAATGGGCAGGGCACGTTCAACCTCACCATCAATCCAGCTCCTCCTCAAAGAGGAAATATGCCAACCCAGCTAAACTGCAGAAGAAGCCCAAGAAGCTTAAATTGTGGGAAAAGGTGGCCGACCTGCCTAAAAAGGCCCAAGCGGCGCAGGAAAAATCATAGACTATCGGTATGGTAGAGGCTGCTCTCTCAAAGGCCTAAGAGACCCGGTCAAGGTAGCCCTGGCTGTTCCAGAGTGTCTCTGCCCTGAGGCGGGAGCCCTCTGCCTGGGCTGTGGAGAGGACACCGGAAAAGAGGATGCCGGAGCTAAGCTCGAATCCAATCCCTCTGGATGCAAAAAAGGGGGCCATGAGGACACGGGGGACAACGGAAATGACGACGCGGTGCCTAATAGTCTGCTGAACCAGCTCCAAGAGATGTATTGTTAGACATACACTTGACCCTCCACACGTTGGTGTTGGAAATTCAGAAGAGGATGCCCCTGGTGGCCCTGGCGACCCCAGTGGTTCCAACCACCCGCTGGTCGAAACAGAGGAAGCACCACCTCATCAACCTCTGCACCCCGCTCCATCCCACCGCCCCCCACCCCCGAGGGACCAGGACACGGGAACGGACACAGCGACATCGATGAACGACATTGTCACATTGGGCGGCTCGCAGCAGCCGAGGGCATCCCCTCTGGACAAGGTTCGGTTGTTTCATGCCATGGTAGCCAGAGCATCCGAGCTCTTCCAGCTGGCGCCCTAAGAGACCAAAAAGGAAGCTTTACTCCACCAGAGGCGCGAGGCAGAGTAAGACCATCATGGCGGTACCCATCCTGGATTGTATTTGAGAGGAGGGCCTAGCCCTGATTAAGAACCCGGCCCCAGCCAAGCTGGATAGGCTAGAGAAAAAAATACCGGGTGCCGGAGTCCGCACCCAGGTGCCTATGGTTGCAACAGTCATCGGACTCGGTGGTATCAATGGCTGCAAGGAAGAGATCTAACCCCTCATCTTCTTTCTCTGTTCCTCCGGACAGCAAGGGAAAGAAGTGGGGCGCCATGGGGAGAAGGATGATCTACTCCGGCGTCAACAGTCGAGGTGGCCAACGTCCTGGCGATTGTGTCCAGGTACGACAGAGCTCTGGTAGAAACTGGCCCTGATTCTGGACTTTCTGCCCAATTACAAACGGGTAGAGGCGATCTCCCTAATCTAGGAAGAGGAGATGGTGTTGGACAATGCCATTATGGTGGGCATGGACATTGCCGACATGTTTCTGACAGGTGGGGAGCGTTTTGTCTCCGGACTCCAGGCTGGCTGAAGGCCACCAACTTCCGCCAAGAGGTCCAGACGAGAGTACTGGACATGCCCTTCATGGACAACCTCTTTGGGAAGACCATAGACGAGTCTTTGCAGGCCATCAAAACTGGCACCCTTTAGCATCCTCGCCCATCCGCCCATGGCAGAAAGTCCAGCAGATCGACTAAGGGTTTCGGTGGAGGTTCCTCGTCGTACCGTCCATCCTCCTGGTCAAGGACCCAGGAGGCCAACAGAGGCCGTTCCAAGGCTTTCGGTGGAGGTGGCCAGTGCCATTGTCGCCCCCAAGGAGGGACGCAGGCTCCGAAGCAGGACTGAACTGACCAGGACATCACGCTCCAAAGCAGGACTGAACTGACCAGGACATCGCGCCCCCAACCATGCACACCGGTAGGCGGCCAGCTGGTAAGTTTTGTCGGCCAATGGAAGATCTCCACCGACAGATGGGTGCTGGACGCTCTCGCCCATGGACATACTCTGGAGTTTCAGCAAAATGTGTGGATCCCTCCGGTGGCCCGACAGGAGCAGCACATACCTCGGCTCCTGCAGGAGATACGGGCAATGTACTCCAGATACTTAATAGTAAAGAAAGATCGGGGTCTGGAGGCCCATCCTAGACCTGCAGCATCTCGACAAACACCAAGTCCCACGTTGCAGCACGTGTTCAGCTAACTGGAGGAAGGCGACTTCTTGATGCTGCTGGATCTGGAGGACGCATACTTCCACGTCCCCATCCACAGGAAGCATCAGAAGTTACTACGCTTTGTGGTGCAACTAAGACAATACCAATTCATGCCATTCCCTGTCGTCCTAGGGTGTTTACAAAGTGCCTTGCACAAGTGGCGGCGGCCCATCTACAGGGGATAAACATGTACCCGTACCTCAACGATTTGCTCATCTGGGTCAGGATAAGGGAAGTGGCCGTCGGACACACAGAGGACCGTCCAGCTGCTGATGGATCTGGGATTTTCAGTGAATTATCCAAAGTCCTGCTTGATTCTATCGCAGCACACACTGTTCCTAGGAGCCAGGCTCCACACCTCCTCCTGCCTGGCATCGCCCTCGGGGGAGAGGGTAGCGGCCATTCTGGGGAAGGTACAACGGCTGGTGTCACTGAAGACCGCCATGGCGCGAACCATCAAGTCGCTGCTCGGCATGAAGTAGTGCATCGACTTATTCGGCTCTGAAGGCTACAGATGCAAACTCTTCAGAAGTTCCTGGATGATTGCTGGATATAAGTGTCTGGAAGCTTTGCAGACAAGATCTCTCGACGAGTTTCGTCGGGCGATAAGGTGGTGGTGTCCACTCCAGCGTCATCCGAGGCACAGGGTTTCAGAACCCCCCCCCACTCCCAATACCAAGATTCACCACAGACTCTTCCTTGGAGGGCCAGGGAGCCCACACCAGATTTCTGAATCAATATCGTGGGGCTGTGGGAAGTGTTCTGGACCCTCAAGTCGTTACTTTCGTCCCTGAAGGGCAAAGTGGTGAGGAGCTTCACAGACAACACCACCACGATGTTCTACATCAGGAAGGAGGGGGGCATCCGATCACCAGCACTCTAGAGAGGTGCACCACTTATGGCACTGGGCCAATCGACCGAGAGATGTTCCTAATCCCCTTTCACCTGACTGGAGTCAAGAACACCATTGCCGACTCACTCAGCAGAGAGATGCGCTCTTGCCACCAGTGGGAACTCCCCAGGACAAATTGGACAACATCTTCCTCAAGTGGGGTAAACACCAAATCGATCAGTTTGCGACGCCAGCAAACTCCAAATGGCAGAAAATTGGCAGCAGGTTCTACCAGTTAAGGAGCATGGGACACGCGTTCTCCTTCCCGTGGGAAGGCCTGTTCCTATACGCGTTGCCGCTCCTGCTGCGAGTCATCAACTCACCGTGCTGAAGTAGGATGATACTCGTAGCCCCGGAGTGGCCAAGGCAGATTTGGTACTGGACCTTCTCAGCCTATCTCCGTCTCCAGTCAAGCTGCCAGTGGTCACAGATCTGCTCATCGGAGAAGGAGGTGCTATCCTGCATCACGACCCAAGATTGCTGAACCGGAGGGCTTGGCTCCTGTAGCCCTAGAGTGCGTAGAATACGAGTTGCCAACGGACTGCAGGGAGGTCCTTGCCAAGACCAGAGCTTTTTGCTACGTGGTTCTGGTTGCAGCGGATCAACCCTCTGAGGATCATGGCCCAGTAGAGTCTTCCATATTTGTTGTCCTTGACAAAGGCAGCGCTGTCGCATGCCTCTATCAAGGTGCATCTGCCTGCTATCTGCCGCTACCCCAGGTCTCCCGGAAGATCTTCCCTTTGGTCACACCGTCTCATCAAGGAATTCCTCAAAGGACTGTTCTGATATGCCCCTCTTGCCCCGGCATAGGAACTCAAGGTGGTGCTGACAAGGCTCTTGGTGGGGGATGGGGGGCTTCAAGCCTATGCATCAGGTTCCTCTAATCTTCCTCTCATGGAAAACTGCTTTCCTCGTGGCCATCACCTCTGCCAGGAGGGTGGGTGAGAGCCAGGCCCTGTCCTGCAAACAGCCTTATCTGACTTTTCCCAACACAAGGGTGGTGCTGTGGATGCACCCCACGTTTCTAGCCAAAAGTTCAGTTGGAATTCCTCCTCGGTGAGCCTTTGGTGTTGCCTGTTTTACGAAAGCTTTGTCGCCGGCTGAAAGGACTTTGCACTTGCTGGATGTGGCTCTTGCTCTGAAGTTCTATGTTGACCGCATGAAGATTTTGCGGAAGACATCTCAACTATTCATGAACTTGTGAACCATGGGAAGGCCTTGGTCAAGACTTCCATCACCAGATGGCTCTCCGGCTGTATCACGCACTGTCATCGGTTGGCAAACCAACTGCTGATTGGCCGTCCGAGAGCCCATTCCACCAGTGTGATCGCTGTTACCCTGCTAGACGTCTGTATGGCTGCTACATGGAGGTCCACACATACCGTCACAAGATTGTACTGCGTCGACAGGGATTCCAGAGAGGAGTCCAGGGTCGGCCAGGCAGTTCTACGCAACCTGTTCGCTTGAATGTGAGCCTTTCTTTTCCAGAGGTAAGAGTAATTGCTTCTGTTGAGTCTTGCCACCTCCCGTAGTTGTGTAATTTTGTACTGCTATGTATTTATTCATGAGCATTTGAATCCATGCCAGACCCCAGTCTGGAGAAGGAACAAGTTACCTGTAACTATTGTTCTCCAGCATGGGTCTGACATGGATTCACATCCGAACCCTCAGTCCGGCCACTCTGCGGCTATTCTTGGTCATACTGCCACTTTACGTGCTTACCAAATCTGAAGATGGCTGCCAGAGGAGGGGCTTAGGGAGGGGGCAGTCATTGGTTGGGGGGTGGGGGAGAAGAGTATGACCCAGAGTTCAGTGATTGGTTTAGAGAAGAAATGCAGTTTATAAGTGAAAGTGAAAGTTTTTTCTTTTACTGAGGATTCTGGGCCTGACGATGGGGAATATTCATGAGCATGTGAATCCATGCCAGACCCATGCTGGAAAACAATAGTTACAGGTAAGTAACCTGTTCCTTTTTCACTGCATGTCAAGAATAAGATGCTGGACATGCCCTATGAGAATTCCTTTTTGGTCAAAGGCCGACGTCTCCCTGGAAAGGTTCAAGGAGTCAAAGGTTGCTGCAAAATCGCTGGGCCTAGCTGCGCAGCCGGCCAAGCCTGCCTTCATTGCTCTCTGCTCAAAGGGCAAAAATACCACCCCCCGGTCCACCCCCCTTGAAGAGAGGGTCAACAGCATTGCACAGATGGTGAATCTGTTCCGGCACCATGCTGCCTTACAGGCTGCTTCCTTCCTCTGCCTCATGTCCTCCTGTATTTTTCTAGTTCCAGAGGCCAGGCTGCAAATGAGATCCCTACAATGGCTCTTACCGGGTTAGGGGTCCTGTTACCTCAGAACCCACACAGATTCCCTCTCGGTGGTCAGGTCAGTTTCCAAAAACATTGGTTGGTGGGCAGAGAGCAATTTACTGCAGAGGTCGGTGCAGCTGTGGTTCTGGCTATTTGGAAAACGGATCTCAGTCCCTGCAGTTCATCTGGCAGGGACAGAAGAGTTTGGCAGATTCTTGGAGCAGGCAGAGCACAATCTCACATGAGTGGGGAAGTGTGTCAGGGAGTCCTAGGGGAGGGTCTTCTCTCTATGGGTCTACAGCAGTAGACCTGTTTTCCACAGAGCCCAACAGGAAGTGCAGACAGTTTTGCTTGAGGCAATTCCCAGCGAACGGCACACTATTGGATGTGTTTCTAGTGGATTGGACTTTCCCGCTCAACTTAGCCTTCCCTCCAATCCCAGTCATTCCTTGGGTTCTCAGGAGGTTTCGAGCAACCCTGATCCTGGTCGCCTCAGACTGGGCGTGGAAAACATGGTACTCAGACCGTCTGGATTTAACCATCTGCCCAACTCCAGTTTCCTCTTCGCCTGGATCTTCTCACTCAGTCGGAAGGTCTGGTGCTCAATCCTGAATCCCTCAACCTACTTGTGTGGCTCTTGAGGTGGATGGAATATGACTGGGACCTCTCTGAGCAGGTGCTCTAGGTGTTGCCGGCTGCACAGACCCATCTACAAGATCGCTGTACACGTGCATGTGAAGATTTGAGGCGTGGTGCAGGGAACGCAAGATTGACCTCCTCTCTTGCCCCACCACCACAGTGATGGAGTTCCTTCTGTCACCGGCCTCTTCAGGTCACCAGTCAAAGGATACTTGGTGGCTTTGTGTTCAAAAGGTCTCTGGATCAAGGCTTTCTTCACAATCCCGTTTATGGCCCAATTCCTGAAGGGCCTTGTGAATATGTTTGACTATTCCTTTTTGTTCCGATTGGGATTTGAACTTGGTTGTCGCCGATGGCGGTTCCTTTTGGGCCTTTGCACTCTTGTTCCTTGCGTCTGCTTACATTAACAGCCTTTTTGGTTGCCATCACTTTGGCTAGGCAAATCGGCGAGTTGCAGGCCCTTGCTTGCAATCCTCCATGTCTACATTTTTTCCTCAAAGATATTGCTTAAGGTAAGGCTGAGGTTCCTGCCAAAGGTGCTGTCAGAATTCCATATTTCAGGCAATAGATCTGCCTGTGTTCACACCTCCGCACCCCTCCGAGGAGGAAAGCTATCACCGGTTGGACCCCATAAGGGCATTAATTTTCTAAGTGGCAATGATGGCGGAATACAGGAAGACAGACCAGTTGTTTGTAGCCTGCTCCTTGTCGAGAAAAGGCCTTGCAGTAACAAAACGGACAATTTTGCGATGGATCATAGAATGTATCGCAGAATGCTACCACTCCACAGGCAAGGAATTGCCTCCTAGCCTCAGAGCCCACTTAACCAGTGGGCTCTCTGCCTCTACAACTCTGCAAGAGGGGGCAGGGGGGCGGGTTCTGGTTAGAGACATCTGCCGGGCGGCCACCTGGTCCTCGCTCCATACAAGACACTATAGTCTGTGGGGATGATCCTCGCTACGGAAGGGTAGTGTTGCAAAAGATTTTGATGAGCTTCTTTCCCACCTCCATTGTTCCACTGTTTTGGGGGTCTTATCTGATGGAGTCCTAGGGAGAAGGGCAATCCATTGAAGGAGAAATGACTTACCGTAATATGCTTTGAATGGATTTTTCTCCTGCAGATTCCTCATCACCCCCTCCCATCCACCTCAGAAAGTGTTAGCAGTTGGTGTATGTCTGCTCTCAAGAGGGGAGACTCTGTAATGGTCCTATAGTCGGTTGCTCTTCTGGCTGGCAAGCCGCAGGACACTTTGTTGTAAAAAGAAAAGTGAAGATTTCTGCAAATTCTACATATCACGCAGAGATCCTTGTTTACATGCACACACATGCACGCGGCTGAGTCTTGGTCTACATCACAGTGATTTCTTCTGCTTTGTGACTGGCTCCAGTAAGGCAAACGCTGCCGCTCCACACCTACAAACGCCCAGGAGCCCTGCATTGGCTTTTGGTGATCCCGCAGCATGTCTGCTCTCGCGGCCCGCTTTCTTCTTCCTCTTTGAGACAGACTGCTCCACTGAACTTCCCGTAGCTCCACGGTTGCATGGTGCTGGTTAGGGAGCATTCTCAGAAATGTGCTAATTCCTCTCTACCTTGGAGACCCCCAGCAATTTTACTGGACTCTAGGACTTTTTATTTTTTTACCCTGGAGAGAGTGAGACATGTTTCCCCACTCGTGTATTTTCTGTCATTTGACACGGTTTATTTCTGGTTTTGGAGTCTGACAAACTCCATAGGCATCATATTTGCATTGTGACACACAGCACCTTCAGTGCAGTGGCACAGGGAAGTCTCTTAGATTTCCCAAAGTTTTAAATACCTTCTCTTGGATAAACTTCCAAGAGCAGTAAAGTGACATTGACTTTACTTACAATTTGTAGCTTTCTAGACTCAGCACACATTAGCTTACCATAGAGTGCTGGAGGGGTTACTTAGTATCCCCTTTGTCTAGTTTCTCATGTAACATTTTTATGTTACCTTTTCTACAGTTAATGGCTGGTGGCAGTGGTTTACTTTTAACTACTATTAGGACTCTTTACCACGGGCTGCGTTTGCAGCTCCAGTAAAGCATCCATGGGTGTCCATTTTGTCAAAATGGCCCCGGTCTTTTCTCGCCATTTCTTACTGGAAGGATCCTTCTTGAGATTTACTCTGCGTGCCAAACCAGGTTTGGTCCCTTTGTTCGTTTTGTCTTTGGCAGTATTCACAAGTGAAGCCTGCCACTGGCTCCAATAGGTCTGACAGGTGCAGGAAGTGAGGGAGGTGCCCGAAACTCCCTGTGCTTAAACCACTTGGTTACAGGAATGCATCCAAAGATGATTTGCCGGCTGGCTGTCCGCCAAGGACTGCCTCCCTGCTGTGTGATTGATAGCTAGGCTGGAATGAATGGAGAAACCTACATAAAAGGCAAGGCTTTTTGGCTTGGAAGGCAGAGTTGACCACTGGACGAAGGAATCCGAAGAACAACTTGGAAGAGATGCCTGCTGCAACTCCTGCACCATTGGTTTGCCCAGTGAAGCCCTGCTGCTGTGCTGGAGCTCAGAATTTGACTAGAGAAGCCCTGCAAGGACGAACTCTCCCCGTGAGTTGATGCGACCAATCGACTCCAAAGTAAACTCGCTTGGACATCCTCTCAGAGCTGGCTGTACTTCTGCTGGCACCGAAATGCCAGAGGGAGGAACACCAAACGGAGTGGATCACTTTTAAGACGGACCCGAGCAGCTGGAAGATCCTGCGGACTCAGTGTGGAAGTCTGACCAAGCCTGAGCCACCTCAACAGAGTACTGGACCCCAGATGCGAGGTAATAGGCAGAAACCTGTGCAGTTCCCTCTGGGACCACTGCAAAAGATTTAAGACTACAGGTGTTTGGCAGTAAACCCACTTGGTAGCAGTCTGTACCACACAGATTCACTTGGTAGCTGTGGCTGAGCAGTCAGACTTCCCTCAAGAAGAGTCGGGCAGTATACAGAGTATTTACAATAGGTCAAAATAACACAGTAGAACAAGTAAAAACTGACCAGAGCTTGGTGTAAAAGAGATATAATTATTTATTTAAAACCACATCTAGAAAAACACACAGGTACTAATAGTAAGCAATTCAAAAACACGGTCACTAAAAGATATACACTCCCTTAGAAGAATATTAGGCAAGTCTTAAGTAAAGCCCCACTCATTTCCAGACAGCGGTGAGCGCTTAGCGCAGATGGCACTCTAATAATTCGTTTTTAACAGGGAGAGAAAAACAGAGTATAAACTGAAACAGATCCCAACACTTTTTTTTTTTTAAGAACACAACAAGAGAGGAAGGCAAAGTAAAACCATGAGTTTAGGGTTCAGTAGGCCGGATCCACTTTAAGAGGATCAAAACGAAATGTGTCCAAGGTCACACAGTTGCAGTGCACAAGAATCTTGCAAAGGTTCAAAAAGAGTTGGACCAAAAGAAAGGGACCAGGTTAGAGGGTCATGGCTGCCAGCCCAGTCCAGAAGGTTAGGGGATTATTATTACCTTGTAGCAATCTTTAGAAAGGGAGGCCTGGCGGACATGGTACCTTAAAGTGGTGAGAATACTCCAGCGGGGGCAGTTGTTCCTGGCAGCGGATGCAAGTCGGTGCATCGTCCAGGGGAAGAGAGGATCTCGTCGGGGTGGAAGACAGGAGTCCAATGCACTGCCAGGGAAGAAACCAGCCGCAGAGTTCTCGGGTAAAAGGAGCGGTCCTTTTATTCGCGGTCCAGTGGTAAGTGGCTATCCGGTTGCCGGAGTGCTTGGCACAGGCAATTTGACCACAAGACATCCTGGGATGCGAGGAAAAGAAGGTAAACTGGTTGTGCCCACCAGTCAGGGGAAGAAGCCTCTCCAGCCGGGAGATCTTCTCTGTCGTCGGGAAGTGGTGGGTCGGTTCCGCAGGGCTCCACCGATGGTGTCATCGTGGTAGGTCGGCTCAGCTTCTCCCTCGTCGGATTCTCAGGTCCTGTGGCGACTTCTGAAGTTCCAGTCCCCAAAGCCCTGCTTTTATGCAGCACACCCCCATTCACTCAGCCTAGCTGTCAATCAAACATGCTAAGTGGTGAGCTGGCCGGCTCACCACTTGGGCCAATCACACAAGAGTGTGACTTGAGTTACCACGGTAACTCAGTCCAGGGTGCCTAAACCCCCTCCCACACCCCCTGTGGTACCCAGACAGAGTGGCACCACCTTTGGAGGCTTCTGTGGAGAAGCCCGCCAAAAAGTGGAATAAAGGGCTCGTCTTGGGTTGGAGTCACAGAAGAGAACGCAAACGCCATTTTAGAATAGAGTCCTGGCAAAAAATACCAACCGGCAAATTAATATTAAATAAATGAACCAGCGGTATGTTCGAGGCTATGAGAATTAAATAATAAAGTTGGAAGCCTCGAACAATGGGAAAATCCCATAGGGATATATTTGCGGTCAAATATAAAAAGTAGTATCCACTGCCACCAGCCAAAACTCGATCAGGGGGGACGGAGACGTGCCCCCTCGAATAACAGACCCCGGGGCAAACGAATTGCCCTGACCAGTACATCCACAATATGATGGTTTGTACTGGTTTCTGTTCATAATTTGGGACTAGTAAAGCCAATGGTGACTTTACATGCCCTGGGAGACAGTAGTCGGTCCCAGGGTATGGAGTCTATGGTGGGGTGTCACTATGACACCCCTGTGTCACTGCACGGAGGGTGCTGTGTAACACACATATTAAAAACACATGAGACCCTATGGAGTAAAGGACCCCATAGCCCATAAAACACATTAACAGTCAAAGGAACACCATAAATCATGTCCAAGAGTGGGAGAAAAAGAGTCTCACTCTTGGCAGGAGAAAAAAACAAACTCCAGAAATCCAGCAAAGCTGCTGGGGGACTCACTATGTTAGGGAGAATTCTCTCTTTAGGCAGAATTTCCTAACACGAGGACCGTCTAGAGTGGCATCCGTGAGACCGCAGTGGTGCTATTTGCTGAGACATGAGGAGCTGAAACTGCAAAAACCTCTGAATAGAAGTTGGTCCTTTTCTATCGATGACTGTCCTGTTGTGTTGCAGGAGTCCCCAGAGGTCCTCCCTCTTTTCCCCACAACTGAGGCACAGGAAGAACAGGATCTGCAGAGCCACACAGGAACAGAAGCCAGCTGGAACCATTTCTTCTAACCAAAGGTACTATAAAGTTAAGAGGACTTAACTCTTGTGGTGTAGCCTTACTTGTTCTCAGCTGAGACTTGTCTTGGTTGCTTCTGTAGTGTTGCTTACCTCTTCTACCTCTTACAAGCTCCCAGCTTGTGACCCTACTTTGATTCTACTTTTTCTACAAATACTTCTAAAACATTGTGCAAGACTTTTTACTTACCTGTGTGCTCTGGGGCCCCCAACCTGCCCATAGAGTCAGGGTTTGCCCAGAAGCACTTTAAGACAAGATAGCAGCACCCTTTGAGATGGATGGGGGTGCAGATTAATACTCCAGCACCAAATCAATAATGACAACTCGACGGTTTGACAAAGGGAGTCCGTTTAATTACGAGTACAAAAACGGGGAGTCTCATGAATATCAGCGGATGTGTGATCTTCTCTCTCGCTTCACAACTCCAACGAACTTCATAAAATCATTTATACAAGAATCTCGTAATCACTGACGTTTAATGCTCAAAAGTTGGCATGCAATGCTATTGGTTTAGGAAAGGTAGCTTTAATATAGTTACTAGATCTGTATATGGTAACGGAGTAAGGGGATTGGATAAACACTGTCAGGTGGGACATCTAAGCCCTACCTTCAAAATGGCTACTGTAGACGTCACTAAAAGTATGACGTCCCATTGGTTCTACTAACTATAGGACCCTAGATTACTTGGTCCACTGTGATTGGGTTGGCACCAAACCCCACACATACTTTTCCACTTTGCCTAGCAGCACGCAGAATGGTCGGCCAGGTGAACAGTGCCCCTTAGCTCACCGGCCATCCTCCAATTATTGTTACAATCAATCATCACTTTAGTGGCCATGTGTCAATTAGTTCACTGTGGTTGGCCTAGACTGTATCTTCTGTCTGGAAAAGTTCTGATATCTTCTCCTGGCCTGCTGCCATGCGTAGGTGTGAAGGTCTCACTTCTCCTTGCTCGGCCGGTCACATGTTTCGGACACCGTGAATTTGTCTCTTCTTTCTGTAATTTGTGTATTTGTTTTTCTTTCACCCACCACCTGCCTTCAGTTTGTTATGAGCTACCAGAGCAGGGTATTCTTTTCTTAGCTTCAATTAATTGTAGCTCCTGTTCGTCTATTCTACTGATACGACCTTGGCTTTTTCTGGCACAAGTTGCCTCTGCTGAGTTTCGTTTCTGCCGCTTATTCTCGATTTTGCTAACTATGAGCACTCCTCGTGTGGCCCTTTGTAACCTTTGGTTAATTCTGCTTCTTGTGCAAAGTGGATGTATACTTTATAACGTGCTTCTTTTGAGGTAGATTATGTATAGTGGCGCTTGCCGCACTATCTTTCTACTAAGCAGAGCAAGCCACACGATTTTCTTAGCTTTCTTGCGGTTCCAAGCATATGTAAATTCATAAACTGGTCGAATATCTTCATCGTGCTCATGGCTTAAGCTTCTTACATTTGACATCGTCCTTTCACTTAGGTTCACGATACCCCTTATTAATGGCGTTTTCGTCTCTACGTCATTCTCTGGTCTTCATTTCTTCTGTATGCGAGTCAGTCAGGGTTCCCGTGACATCACCATTCTTCCTCCATTAAGACCTTTTTGGCTTCTACAGGGACGGTACTTAGACAATCTTCATTTTGTTTCATTTGTTGATATGGTTTCTCATTGGGTACTGTCCATGTTTTCTTTAGTGTCGGTACTTCAATAGGTGCTGTTCTTCTGACCGGTACTGGACAGAGCCCCACTGCGGCTCTCTGCTGGTTTATTTGCTCATCATACATCACATATTCTGGTGTGAACGTTCCTGGTACTTTAAAATGGACGGTTGGAGTGCAGTGTGTATTTGGGACCTCCTCTACACTTGCAAGAAGTGCTTCAGCTCACCTAAACTTTTGCCCAATTGACTTTGGCTGGCCTGGCTCCCTGAATTACTTCTCTCCTCTGCTAGTGTCTTACCTTCCCTCCAGGAAAGGGTTAATTTACTTTGCATTGGGGCGTTCAAAAGTACTAACCTGCTTCAGAATATTTGTGTGATCTCTTGTTTTATTCTGAAATCTCTTTACTTTAACACTCATCTCAATATTCCTCTGAACGTACCAGTGATATATTAATGTCCAGTGTCCTAGCTATTTAAGTCACTTGAGGGTGTAGGAAGTGTCTGTGTGCCACCCCAAATGTGTATTTGCTGATTTAGAGAAACTAAGATTGTGTAATTCGGAGTGGATTTGTGTTATTATATTGCCCCTTCTGAAGAAGGCCTATTCAAACGGATTAATAATTGTTTAATCAAGAAACCTTGAGTCAAGTTTTTATTTTGATACTTGTCACTGTGCATCTGTGGAACTCCCCTACTGCTCACATTGACGCCCCTTGAGATAAGCCTGACTGCTCAGCCACACTACCAACCAGTGTAGTACTGAGTTATACCAAAGGTTGGGTTCCTATCGCCAGGAGGTCAAAGTTGTTGTAGTGCACGGAAAGGGTACTGCTCCAAATCTTGCCTAACAGTCCTCACTGAGAGAAGCAACTTTCTTTTCACTAGCCTCATTCTGCTGCTCTTCCTCGTCCCATTATTCTTGCAGCTATGTGAATGGAAGTCCATTCTTGATGTTTTACTTGTAAAGTCTGCTTAAGTGCTCTCAGAAGTCTTTAAGTACTTGTGAATAACTTATAGACCGAGTCTGAGGAGACGTTTCCATGAGTGTTGGACGATAAGTCAGATCTTGATGGTTCACATACAGCTCTTGTTAGGTCTTCGGTACCTTACCTAGGGGGATGAAGGGAGGTGTAGAAATATACCATGAAGGTGTGTATGGAGTATCCTCAATAGAGCAAGGGAATATCATGCCCTGATTCAGTCAGAGGTTATCTCCCCACCCCTATGTGATCCTCCTTCATATAAATGCCCCCAGGGTCAGGATCCGATAGTGGCTGCTGTCCCCTGGCCACATGGGGAGAGGTCACTGCTGGGAAAGGAGTGATGTCACCATCAGATTCATCACAATTCTTTACTTTCAGCCTTCCTCTGGGTTCTTCTGCATTTATCGAGTGTGATTATCTCGATGCAGGTTCTCTGGGTGGGTGGAATAGATTAGAAGGAAAGATGACTTAATGTTAGTCATTTCTATGGCTCCCTTCTGATTCCTTACTGTCCTCCCAGCCGGCCCCCGTTCTGAAAGCAAAAAAGTGAATCTGCTGAACATAATGATTGTATAACAAGTGTGTTGGCATTTTTTGTTTATTGCATTTTATGTTTGGCAGTTTGTGCATCTCCCATTCCTGCCTGTGCAAGTATTCTCTCAGCTGCTGAGCTGTGGGAGGGGTGGCTTGGCGATAGGGAGGAGGCAAAGTGGAGCAGAGTTCAAATGGTGTTGTGTGCTCAATTTAGAATGAAGCCCTGACCTGTCCAGAGTCGCAGAATCTGAATTTCAGATGGCTGCTGTCGGGCTACATTATGCCTCCTTGGTTAAAGTTTCTGAGAACTGATTGGCTAGAGGATATATACCTAGATGAACAATCTTTGGGAGGAGAGCCCATAGAAGGGAAACTTAATTACCATTAACATTCTATCCAAGGCAAGTCTAGTGTTCCCACAGTTTTTCCGTTACCTCCACTTTATCCTCCACCTTTTTCAGTTTTTAGTTCATCAGCCCTTGCAATGCTCCCAGTGCCATTCATGCTTTACCCTGTTACCCTGCCTAAGAGCTCTTCTAGAATTGTTTCAGCAACCGGCAGACGATCGATTTGTGTGTAGAGAAGTCATGGGGTGCTGAAGTAACTTTCCCTTTGAGCAATCATTGGCTCTTGTGAACCACAGTGACTACCACTTCAGCATTGGTGAGGTGGGATAAAACTCAAACCAAAGGACTTGTGCAGCATTTGCCTTCTACATGACCTTCCCATAGATGGGGCACTTGAGTTCCTCACCTTCCCAAGTGGCCTGGCAAGAGATTGCCCCCAGATCACTGGACATCAACACAGCATAGGTCTGGGCAAGCCTACTCTGCTTATCAGCAGATTGTTTCTACTTGCCTTGCGTCCCTCACCTTCCCAAGTGGCCAGGCAAGAGATTGCCACCAGATCACTGGTCATCAATACAGCATAGGTCTGGGCAAGCCTAATATGCTTATCAGCAGATTTTTTTGCAGTTTCCTTGCGTCCCTCACCTTCCCAAGTGGCCAGGCAAGAGATTGCCCCCAGATCACTGGTCATCAACACAGCATAGGCCTGGGCAAGCCTAATCTGCTGATCAGCCGATTGTTTCTACTTGCCTTGCGTCCCTCACCTTCCCAAGTGGCCAGGCAAGAGATTGCCCCCAGATCACTGGTCATCAATACAGCAGAGACCTGGGCAAGCCTAATATGCTTATCAGCAGATTGTTTCTACTTGCCTTGCGTCCTGGCAGTTCTGTTACTGCAGCTCCACAGAATCTGCACCCAATCCCTGCACGGTGACAATTGCAGCGGTTTCTGCCACACCACTATATGATGGTCTCCAGGTCCTGCAGCTGTCATTATGAGCACATTCCTCCTTTGTGTAAATAACACATTGTCTTGCTTGTGGGTGCAAACGCCAGAGTCATGTGGGTAGTGGCACAGGCCTTCACCTCCTGACTTGTGCCATCTTGAAAACCTGTTCATGTGGGCGCAGTAGACCTTAGAGCTATTAGGTTTCAAAGCAGCACTGCACAAGTAACTCCCATGTGTTCTTGCCTACACCCACCAGATGAGCTTCGTTTATGAAGCACACAGAGTGGGCCACAATAGCAGTGAAATGTGGTGTCTAGCTAGAGCTCTGCAAGGCAGGTCTTCCTCAGCTCTGCTAGACCTGCCTGCCTGCCTATGGTTTAACCGCTGGAGTGAATACAGTTTGATAGAATTGTATATTGTCTGTTCTTTGGTTGTATTAGTGTGCTAACTTTCTTGTTTTTCTTTCTTTTATTATGCTGTCCGTGCTTGTTAAGCAATAGACAGTTATTGTCTGGTCTCCGATGGCCATATGTCAGTATATTGATTTGCAATTTTTATATAAGTTGCTCAATATACGCAACTGCAGTCTTGTTCCTTTTTATCTTTCACTTTATCAAAACCTGGACTCATGGAAATCAAACTGATAAGCTGTCTTGTTTGATTCATTAAACCAATGGCTCTTTGCCTTAGGTGCTCCTAAAATGCCTTTTTGATGTGCTGAGTTCCCTGCTTAGGTCATCACTGCAACATTAGGCCATATATACAATCTCCTTTCACAAATGAACTGTCCTGAAGACTATGCCAAAGGCTGCTCTACACCCTTCAGATTTCAAATTGTTCACGCTTTACAACATAACATATCTGCTGCACATATTGAGATTGGCTGCATGCTTGTGCCAGACATTGCTGGAACTTGGTCAGCTTATTCAAGAAGACATAAGATCTGATTTTATCTGGAGCAGCTTGAGCTGCTATAGACTGCAATACACCCTCTCTATAACACTACGACCTCGGACCAATACATTTTTCGTCTTCTGTGGGCAGTGTTTATTATTTTATTTTTTCCTGGCCAAACCTGTAGAATGTTTCTTTAAATTATTACCTGCAGAATGTTTTGCATCTGCCTGCTTGCTACATGCTTGCCCTTAGTCTTTCCCTGAACACTACTTTTAGATTTGTATTGATCAGTACATTGCTGATTTAATGAGAATTGTGCCTGGACTTGGGGCTTTTTGCTGGTCTAACTTACATGTTTTGTTTATACACCTGCATATTGTGGCCCTGCTGGTGTACGGTGTGGTGTATCTTGCGTGTGCACTTGTGCATTCAGTACCAACTGAATGAGACCAAACTTTGCTTAATGTTTTGGAGATTGTGGGGGGTGGGGAAATGCTACAGCAAAATTTATTTTCACTCCAATAGAAAATATAAATTAAGTACATTTCGAATGGATTGTGTCCTCCCACGTATTCCTCATCTTATGATAATTCGTTATCTCCAGCTTCGCTGCTTCGGAAAAAAGAATTCTCGGCAGAGGGCGCTCTGCACGAGATTGTGGCGTCGATTGTCCCTCAACGTACTCCGTACTCTGTTGACGTCACCGATGGTATAAATAGCTCGAGCTGCGCCCGTTGCTTCAGTTCCGTTTTTCCGAACGCTTCGCTATCGAACGCCGCGCTTCTATTTTCTGTGAAGAAAATGTCATCTTCGACACCTTCGACACCCAGAACTGGGTTTAAGAAGTGTGCAGATTGTGGATCTAAGATGTCGATCACCGATCCCCACCGGATTTGTCTCTGGTGTCTCAGTTCCAGTCACCGAACCGACGACTGCAGGTCCTGCCAATCTATTACCGAAAAAGCTCTTCGTTAGAGGAGAGGTAAACTGTTGGTGGGGAGGGAGGCCTCAATAAAGGTTTCATCAAAAAGACACAAGAAAGCGACTGATTCTAAGGAATCGGATCGCCATAGACACTCAAAGAGCTCTCGAACTAGGAGTAGATGGAGACATTCTTCGTCATCGAAAAAAATGAAGAGGAGACATAGATCTCCATCATCATCTTCTTCAGAGTCGACCGAAGAAATTTGTTGTCCGACTAAATCGGATTCTCCCAGTAAGTGGGAAGAATTCCACAAAAAGATGGAGGTTTTCGAGAATGCAGCCCCAACCCCCTCGAAAAAGCCATACCCCTAGAGTCGCTCCATTGGACGACAAAGGGAAGTCCACGGCTACCATGTCTAGGACCGGTAGCGTCAAGGAATCCAAAAAACCTTGAGTCGACGTAAAACCGTCGAAGACTCTTCGAGTTGAGCACCTCTCCAGTGCCATGCAAGAAACGCAAGTCGTCGAAGACTTCGACAACTTTGTCGACGCCCTCGACGTCGATAATTTCGACGCCAAAGCCAAATGCAAAAAACGCGAAAACTTCGAGTGAATTGCCAGTTCCTTCGAAACAGATGGAAGAGGAAGAAAGGAGATTCACTCCTTTGCCCAGGTCCGACTTTTTCAAATCTATGTCAGCAATCTATGAAGAGTCTGCTTCAGAAGAAGACGAGGTTACTCCTTTGGGAGTTACTTATGGTACAAGACAAGTTCCTGAGGAACTTATTGACCAGGAATCTAGAATGAGATACCTGAGTGATACTCTACATTCTGCCAGTGGAGTTAACACATCCCCAGAATTAGAGTTCGCCAAACCTGATCGTGCAGAGCATGCAGATGCTGGGTACAGGGGTCTTATGACCAGGGTAGTTGAATATAAGGGTTGGGTTAATACTTCACCCATTTTTGAACAAGATGACATGACGGATATAATCGTCAAGGGACCTCAGAAAGATCCTTTTCTCCCTTTCCACAGAGCCCTCCAAAGGACTGTGGAGAAAAACTGGGAGAAGCCAGAAACTATTGCTACTGCAGATAGCACTTTTCCAAGAAAATATAGACCGGCCGGAACGGATCCTGAATATTTGAATAAACATCCGACTCCAGAGAGTTTAGTCATTCAGGCAGCATCTACTTCAAAACAAACTGCTTATCCAACTATCCCTCCAGATAAAGAGGATAAAAAGATTGATGCCTGGGCACGTAAAGTTTTCACATCCGGCAGTATGGCACTTAAATCGGCAAATGTCACCTGTACCCTAGCCAGGTTTACCCAGACCCTGTGGGACTGTATTTCAGCGGCGGCTGATTTGCGTGGTTGAGGAAGTCAGGGTTTGAACCGGACGTGCAAGCCAGACTTCTCAACATGTCTTTTGATGGCTCGTGGCTCTTTGGCAGAAAGGCTGATGAAAGCCTAGAAAAACTTCAGACCTCGAAAGCGGCAGCTAAATCACTTAGCGCCTCTTTGTGCCAGCCTCTAAAACCCTATTCCGGCTCATCTTCCTGGAGGGGTCGTTCTTTTCGATACTACTCCTCTTTTGGTAGAGGAAGAGGACAGGCTTCTCAAAGGGGAAAAAGAAACTTCCCTCGTGGAACACGAGGAAGAGGTGCAAAATCAGCCTCTGGAGCGGCATCTGTACCCTCCACCACTCATGCAGCCGCCTCTGAGTCCTTTACACAAAACACCAGTGGGTGGCAGGATCTCTCAACATCTGAAGGAATGGCGGGGCATTACCTCAGATGCTTGGGCACTGGAAACAGTAGCCCAAGGTTACTTTCTCCCCTTTCTGAAAAGGCCTCAATCATCCACCGGGAGCCAACTCAGCCAAATTTCCAGATCCACTCCTGTTGCAGGAAATTTTAACCCTGCTAAAGAGAGGTGCCATAGAACCGGTACCGGTACCTGTAGCGGAGAGGAACAGGGGTTGGTACTCCCCATATTTTCTCATCCCAAAAAAGGACAGAGGACTGAGACCCATCTTGGACTTTAGAAACTTGAACAAGTTCCTCAGGAAGGGCAAGTTCAAGATGGTGACTCTTTCTCAGATCCTTCAGGCTCTCCAACTCCAAGATTGGTTGGTATCATTGGACCTTCAGGATGCTTACTTTCATGTGCCAATCCATCCAATGCACAGAAAGTACCTGAGGTTCGCGATTGGCAATTCTCATTATCAGTTTTGAGTTCTGCCATTCGGGTTGACCTCCGCCCGAGGGTTTTCACCAAACAGTTGGCGGTTGTGGCAGCAAGTCTCAGGAAAGGAGGTATTCACATATATCCCTACCTGGGCGACTGGTTGATCAGAGCAAGTTCTCCAGAACAAGCTCAGGAACATTGTTCGATCACCTGCCTTCACTTCCTCCACAAATTGGGCTTCTCCCTCAATTTCAAGAAGCCCCACATGATACCATCCCAGAACCTCCAGTTTATCGGAGCAGTCTTGGACACTTCATCGAGAAAAGCCTCGCCTCCCGAAGTGAGAGCTCTCCACATCCAGCAGATGGTAACGAAGTTTCAGAATGCCCAACATCTACCGGCCTTCGATTTTCTCAGGTTGCTCGGCCTCATGGCATCCTGCATTTTCCTAGTACCAGAAGCCAGGTTGAGAATGAGATCCCTTCAATGGGCACTCAGAACTCAGTGGTCCTAGTTCTCAGGGAATATGTTGGATCTTCTGCAAGTCCCGAGCGCAGTTGCTCAGGATCTTCTATGGTGGGCTTGCAACTACAACATTCTCAAGGGAGTCTTTTTGGCAACCATGGCCAGAGATAACAGTAGTGACGGACGCCTCACTCACGGGGTGGGGAGCACACACCAACAATCTGACAATCAGCGGTTGTTGGTCTCCATCGGAGTCCAAACTACACATCAACCTGTTGGAGCTGAGGGCAATCAGACTAGCTCTGAAGACCTTTCTGCCCTCTGTACAGGGAAAGAATGGCCTGATAATGACGGACAACACGGTGGCCATGTACTACCTCAACAAAAGAGGAGGAGTAGGGTCACTGCCACTGTGCAGAGAAGCAATGCAGCTCTGGTTCTGGGCAATACGAGAAGGAATCTGTCGGCAATTCACCTAGCCGGAGAGAAGAACACGGCGGCAGACGCTCTAAGCAGGCAGAGCACGGTCTCTCACGGGTGGGAGCTGGCTCAGGAAGTCCTTCTGGAGATCTTCGCCCTTTGGGGAACCCCTCAAGTGGATCTGTTTGCCACCGTGATCAACCGGAAGTGCGATCAGTACTACTCAAGGGAATTTCCTCAAAGAGGAGCTCTGGGAGATGCATTCGTAGTGGAGTGGAAGTTTCCACTGCTGTACGCGTTTCCCCCAGTCCCTGTGATTCCTCAAGTAATCAAGAGGTTGAGAAAGTTCAGGAAAACCATGATCCTAATTGCCCCGGATTGGGCCAGGAGGACGTGGTACCTGGACCTTCTAGACATGGCCATCTGCCCTCCAATACGTCTTCCGCAAAGAGAGGATCTTCTCTCACAAGAGGAAGGTCGGGTTCTCCATCCAGAGGTCAAGACACTCAACCTTCATGCATGGTTTCTGAGAGGTTGAGATACAAGGATTGGGATCTTCCGGATGATGATTCGGCCAGAAGACCAGCAACAAAGTCTTTGTACCGATGTCGCTGGAACAGGTTTAGTAACTGGTGCAAAGACAAGGATGTGGACCCTTTTCAGTGTGGCACCCCAATGGTGCTCTTTTCTACTACATCTAGCTAATCTGGGGCTCCAGATGGGAACAATCAAAGGATACCTTGCTGTGCTGTCCATTTTCAAGCGCTCCTCGGAAGAGGTTTCATATTTCAAAATACGGTTAATAATTCAATTCTTAAAGGGGCTTAGTAATGTATACCCTCCAGTACCTTTTCATGTACCAACTTGGGACTTAAATTTAGTATTACAATTCTTGACTTGCATACCTTTTGAGCCTCTGCACTCATGTCCATTGAGGCTTTTGACTCTAGAAACTGTCCTCCTTGTGGCCCTATCATCACCCCGCAGGGATAGCGAACTTCAGGCTCTTTCATGCAAACCACCATATACTATCTTTTATAAAGATAAGGTAGTCCTTAAAGTTAAACCTTTGTTCTTGCCAAAAGTAGTCTCGGACTTCCATTTGTCAACAAAAAAAGTACTGCCAACCTTTTATCCTCCTCCTCATCTGGGCAAAGAAGAGGAGAGATTACACAGATTAGATCCCAAAAGGGCTCTTAGTTTTTACATCTCAAGGATGGCTAAATTGAGACAAGATGACCAACTGTTTGTGCATTATACTGATCATAAATTAGGCTGATCTGTAACAAAACAGACCATTTCACGCTGGATCATATTAGCCATAGTTGAATGCTACAGATTAGCGGGAAAAGAACCACCAGATGGGCTTTGTGCCCATTCTACAAGGGGAATGGCTACTTCTCCGGCTCTAAAGAGGGGAGTCCCAGCAGCAGATATTTGTGCAGCTGCAACCTGGAAAACAATGCATACGTTTGTTAAACATTGTTTGGACACTACCTCCTCTAACAAGGGTTTATTTGCAAAGGCAGTTCTGCATGCTGTCCAAGAAAACTGAAATTAGTACTCCCGCCTCCAAAAATTGATACTGCTATGGGAGCTTATCATAAGATGAGGAATATGTGGGAGGACACAATCCATTCGAAGAACAAGTTACTTACCAACTGTAACGTTCTTTCGACTGGATGTGCCTCCCATGTATTCCTCATCGACCCTCCCATCCTACCCCACAGTACAGTTTACGTTTCTTACACTTTCCTCTCACGAAGAATGTATTGGTCATGGGACACGCCTTGGTGTTATATATATATATATATATAGATTTATTTATTTCGAAAAAACAGAACTGAAGCAGCGGGTGCGGCTCGAGCTATTTATACCATCGGTGACGTCGACGGAGTACGTCGAGGGACAATCGATGCCACGACCTCGAGCACAGCGCCGTCTGCCGATAATTTTTTTTTTTTTTGTGAAACTGGAGATAACGAATTATCGTAAGATGAGGAATACGTGGGAGGAACATCCAGTCGAAACAACGTTACCGTTGGTAAGTAACTTGTTCTTCTTGCCATTATGGAAGCAATGTTGTAGTTTTGTTAAACCTGGGACCCACCCCTCAATGATTTGTCATGTTTTCTTCAAAGAAACGTGCAAGGCTGAGATTCCTTGGTAAAAAAAAGTCACTTTCACTTACAAACTGTATTTCTTCTCTAAACCAATCACTGTACTGAGTCATACTGCCCCCACCCAATGGCAGTACTCGCCCTAAACCCTTCCTCTGGCTTCTATCTTCAGATTTTTACCGCACTTTCAAGTGGAGTCTTAGAGTTTTGCTCTGTGAGCTACTTCTACAGTTTTTTTTTTTCTGGATGGAAAAAGTTTCTATTTTTGTCCAAAAAGAGCCTGTGTGCTCTTCTCTCCATCTGCTGACAGCGGGGATCTGTTTGTCGGTGAATTTCAGTGCCCCTCAAGGGCAAGGATTGTCGAAGTTTCTTGGAAGTTTACAGAAGGTCATCGGGCCTACTCCTCACCTCCGGCCATGACGGAGAAGAAAGATGGAAGAACCATCTTCAAGCTCTGTATCAGATGCGGAATATGGAACCTGTTTGTGGAGGACAAGCATCTTCAGTGCCTCTGTCTTCATCCGGACCACAGAGTGTGATATCTGCCTCGGCCCCTCCAAGAAAACGATGGATCGTCACAGTAGACTGGTGGCGTGGCTAAACGCCAAGGCCTCTGCATCGTGTCCCAAGCAGAGTCATGACTCGCCCAGGACCGGCCGGTCTAAGGAGCAGGCTTCTAAGTCATTTGAGGGCACCTCATCCGTGGGGGCCCAAGACAAGGCCAAGCACGCCTAGCACCGCAAGTCCGGTTCCATCAGGGTCGCTGCGCAAACGATACCCGCGGGCAAGGCATGATCAACGTCACCATCCACCTCCATCGCCAGCCAGCGATCGAGGTACTCCTCAAAGTCGAAATAGTCCAACCGGGCTAAGCTGCGGGAGGAACCAGAGAAGCCCAGGTCGGAGGAAAAGGCAGCCAACCTGCCCAAGAAGGTCCAGGAGGCATCTTTGGCGACGATTGAGTTTGTGTCGATTGCTCTCTCGAAGGCCAAAGGGGCTGACCCCGTGTAGGTGAACCCTACTGCATCCTGGGTGTCCCTGCCTGAGGCGGGTCGCCTCAGTGGGAGCGACAGCAAAGCTTGCTGACACACCAGAGAAGTGGTTGCTGTCTCTGAGCCTGGCCCCAACCCATCACGGTGCCAAAAAGGGGCAGCGATTAAGTCCCAGGCCAACCATAGGCCTTGCCCAGGCCATGGAAATTTCGTCCACAGACAATGAGGACAGTAGTCCCTGTAGACGGTCCACGAGGACATGGAAGGGGACGGCGGCAATGCCGACGATGCGGGGCCTAGTGTTCTGACCACGCTAGCTCAGCTGAGAGATGTATCCCTGGACATCCTATTGACCCTACACACGGTGTCATGAATCCAGAAAAGGAAGCCACAGCCCCCAGTCTCTGCGGCCTCCGATCAGCCGCCGGCTAAGAGTAAGAGCTGTCTGATGCCCCTGTATCAACCTCCACATCTGCGTCAGGTGCCCTCCCCCCGGTAGACACAGGGACAGACATGGCAACAACTGACAACACTGTCACGGCGGGCGGATCTCTGCAACCGAGGGCGTCAACACCAGATGAAGTGGGTCGTTTAATTCCATGGTCGTCAAAGCGTCCAAGCTTTTCCAGCTTACGCTTGAGGAAACCAAGAAGGAGGGTTTTCTATACCAGAGGCGCGAGGCCAAGAGGAAGACGATCATGGCAGTACCCCTCTTGGATGACGTGTGGGAGGAGGGTGTGGCCCTCTTGAAGAATCCTTGCAGCGCGTTAGACTGGAGAAAAAGAACCGGGTGCCGTAGTCCGCACCACAGTGTCTACAGTCATAACCATCGCCAAACTCTGTGGTTTCGGCAACTGCGGGCAAGAGGTCGCCAAACCCTTAATCATGGCTAATTTCATTCACCTAGTGAGTCCCCCAGCAGCTTTGCTGGGTAAGAGTGAGAGATGTTTCCCCCACTCTTACCTGGGTTTTGCTATGTGTTTCTACCTGTTTTTATGATTGTGGACTCTGAAGTACACCACTTCAGTAGCCCCCTTCTTTGTGTCGCACAGCACCTTCAGTGCCGTGGCATAGGATTGTCTTTGAGACTTCGCTCGACTCCATTTCTGAGGCGACTTCTGTCCCACAGAAAAGGGTAAACTTACCATTAACTTTACTTAGTCAATCTACCACAGATCAAGTACACCCCATCTTCCATGGAGTACTGGAAAGGGTTAACTCGTATTCCTTTGTATCTGTACCTCCTAGAGCATTGTTTCGCTCTTTTAACATTTAGACTTGGCTGGTGGCAGTGGTATCTACCCTAACTTTTATACCGCAATTATATTAGATAAACGTGGTACTGTTCTTGGCTATTATATCAGCCTCGAACATAAACCCGGATGACCAAATCGTCTTTTTCTTGGCTCCGGTTGGGTTTATTCGACATTTCTTTTTGGTAAAGTCCTTCTTGTGTTTTACTTTGCGCGGCAAAGTAGGTTCGCCTTCTTTGTTCACTGTCTTTTGGTGGGTTTCTACCCAGAAGCCCTCCTCAAGGCGCCTGGGTGTCCAGGTGGGCTGAATGTGAGGGAGGGGTGTAGTCACCCCCTGCACAGGGTATCCTAGGAAACCAAGTCGCACTTTGTCATGATTGGCCAGGGTAGTTGTCTGGGCTGGACAACCCCCCTGCTGGGTGATTGACAGCCAGGCTGCGTGAATGGGGGGTTTTCGCATAAAAGGCAGGTCTCTTGGGCTAGAAGTCAGAGAGTTGCCACTGGAACTACAAGGAACCAAAGGGAAGCGGAGAGAACGACGGCTGCTGCAACTACCACGTCCCGGTGAAGCCCTGCTGCAGTCCTGAGCTATCTGCCCTTCAACGACTCAGAGAAGATCCAGTCCGGAGTCTTCTTCCCTTGAGCTTGGTGGGGATAAAAGCTCATCTTCTACAGCCAGAGGATCGTCTTCCGTGCTCGAAATCGCTGCACACTGCTGTAGTGGTCCGGATAGCCACCTGAAGAGCCTCTCCTGTTTTTAAGGAGCACACCTTTTATTTCTCGTCGCTGGTGCCGGCTTCATCCCTGTGTGGTGCAGACCCCCTTCAGACATCCTCCTTCACAACGAAGCTCCAGTAATCGTGGGTCTGTGGGAAACACGAACAACTGCCAGGGCACTAGCTGTACCACTGGAACAATGTACTGTGGTTTGTTGAGGAAACTGGGTGAATCCCTTTTTCTTCATTTCCAAGGCTTGCCCTTGCCTTCCCTCCTTCTTATAACTTTTGCCTCCGAACATTGACAATATTGAAGTACTTTTGGCTACGTTGAATCGTGAACTGTCTGACCATGTGATCTTCGGCAACTGGCCCCGGTGTCTTTCGACCCTGGCTCGGGCCCTTTGACTTTTGACCTCCTGTCTGAGTGTTTCTTGATTCTGCCTGCCTAACCAAAATATTGCCTGTGATTTTTGTCTCCAACTCCCTCTGGGTATCTCAGGTGTTAAGTGTTTTTGCCCCGCTAGCATTTCATGTCACAGATATGCGTTTGTTTAGCAGACCGAACTGTCAAAAAGTGATAGCAATCGTATTCGCGGTAACGTGTTTTTTTCATAACGCTGGTTCATTCAAACACAGGGTACTTACCTTGAGACTTACTGTACAAAGTGAATTGGTTAGTTGTAGTATATTTAACGTGTGGTCTTTATTGAAGTTTAATAGAAGTGTTGTGTTTATAACGAATGGTTTAAAAATAAATGTACTTATATTTTTCTACCTGAAACCTTGAGTCCGTGTTTGCTTGAGTCACAATAATTGTGCGTCCTTTTGTGTAATCTCTGCTACTGCTCATATACTCTTGAGGTAAGCCTGGCTGCTTCGCCACTGCTACCACTCTGACATAGAAGTACAGGCTTGTACCAATGGTAAAACTTGTATTGCCACCTGTAGTCTTAATTGTGTGTAGTGGTCCCTAGGGGCACTGCACAGGATTCTGCCTAACAAAGGAACATGGGGAGGAAGGTTATTCTCTGCGGCATTGACCATAAAGGGTCCAAAGCACTAGCGATCCTGGCCAGGTACGACGGGGAACTGTGGTACAAGCTGGACATGATTCTGTAGTTCCTTCCTGACGACAAAAGGATAGAGGCGATTTCCCTCTTCTTAGGAAGGCAAGGTGGCTTCAGACCATGCCATCAGTGGCCCTGGACATCGCAGACGCAGGGTTCTGGCAGATGGGTAACGGTGTCTGCCTCCGTCGTCGAGGCTGGCTGAAGACCACAATTTCCCGCCAGGGGGCCAGGCAAGGGTACTGGCATGCATTTCGACAGTGATAACCTTTGAGAAGGCATTCAACGAGTCCTTGCAGGCCATCAAGGTGGAGACGGCCCGTGCCCTGGGCACGCTCCAGCAACACTGTTCTACCTTTTGCGCCTCCAGAGGACAGTCGGGCAGGTCGACAAAAGGTTTCTCCTTGTACCTCCAGCCTTCCAGGTCCATGACACAGGAGGCCTATAGAGGCTGTTCCAAAGCCTACGGTGGAGGTGGTCAGTGCCGTCGCCCTCCAGGCAGGATGCTGACCCCAAAGCAGGACAGAACTGGCCAAGGCATCGAGCCCCCACCCATGCACCCTGGTGGGCGGCAGGCTGACGGGATTTGTCAGCAAGTGGGAGAAGACCTCCGACAGATGGGTGATGGACGCGCTCGCCCACAGACGTTACCCGTGAGTTCCAACAGAAGTGTCTGTGGATCCCTCCAGTGGCCCAGCAGGAGCAGCACATCCCTAAGACTCTTGGAGGAGATACGGGCCATGCTACGAAAAGGAGTGGTAGAGCTGGTTCCATGACAACTCTGGATCTCCGGAGTCTATTCCAGATACTTTTTAGTCAAAAAGAAAACCGGGGTCTGGCAGCCCATTCTAGACCTGCAGCGTCTCCAGTCCCTAAAGTCCTAAAAATTAAGGATGGTCACATTGCAGCACATGCTCTGCCAACTGGAGGAAGGAGATTTCTTGATGTTGCTGGACCTGGAATAGACCTAGTTCCACGTTCCCATTCACAAGAAGCACTGAACATTCTTGCTCTTTGTGGTGCAGGGGCGCCACTACCAGTTCAAGGCCCTCACCTTCGGCCTGAACTCAGCCCCCAGGTTGTTCACAAAGTGCCTGGCACCGGTGGTGGCCGATCTGCGTCTACGGGGGATACAGGTATACCCGTACCTGGACGACTGGCTCATTCGGACCAATTTTGTGAGAACTGGCCGTCGGACGCACGGAGATGACCGTCCAGCTGCTGACGGATCTGGGATTTTCCAATTATTCTAAGCCCTATTTGACGCCATCGCAGAACGTGCTGTTCCTAGGAGCCAGACTCGATAGTCTCCTGCCTAGCGTCGCCCTCGCAGGAGAGGGTCGTGGCCATTCTGGGGAAAGTGCGACGACTGCCGTCACTGAACACCACCACAGTGCGGAACATTGTCACTTCTCGGCATGATGTCTTGCATCTACCTTATCTGGCTCTGCAGGTTATGGATGCGAAATGTTCAGGAGTTCCTGGACGTCTGCTGGGTTCAGGTGTCCAGAAGCCTTGCGGACAAGATTCCGCTCCACGAGTTTCGTCTGGCGATAAGGTGGTGGGGTGTTCACTAACTTTTCCTGGGGGACAGGGTTCCAAAGGCTGGGGAGCCCACACCAGACGTCGGCACGCCACAGGCCGGTGGCAGGCGGAGCCGAATGATCTTCACATCAATATCCTGGAGCTGCGGGCAGTGTTCTGGGTCCTAAAGTCATTCTTTCTTTCTCTGAAGGGCAAGGTGGTGAGGATCTGCATGGACAAAACCCCCGCAATCCCAGCGCTCTGCAAAGAGGTGCAGAACTTGGGCCACTGGGCTGTCGGGCAAAAGATGTTCCTCGTCCCCTTTCACTTGGCCGTAGTTGAGAACACCATCGCCGACTCCCACAGCAGGGAGTTATGCTCCTGCCACGAGTGGGAGCTTCGGCAGGACCAGGGGGGCCACATCTTCATCCAGTGGGCAGGCCCCAGATCGATCTGTTTGCAATGCTGGCGAAATTCAAATGGCAGAAGCTTGCCAGCTGATTCCACCAACCGGGGAGCACAAGGGGGCGGGTTCTCCTTTCCGTTGCATGGCCAGTTTCTGTATGAGTTCCAGATCTGCTCACCAGAGCGGCGCAATCCTGCATCACGACCCAGGATCGCTGAACCTGAGGGCTTGGCTCCTGCAGCCCTAGAGTTTGGAGGATGCGACTTGCCAGCGGACTGCAGAGAGCTCCTTGCCAGGGCCAGAGCGTTGTCGACTCAGTGCTACGGTCACAAGTGGAATCATTTCACTACGTGGTGCCGGTCGCGTAAGATCACCCCTATGAGGGTCACAACCCCACATTCTTCCATACTTGTTGTCCTTGGCCAAAGTGGGACTGATGCACGTCTCACTCAGGGTGCATCTGGCGGCGAATCTCCCGCTACACCGGGTCTCAAGAAAAATAATCTCTTTGGACTCACAGTCCTTTTAGGAACTCCATGAGGAGACAATTTCGATCTTTCCTGCTGGTGAAGGCCCCTGCCCTGCCGTGGGAACTTAATGTGATGCTGACAAGGCTCCGGGGGGGAGGGGGGCTTCAAGCCTATGCATCAGGTCCTTCCTTTCTCTCGTGGAAGACTGCTTTCCTTTTGGCCATCACAATTGCAAGGGTAAGAGCCAGGTCCTATCCTGCAAACAGCCTAACCTGACTTTCCACGAGTCGAGGGTGGTGCTGCAGACGCACCCCTCGTTTATCCCGAAGGTTCCATCAGAATTCCAACTCAACAAGCCTTTGGTGTTACCTGTTCTTCTTCCAAAGCCTTTGTCACCTTGTCACCGGTGAAAGGGTCTTGCGCTTGCTGGACTTGCTCGTGTCCTGAAGTTCTATGTGGCATGCACAAAGAGATTTCGAAGGATGTTTCAACTGTTTGTGACCTTTGGTCCTGTGAACCATGGCAAGGCGTTGTCCAAGGCGTCCATCGCCAGCTTGCTCTCTGGCTGCATTATGCACTGTCATCGGTTGGTGAACCGACCGCTTGCCCGTCTGTCAGCCTACTCCACCAGAGCGAGTGCTGCAACGACCGCGTTCCTGTCTGGTGTGCCCCTGCTGGACATCTGCAGGACGTCTATGTTGTGGTCCACGCACACCTTCACGAGGTTCTACTGCGCCGACAGGGATTGCAGGATGGAGTCGAGAGTTGGCCAAGCAGTGCTGCGCAACCTGTTCGCTTGAGGTAAGCCTGTTCCAGAGGTAAGGGGGATTGCATCTGTTGAGCCTTGCCATCTCCTGTGGTGGTTTTGTTATGCTGCCATATATTCTTTATTCATGAGAATGTGAATCCATGCCAGACCCCATGCTGGTGAAGGAACAAGTTACTTTCCTGCCCCTCTGTCGCTCTTCTTGGTCATACTGCCACTTTACGTGCTTTCCAAATCTAAAGATGGCTGTAAGAGGAGGGGGTTTAGGGAGAGGACTCTCATTTGCTGGGATCAGTATGATCCAGAATACAGTGATTGGTTTAGAGGAGAAATATAGTTTTTAAGTGACTGTATTTTCTTTTACTGAGGATTCTGGGCCTGACGAAGGGAAATATTCATGAGCATGTGAATACATGCCAGGCTAATGCTGGGGAACAATAGTTACAGGTAAGTAACTTGTTCCTATTGTAGAAACTACGATTAGCGAGTTCAACCTGCATTCACTTGTTGAGAATAATTGTTGGGTGGTGATGAATATTATCAGTTCATTATTTCTAATTCCTACTGAAACATGGTTTTAAAATGCATACATTTATGTAAATTTTTCGTAAGCTCTGCAATAATCGTTTCAGAGTAAGGAAAGAATTAAACGCAACAGTTGTGTTGTCTGCTGCATATGTTATTGCCACATGTTTTGGTATCTCGAGCACTAAACTGAAGTTTTAGTAGTGATTGGAACCCAACCGTGTAAGTGTGTCCAAGCCTGTACATATCCTGGTTAAGTTCTCTGGAAAGCACTTAGTATTAAACACCATGACCTCTTAAAAGTTCCGTTCTGGAGCAAGTTCTTGGCGCTAAAAGCATTTTGCCACTGTTGGCTTTACTGGGGACAACTACAATACAACCAATAGTTCAAAGATTGCTGCCAAGTACGTCACTGAGCTTTCTGTGCCTGCTCGACTTCACAGGGGTTGACATTTGAGTTTCAATAGCCAGGGTTCTGATGGAATCCTTCCTATACCGATTCCTTATTTAATACATATTGGATCATATTATTCATCTTTGGGTCGTCCTAGTTTTTGTCTTTATATAGCTGTCCTCAAAGGGGAAGGTGCTGTTTGACATCCATCGTAAGATGGCCCATCTTCCTTCAAACTTCCCCGTAGTGGTGCAGAGCGCTAAGTGGGTTAGGCCATGGGCATCATGTGTAGGTATTTTGTGGCTACAAATGTCTTGTCTAAACACAGCTGATTTGTCTGCTGATCCATGGGCATGAGTACAGTGGTTAGACATAGCTTTTGGATGAGGACGTCTAGCTTTTAGACATGCCATTCAATCGACAATCTGTTCAGGATGAAGGCAGATTACGCCTCTGAAATTTCAGTCCTCCAAAGTTAGAGCAAAGTCCCTGGGTCTAGCTGTAATACAGTCTTTTGCTCCTTCTGAAAAGAGGTTGGGGTTTTCATCCCAGTTTCCTATGCCCCTCTTTCTCTTGCCCGGGTGGCCCCGGGAAGCCTGCAAGGCAGACCCTTCCTTGCCTTGGGGAAGTGGTTTTGTCCCCAGAGGTGGCGCAAATGCAGCCATCCTCCCTCCTCTGCACCATAAGGTGCAAAACCTCTGAAGTAGTCTGCCACAAATCCCCTGTGGGATTGAGAGGGTTCGGAGGGGACACTTCCCCATTCAGCTCAGTATGGTCCAAGACAACGCCTGATGCTAGGTCCTTACAGGTTGTTCAGTTGGACTATTGTATGTGCAGTGTCCTCCGGACCATGGAACTCAAGCAATCACCTTGCCTCCAGACCACATCCTACTGGAGGAGGTCCAACTTCTCTCAAAGATCGCACTAGAATTGGTGACACTCGGAATAAGGCAAATGGTGTTACTTCACCTACGTTCTGCTTCTGGAGGATGAGGGTTTGCGCTCCGTACTGGATCTAGGGCTGCCAAATTGTGACTGTATACATTCACAAAGACTAATTCAAGATGGTTATTCCAGCCCAGATACTGCAAGCCCTCGAACTGCAGGTGTGGTTGGTTTCATTGGACCCCAGGATCCTGACTTCCATGTGCCAATCCATCGGGACAACAAAGTACCCAAGGTTTGTTGTGGGTCCGCATCACTACAGTTCAAAGTTCTGCTGTTCGATCTTTGGCACCCCTTGGTAGGGAGAGCATGCGTGCCTTGCCCTACCTAGACTAGTTCATCCAAACTCAGTCCCCTACCTAGTTTCTGGGCACCTGCTTTGTACATGCATAGCTTGGGCTTTTCCCTGATCTCGGTTTCTGATTTTGCTGTCATAATCACTCAGATTTATCGGGGCGGTTTTAGGAACTCATCTGTGCAGGGCATACCCGAGTACCAAGTGGCGAACCATCTTCCAGATGGTCAGTGCCATTCAATCTCAAGGACAAGTTCCAGCCTCTGCCTTTCTGAGCCTACTGGGTCTCATGGCCTCCTGCAGCCTGGTGGTTCCGGATGCCCAGCTATGCATGAGGTTGCTTCAGTTGCTTCTCTGTTGATAATGGTTGCAATATCGCAGACTAAAGGGCACCCTAAACTCCTCCTCCCCACCCCCACACTCCTGTGACGTCTATGGCGATCCACGCCACTCACAGCTAAATATACTGTTCCCAAAATTAGACTCTCCCCCGATCCCTCCGGCTACATTTTGCACTTTCCCTACTTGACCATCATCCTCTAACTCTATTTCCCACTTTAGTCACACTAATAATGACAAATTGCCATCTCTACAGATGAAGGTTAACCCCTTTTGTGCCCCATTTTGCTCCTCAGTTTGTCAAGCCTATTGCCTCTTTAGTGGCCTCTCGCCTTACTGAAATCTTCAAACTGTCTTTCGACTCCACTTGCTTTCCCCTCTGATTTCACTCTATACTCTCTACCATTAGATGCACAGCCTGCTCTGAAAACATACTACCCCCCCCCAAGCTTATCTGGAAAATGCCTGGACTTTTGCCCCTGTTCTTTATAGAATGGTGAATGCTTCGTTCAGAAACAACCAAGTCCTTACTGAAATTAAAACAGTTACTGTTACACCAATAGTCAAAAAACCTGGATTAGACCTACACGACCCTTCCAATCTCTGTCCAATAACGAACTGTAACTTTCTCCTAAAAATCTTGGCCAAAGTCACTACCATCCAACTCCAAGATTATGTCAACAGGAACAGCCTCCTACACACCCAACAATTGTGCTTTAGAGGAGCACATGGTACAGAGACGGCCTTGCTCGACCTTTTGACTAAAATGCTTCGGATACTAGAGGAGGGAAAAATAGGGATGCTGATATTATTAGACATCTCAGCAGCATTTGATTTGCTAGAATATCAAAAACTCCAAGAGGCTTTAGACAAATCAGGTAATTGTTCTCGAGGAGCCATAGACTGGGTAACATCCTTCGTCAAATATCTGAGCTCCAAGATCCTCTGGGGTGACCACTTCTCCATACCCTGACCTATAAATCCAGCCTATCACCCCTCTTGTTCAATCTCTCTGCGGTGTCTATGTACCCTATTAACCAATTTAGGAGTCGTCTTTACAAATTTCGCCGACGACACACAACTTGTCATCGAACTGTCTGGATGTCATACCACTGATAATAAGCTTGCTTGCATCTACAGTGCCATCGAAGCCTGGATGATGACAAATTGGCTTTGCCTCAACGGAAGCAAGGCTGAGCTCATGATCTTTGGATCACACCAGGCAAGAGCTAAGCTAGACACAGAATACACCACCTTTAAGATCAAAGACACAAATGTAAGGGTCTCTGATAAGGTCAAGACGCTAGGTGTCTACCTGCAAGCATCCTTAGGAGCAAAAGCCCACCTACCCTATCTGAACAACAATTGATACCACCAAAAACTGCCCAGCCGCATCAGGCCTTTACTAAGTAAACAAAACAGCACCATTATCGCCAGAGCCACAATCTTATCCAGACTGGACTACGGGAATGCACTACTTATGGGGCCAATAAAAAATGCATCAAACAATGTCTGATCATACAGAACAATGCAAAGAATAACCACATAAGAACCTTGCCACACCTTAAGATCCAAGGCGGAGGGTTTGTGAAAGTAACTCTCTCCAAAAAAGCCAATGGACTTGGACGAGCATTCCCTACCAAAGTGACATCTAAATGGAACGAGCACCCAAACAGCCTAAGACTAGAATCTAAATGCCTATCCTTTAGGAAGAAACTGAAGACACTGATATTCAAATGAAGGACCTGCATAAATACTAATGTCCATGTAATGTAACCTACTCAGAACCAGTAATCTTACTCTAATGCCCCGTCACTTTTCTGTTGTCCTTGTCTTCATATAATGCGCCCTGATGCCTGCAGGCTTCAGCGTTATAGAAATAAAAATAAATAATACGGCCAATCATCCCTCTCCTAAAATAGCAAGGAGATGACCCGAACCTACTGGCTAACTTTCGCCCTGTCTCTCCTTCCGCATTTCTCTAAAGTGCTTGAAAGAGTTGTACAACAGTCTTACCAATTGCTTGAAATTCTCCAGCATGGGGTCTGGTATGGATTCACATGCTCGTGAATATTCCCGGTCAGGCTGGGAATCCTCTTTAAAGAATAAATCAGTTTCACTTCTGAACTGTCATTCTCCTAACAACCAATCACTGGTATCTGGGTCATGCCCCCAGCCAATGACTGCCCTCAACCTAAGCCCCTCCTCTGGCAGCCATCTTCGGATTTTTACTGCACGTTCAAGTAGTGGGAGCCCTCGTTCATAGCTCTCTGGCTTTTACTGCGTTTTGCGCTTTTTCTAAGAGTTTACTCTATTTTTTCGGTCAATTGAGCCTCATGCTCCACCGATCTACTGTCCGATTGATGGGGACCCGTTTTCGGATTCTCCAGCAACCCTCAAGGGCGGATATCATTGAGTTTAACTTTTGGAGGATTCCAGAAGCTTCTCAAGGCCTACGCCACACGGACATGGCAGAGGAGAAGGACTTGGCACTCCTGTTCAAGATTTGCTCAGGTTGTGGCCTGCGGAACATCTTTTCGGATGGGCACTCGCTGTGCCTATACTGGCTGCACGCGGACCTGCCGCATTTGGAGGATGACTGTGTGTTTTGTCAGGACTTGGTGCCCAGCACTTGAGCGACCAACGCAGGCGTCTCAACGAGTGGCTGCAGGCCAATGCCCCTGCTCTGGGTGAGTCCCGGCAGCATGCCTCCCCTGCTCAGAAGAAAGCTGAGCGGTCTTCTAAGACCTTCGAAGAAGAGGAAGTCGGACCATCCAGGCAAGCTCTTGGAGAAGACCCAGACTGGCCCTATGGAGAATGCCAAGGGGGAGCTTGGCTCTGACCCTCCCCCTAAGGTGAAGGCCTCGACCAAGACCGTGAAGGCCCAGGTGCATCAGGCAAAGGCCCAACCTTCCATCGAAGGAGTGGTGGCATCCCTTGCGATGTCCGCCGTCAGAGTCGCAGGGCGCGGCCCCAAAGGCAAGAGTATCCCTCCCTGCTAGGAGGGAGTCCTCTTTTCAGCCCATCGAAAATACACCGGAGAAACTGATGCTGATCAGTCTCCCTTGGTCGCAGAGAAGGGGGGGGGGTGTGAACGGTAGCCCTACAAGGCTGGGATATTTCCTCAGAGGAGGAGCTTACCAGCCTCCCGTTCCAGGGGGGCGGTGCGTCGAGAGCAGGCCCTACGCGAAGGATCCGACAAGGGAGACGACTAAGGTGACGATGAGGATACTGATGTGCAGCAGGGCTGTGAGGGCTTGGAGGACCAACCTAAGCCGCATGCGCCCTCTCCTGCGTCGCTGCAGCCACCGCAGCAACCACATGGAGATCTCAGTGGACATTCTCACTGCTCTGCATACCCTATGCTCTGAGATCCGGACTAGGATGCCTCTTGCGCCGATGGCCCCTCCCGCGGCGCCGGGAACATCAGAGGAACCACCAGCCAAGAAGAGGACAGTTCACCCTCCATCTCCCTGCCACCCGTCGCCTCCCTCTACCCCCCCCCCAGATCTTCACCACACGATGAGATCGGCTATTTTCAGTCCATGATCTCGAGGGCCTCTGAGCTATTCCAGCTTGTCCCAGAGGAGAAGAAGAAATGGGGTTCCTATACCTGCGCCGCAAGGCTAAGAGGAAAACTGTACTCTGTCCCGCTCTTGGATGACGTTGAGGATGCAAGGGGTTGTACCTCATGCAGAATCCTTCCTCGGCTCTGGCGAAGATGGACCGTTCTGGGAAGAAATGCAGAGTACCTGACTCTGCGCCCAAGTGTTTGCGGTCCCAGCTGTCCCTGGACTCTGTGGTTTCGGCGGCCGCCAAGAAGAATTCTTCGGGCTCCTCAGTTTCGGCAAAGACCCCTCCCCCACCGCCCAGACAGTGTGGGGGGAAAAAGTTGGATGCCATGGGGCGAAGGGTTATCTCGTCGGCAGCGACTACCATCAAGCACACCAACGCTCTCGCCATTTTGGCTTGTTACGACAGGGAGCTATGGTTCAAGATCGCTCCCCTCCTGGACTTCCTTCCTGATGACGAGAGAGCAGAAGCTTTGGAGATCCTACAGGAAGGCAAGGTGGCTTCTGACCAGGCCATTACAGTAGCCAAGGATATCGCCGACACGGGGTTCTGCCAAATGGGCAACAGCGTTTGCCTTCATCGGCGAGGCTGGCTGAGGGCCACTAACTTTCGCCAGGTTGTGCAGTCGGGAGTGTTAGACATGCCCTTTGGTGAGAATTTGTACGGGAAGACCGTGGATGAGTCTCTGCAGGCCATCAAGACAGACACCAAGACGGCTCGTGCCCTGAGCACGCTTCAACAGCGACGTCCGTCCTTTCGGACCTCCAGCGGAAAATCCCAAGGTTCCTCCAAAGGATTCAGTGAAAGTACTTCATTCTACCGTCAACCCACCCGCTCGTTGGGCCAGGAGACCTACAGGGGCCCTGCCAAAGCTGGAGGAGGACGTCGTCGCCAAGGCCACCAAGGTGGCACTTCGACAGCGAAGCAAGATTGAACCAGCTATGGTGTATATGCCCCCACGTGGAAGGCCGGCTGGCGAACTTTGTCAGTGTGTGGAAAACCATCTCCACTGAGTGCTGGACGATCTCGCCCACGGGCACACCCTGGAGTTCCAACAGACGTGCCTCTGTATACCACCAGTGGCCCGGCAGAAAAACCACATCCCTCAGCTGCTGCTGGAGGTGCGGGCCTTGCTAAAAAAAGGGTGCGATAGAGCTCGTCCCAAAAAGGCTTCGGGGCTCCAGAGTGTACTCTCATTACTTCCTCGTCAAAAAGCCCACCGGCGTTTGGAGGCCCATTCTAGACCTCCTGCGACTTGATGTACTTGTTCTGACGACGAAGTTTCGGATGGTGACTCTTCAGCATGTGCTAGGACAGCTGGAGGAAGGGGTTTTTATGTTGTCACTGGACTTTGAAGGTGCCTATTTTCACATCCCCATACACAAGGGCCACCACAAGTTCCTGCGCTTCATGCTGCAAGGGCAACACTACCAGTTCAAGGCCCTCCCCTTCGGATTGAAGTCGGCGCCAAGAGTTTTCACAAGTGCCTGGCTCCGGTGGTGGCGCAGCTGCATCTTCGAGGGATCCATGTGTACCCGTACCTAGATTGGCTCATCCGGGCAAGCTCTATGGACATCGCCGTCATGCACACAGCAAAGACCATCCAACTCCATGTCTTCATGCCCAAGGTGTTGTCAGACTTTCATCTGAACGAACCCTTGGTGTTACCTGTGTTCCCCGCCCCCCAGACGCCTTCGTCGCCAGCTGAAAGGACTCTGCTCTCGCTGGCTGTGGCTAGAGCGCTGAAGTTCTATGTGGACCGCACAGAGTTTTCGGAAGACGTTGCAACTTTTTGTGAACTGTGGCCCTGTGAACAACAGGATGGGCCTCTCTAAGGCTTCCATTTCCAGGTGACTCTCCGGCTGCATCACCCATTGTCACTGGTTGGCAAACCGACCTTTGCCTGGCAGTCGGAGAGCCCATTTGACCACCATTTGACCAGAGACTACGGTGTTCCTGTCTGGTGTGCCCCTGCTTGACATCTGCAGGGCTGCTACGTGGAGGTTGACGCTCACCTTCACAAACTTCTACTGCGTAGACAGTGATCCCAGGGAGGAGTCCGGAGTTGGCCAGGCAGTGCTGCGCATACCTGTTAGCTTGAAGGTGAGCCTGGTGAGGAGGTAAGAGATGCTTAATGTTGAAATTACTAAATGGTGAGCCTCGCCACCTCCCGTGGTTGTGCATGTGTACTGCTATGTATTTATTCATGAGCATGTGAATCCATGCCAGACCCCATGCTGGAGAAGGAACAAGTATCTTACCTGCAACTGTTGTTCTCAAACATGGGTTTGGCATGGATTCACATGCGAACCCTCCCGCCTACCCCTCTGTGGCTTTTCTCTTGGTCCAACTGCAACTTTACGTGCTACCAAATCTAAAGACGGCTCCCAGAGGAGGGGCTTAGGTGGAGGGCAGTCATTGGCTGGGGGCAGTAGGACCCAGATACTAGTGATTGGTTGTTAAGAGAAAGACGGTTCAGAAGTGAAACTGAATCTGATTTTGTTTTTTCTTTACTGAGGATTCCCAGCCTGACGACGGAATATTCATGAGCATGTGAATCCATGCCAGACACATGCTGGAGAACAACAGTTACAGGTAAGTAACTTGTTCCTTCGACAACCTTCGAAACCCCCTACAATCAAGTTTCCGCTCTGTCACTCCATGGAAACTGTTCTCATGAATGTGTCCGATTTTATCGCCTCTGTTAAGTACTCCATTCTATCCTAATTCTAATGAGTCTTTCTTTTTGGGATTTTGCGATTGAGCCCTTGCCTGGATTGAATTCTACCTTGCATCTCACCAATAATGGCTCTTGGAGCAACAACACCTTTAACTGTTGGTGTTCCACAAGCCTCTGTCTTGGGTCTGCTCCTCTTTACACTCTACACGTCTGCTCTTGGGGCACTAATCTTCTCATTTGGGTTCGTGTACCAGCTCTTCGTGGATGTCGCACAAATTGTATCTTTTCCTGAACTCTCCTTCGACCTCTTTTTTAAAAAACTGTATTTATTGATTTTCAAATACAACCATCAAACAACTTTGCAACAACCCATGAACGCCCCCGACAGACAAAAGTATTGAACTCGCAGTAGCATATATACCGAACCCCGGTTTACGTAAAAGCACAACTGGTTTCGTGTCCGTCCCTTAACACAGATAACCCACTGTTGGTTTTATTCCACGTGCCCAGGAGTAGGGAAAAAGGAGAACATAATCGCCCCCCTCAACGTGTCCATGTATCATCTTGGGCTTTCCCTCTGTGAATCCATCCGGGAGGAGGTGTCTGCTAGAAGTCATCGAAATGCGGGCCAATAGTAAGTAGGGCGGCTTATAGCTGGCATGGTTGCAGCATATATGGATTCCCTAAATTCACCTAACTTCGTGCATTCTAGCCAGTGGTGAAATGTTGGGGGGGAGGGGTGTTCTTACCCCACCTCCTAGCCACTAAATACCTAGCCATCCCCGATGCCATTCCCAACAGTTTGTTCTCTGTGCAAATAGGATTGGGGAAAACGGACACCCCTGCCGTGTGGGGAAATAAAAGCTCAGACATCACACCGCTCGTATATTCTGCCGCGCGGGGGGCAGTGTAGAGTAATCTAACCCAGTTGATATAGGTAAGGCCAAACCCAAGCACCTCAACACTTCGAAAAGGAAGGGCGACCAGAGTCAAGGGCCTTTTCGGCGTCAAGGGCCACAACCACTATAGGGACATCAGGGTGAACAGACGTCTTAAGTTATTCTGTGTGGACCTCCCCGGGATAAAACCAGCCTGGTCTGGAAGTACCAGTGCTGGCTCCTTCGACCTCTCTATCAAAATGTCCAACTGTGTCTCTTCCATTTAAATATTGGATGGCTTCACAATCAGTTAAACTTTACCGAAACAGAGTTGCTCTTTCCTGCATAATGCTCTCTCATCTCTTCCTCTGCCTGTCCAGTTCCCCCCTGACACTCTCCACTACGTTTAAAAAAAAAAAAAAACGTTTTATTGATATAGCTGATGTAAATAAGATTAGAATTACAATTAAGAAACATATCAAGAAATCCTTAACAGCATTAATAAAAAATCAAATTCTTACAAAATCAAAAGAATCAAGTCTTGACTGAAAATGTGCAAAATGCATTATGAAAGCCAAATATGTAAAACCAATGTTATTGTTCATAAGTGCACTCATTGAGTTTCAGGTCATATAAAAATACAAGTGCTCTTATTCTTGCTTGAGTAAAAAAGCCGGCATGTATTATCTTCCATAAAGTTTCTGGTGAAAGAAACCTATACAACTCCAAGATATTTGAAATGTATTAAACGTTGATCAACCAAGGCAACACAATATGTCAGAAGATGACTTAATGTTTCTTCTTGTTCCACCTCGTGACAAAAACGACGATAGTTTTCAGACATTTTGATTATTTTACGACGAGCTGACACCTGTCTTGTCGGCCACAGATTAAATCTCATACGAGTAAAATCGTTTCTATGTGCTTTCAAGGGTGATTTCAGCAAGTAAAGCTCAGGTTGACCATATTTTTTTATTGCAAAACAGTTCTGTGCTGAAATTGCAATAGTGGGTACATTGTACCCTGTTATCAATCCAATCTCGTTGGAATAGTTTACTCTTTACTCGTACCGGGTTCTGCAGGAGATCCAGCAAAGAGATATCAGCAAGCGCGAGGGATCTATAACTAACTTTTGCCACTTACTTTTGAATTTATCAGTTGCTGAAAGGACAACATCTGATAGTAGGCCCAACACTGTAGAAGTTTGAATGGTCAACAAACACTTCTGAAAAAAGGTCACCAACTGCCACATGTAGTGAGCAAACAAGGAAATCAACCCCAACTCATTAAGAATCAGTGCTACAGGTGTTGATTAGGAGAGCATGCCTATATTTTCCCTCTAAGCTGGACCAAAATTTCTTCGACAGTATAGGTTTTGTTCTCTGAGACATATAGCAATATGGGTGTCACTTTCTGGCGATAGTAAGTAATAGCCGGAGATATAGTAAATTTGCCATACTTCGCTTGAATAATGTTGGCCTGATAATTGAAGTGGTTACCTTGTCCCCGTAGTGTGTTGATGAACTAGTGTGCCTCCCCGACTGGTGATCAAAAAGCCTAGATATGTATAGTGTCCAACTGTTTCAGGTTGGATGCCACTAAAGTCAATCGTGCTGACTTCATTGTGTGTCTATTTTTCGTATGGAATTGCATAATTTTTGTCTTCTCAAAGTGTATTTTTAAACCCTTTTGCTCAGTATAGGTGGCTATAGCATACAAGGCATTTTGTAAGCCTTTCGGCGTCTTTGAAAAGAACACCAGATCATCAGCATACATAAACAAAATGGGCTTATTGTCTAGTCTAGGAGGATCAGTGATGTACTTCAAAAATGCTCTTCCCACATCCGATACAAAAAGGTTAGTGCTGAGGCTAGGGTACAACCTTGCCTCAGCCCTCTGTACGTCCCTATGAGATCAGAAAGTTTTCCATCAGATGAGTCTTACACGTATGGTGTTTGCTGTGTGAAGCGCTTCAATTAGGGAAACTATGTATATTGGACATCCTTGTTGGTGCAATTTTGGAAACAAAAGCTCTCTAGAAATAGTGAAATGCTGCTCTTAGATCTATAAAGTTCAGATACAAGGATTGATTCAAGGCACGATGATGTTCAATAATGGCAGACAGGGTCATGAGGTTCACGCCGGTACCCATACCTGGGATAGACCCAGTTTGAAATGGGTCCATTCTGTGCTAATCTAATGTCCATTGGTTGAAGTCTCTCAAGATAAGCTTTTAAAACAGCTTACCAGGCGCATCCAATAGAGCAATAGGTCTATAGTTGTTTTGGAAGTGAATGATGTCTGTTTTTGAAGATGGGAACTATAAAAGAGGAGCGCCATGATGATGGAATTGCATTGGTTGATACTATTTGGTTGAATACATTATACAGGATTTTTGCCCATAGTATGGGGTTTTGTTTAAATGTTAAATTGGACAGCCCATCTCGGCCCAGTGCCCTAGAGTTGTTCAGTTTATTAATAAAAAACAGACCATTCTCCTCTAGTGTGAGCAAGCCCGCAAAGTTTGTCTCAACCTCATTGGCTCGCTGTTGTTGACAAGGTGGTTTAGCATAGAGCTTTGTGAAAAAGGACACCTGGCCTTTCTCTCACTCCATTCAATTCAACAGGCTTCTGAGCTGCACTGTTTGCTATGTTGATGAGGGACCATATTTGAGCGGTGTTCTTTTGGGCAATAGCACACATGGCCTCCATCTGCTTGTGTCATGACCATACGATGAGAACGGAGCCAGTTTTTATATTGCCATTGTAATGATCTCATTTGTCTCTTATTCACACTGTTGGAGGCGGCAACAACTTGTTTTTGCTTGCGTAACAAGGATTTTTTGCTCTGAACTGTGGCGTCAAATTCATGTCTGGGTTTGTGATATATAGTCAATCTCGTTTGGACTTGTGTCTTTGTATAAGTGCAGATATGAGGTATAATCCCTCTTGTTTACTGCACTGTCATGATAGGAGGTCTCCACGTTTTTATAAAAGGAGCTTAATGCATGTTGATTCCTTGTAAAACGTGTTTATCATACGTTGCTCAAAAGTATGACGAGGACGATCTGATGACAAATTACATCCACGCCAGACTAGATTTAACATATCGTGATCACTAGGTCTGGGTGATCACCTGAAACCCTGCTGCCGCCTCGAACGTGTGAGAGTCAACAAATGCATAATCTATTATAGATTCGCTGGAGCCCCTTCGCCACGTCTCTTTGGCAGGGGTGTCTCCAGATAGAGCACCATTACACATGATGAACCCTCTTTCTTTCATCATCAACCACCATCTCAAACAAGACAAATTAAGCTTGGAGTTAGTAACAGTTGCAGATTCAGATCTCCAATTAGTATAACATTCGTTATTTCTGATGACTGACAAGTTGTGTACATTAGGTCTGCTAGGTCTAAGAAAAAAGTCATCAGTGATACCCCTCGGGTTTCTGTACTATCGCAATCACACTGCCAGGGAATGACAATTTGACCATGAGTAAATGGTGGTTGGGAGCAGCCCAAAAGGTCAAATCCCAGTTCTTATGATTTCTAATTGCAATGATGAGGCCAGAGTAAGGATGACCTCGAGCTAATGTTTTAGCAGGGTGTCCTATGATGGTATGCTCCTTCCATGTCGGGGTTGTCAATAGCCAAGTCTCCTGTAATATGATATCATGATCTGATAAAAAGGCAGCACTTGAGCCCTAACAGATGTGAAAACCCACATGTATTCCAGCTGATAAATGAAATATCATGCGAGTTTGTCCTGTGTAAGTTATGATTTGGGCTCAGCCGATCTTCTCCATGAATCAGTGAGTAAGGTTTGTTCAGTGCAATCTCATTTGTCTCCCCACTACTTTTCAGCTACAAACCTGTCATTTATGACCCTTCTCACACCTTCTCCACTTTGAGCTCCAAAACTGGAACAGCAGCTCACCTCAACCTCCTGAATATTAGGAAAATCCGGCACCTCCTTCCTTTCAACACAGCAGAGCATCCCTTAACCACCCTTATCTTTAAACTGGACTACTGTGCCAGCATCATCTTTGGTCTCCCAACTGTGCCTTCTGTCGTCTCGACAAGATCATTACCTTTGCCACCAGGACTCTTTGCTCTACCTCACTTCACACCTAGTTCCTCATACCGTCCCCAGGCGGGATGGCTGACTATACAAAAGGGGGCCAGGTTTAAATTTCCTACGGTTCACAAATCTATCCACAGCAAGGCATCAATGTATCTAAAGTCTGCCAACTCTACAAGCCATCTCGTAATCTGGCTGCCTCTTCGACTACCATTGTGGCTCCTCGCCCTCCCTGTGCTTCCCCTTGCTTGCGCTCTTTCTCTATTCTTGTTCTACTTGCATGGAATTTTCTTCCCCGGGGGATGCAAGAAACAGTCAAGACGTATTTGTCCAAAACTAATCTATAAGCCTACCTCCTCACCTCAGAGTTACGCTCTTAACCTACCTTTCTTCTGCTTGCTAGTTAACATTTGTCCCACTCCTCTAACCTGCCTTTGTTTCTCACTTCCTCTGCCTCCACTCTATCATTTCACCCATCATGGTCCCAATCTGAGCAGAGCTGGCCGTACTGCCTACCTGCACTAAAAATGTTCGATGTTGATTGTCCATCTATACATGTCCCTTATGTATTGTCCCTGGTGACTGTTTCATGTGCTCCCCTCCACAACCTTGTCCGAGTGTCCCTCTAACTCACTTTATTGTAAGAAGCTCAATGCTTCCAGTCAAATCGGATTCGTTATGGATTGTACGTTCTTTTGCGATCAAAAAAATCATTGGTTCTTTTGCATATCAATAAAATATCAGGGTCACATATCAGACCTCTTAGACTGGCTGGGCTGTGAGACAATTTGCTGGGAGTTGCTGTGCTTGGGCAACCCTGGCAACAATCACTGATTGGGTAGCCCACCTATCCGACGTGACAGTGAGCAGACTGTGGCTTCCCTCAGAGTCCATATTTGGTGGTGAGTGATCAGGTTGGCCTGGTCACTTTCTCCCCTCTGCGTAGAACAAGACTGTGCTGAAGAAATCCGTCAAAATGTTCTTTATTCAGCATAAAGCCACACAAGGGTATTGTATAAATGCATATACATTCAAACAGCAGAAAAAGAAAATATTTCATTTTAATAACCTGGAATAAACCTGAAAGGTAAGAGTCCAGTCTATGGACCCTCCCGTCCCCTGCACACCTTAATACTGAAAACTGTCAATTTTAAATGTATTCTACATAAATGGATCATAATATATCTAATACACAGATCAGATGCTGTAATATTAAAACCTGTTTGTTCAATTTTCATTCCTGAGGAGGTCAGAGCGAAATTCGTGCTCTACGTGTTTCGGGGATAGTCTCCCCTTCTTCAAGAGCAATTCGCACTATGAGGAAAAAGACCCAAATGAGTTGATAAATTAAAAAACTTGATGGTAATTATAAATGTACTTTTCCAAATGCATTTCTACTTTTAATGCCTGTGAGTGTAACCACCGTCCACTGTGACATGCCAAAGGGTGTACAGGGTTGATCTTTGGTATACTGGTGAACCAACAGTGGTGTATAGAATAGGTTGTCAAGCAAAACCCATGGTTTAATCATTCTAATTTGCCTAGGCTTAAGCAATATTCATTCCCTTATGCCGCTGGACTCTTCCCTGGTATGATGTGTGCACCTTTCGCCCAGCGTTGTACTACTTTCTATGTCTGGGGGCCCATTTACATCTGTTCCCGTGACCAATTTCCAGAAGGCGATCATATTTCTCCTTTCACAGGTGGACATTAATTGCTGCCATTCCATATTTAAACTCTTCTTTCTTGGCCTTAATTGTTTATACTTTGCTGGAGCAAAGATATTTATCAATCGGGGGTCCAATAGCTAAACTTTCCAGCAGCAACTGCTTTGAGGAGGGACATTCATAGTTGTACGAAGCATTTTTGGCTATTGTCTGCTTTTTTACCCTAGATCTGCTACTTGGTACACAAGTTATCCACTAGCTTCCCGAACTCCCCTAGTGCATCGTTATCACATGCCCCTATAGAGGAGCAGGTAGACATATATACCCTAACTCTCGCCCCCTCACCACTGTCGTACTGGAACAGAAAAGCTGCATGTGGGAACCCTTGTGTTATGCACTCCGACAACCACACCGAATGTACCCTCACGTCAAGAGAGTGGGTGGATGTTTGCACGCACCATTAGACATAGAGCCCTGAGTGACATTGGACTAGGACAGAGTGATGTCATGAAGATATACGAGAACATACTGAAACGATATGAGCATACTTAAGAATGACAATGAAAACTGAAGCGATAAGAGAAACCTGTCCGAAACTAATCATTTATGCAAAAAGATGAAGTAACTTGTGGATCAGTAAGTGTGGATACGCAGCAACGCAAGGTAGATGAGACCAATAGAAGCTTGCTATAGAGGAAAATCTAACGTGGCCACGATGGCCATAATTGGAAAATGGATGTCTGCATTGTAAAAAATCATTCAAACTACCTAAGAAACGGACCGGAGTTGGAGTCAGGCGATGCTGGAAAACAGCTTTGTGCGTAAACAAGAAGACTGTTGGCCTGGGATCAAGGATGCTATTTCAAGAAATAACTAGTACAAAGGGAGGCAGACTGATAAAGCCATGAGCATTAGACATATTTCTCTTAGATTAACCAAGATGAAAATATGTGCAAGAGCCAAGTATTGGATAATTAACAGTGACAAAGGCTCATATAAGATTGAATGAGCAAGTCTCTAGAGGCCAAAGGAGCAATAACGCGCAGCAAAATGTAATCAAATGGCAGTATATAGGAGGTCGAAATGGACAAATTTGCAGTCTCCTCACCCTTGATGCAGAAGTCGAAAATAAGAGCTATTCATTAATTTGTGATTGAAGATGAGGAGTGTACTCGTACTTCCTTGAATTTCTCTGAACAGAGTAATGGCAAGGTCAACTACAGACTGGAGACTTTGGCTTATGGTCAAGTCGATGAGAGATGGACTGATTGGGGAAAGTAGGGTGTAATTTGACTGACTCAAGCACCTGTGTTCAGGTTTCCTTACCTGCTGCTGGCTGAGCCAACGGTCTAAGGTTGGGTGAGAATGTCAGCCAATCAGTGGGTCTATGGGGCAACCTGCTATACAATGTTTCATCGACAGTCCACTGCCATTTTGTCTGCTATAATACATATTATACATATTTGGAGGTAGTTTGTGGTGTCTTACAGATAAGAGACTGCCAATGAAATACTAACCCATATATTTTCTATAAGCATATATGCTCCCCTAACCAATCCCCACGCTAGTATGTTTCACAGTCTGCCACGTAGGATGATGTCATAGCTGGTGCATATTTGGGTATAAGACCCATGTGTAATCAATCGAGTTTGGGTCTGTGCAGGCATCAGTCTGATGTCTGTCAGTGTACCTGGCTTTATTAAATTGAGACTAAAGTAGTACTTTGCCACATGCTTTGATTCTGTCCGGCTATTTGGTCTGAGACCTTTATTGGTAATTCCATCTAACACAAGAGATGCTTCAAGGTGCTAGAGCACACACCGTCATTATAGGTTTGGTAACCACCTCACAAAGTGGTGGTTTGTGGTCACGCTCCAACTTGGCCCACTTAACCACTCTTGGAGCATGACCTGTGATGGAAATGGCTTGAGCATGCGGGTTCTTTACTGGATCCCGATTGAATCCCAGGCCAGGTAAAAGTGACCATTAGTGACTTGTGATCGCTTTCATTCTTAACAATTTCGAAATGAACCCAAATCTTGGCTGAAATAAGAACGTAATCTATTTGAGAGGATCCAGTGTGGCCAACAAAGGTTTTCCTGGAGGCTGGTAGCTACAAAAGCACCCATTGGATGCCTTTTGTATCTAATAAATACAGAGCATGAGCAACATCAACTGCAGTTTTGTGAGCCCTTAATGGTATGAAGACACTAATGGGGATATATCCCAGGCTACATCCTGGTCCTGCAGCTCAAGCAAAGGCTCAAACTGCAGGTTGACTTCTCCAACCACCACTGTGAATCATGCGTGACTCATCCTTCGCTTTCACCCAGCAAATCAACCATCGGATAAATTGTGGCCGTCTTGTTGGGCCTGCTATACACATTAAACATCAAAAGATGGTGACCCTCCAGGGTTATGGCCTCAATTGTAGGTCCATTGAACCTGTCTTTCGCTGACAATCATCAATTAAATGAAGGATCAATCCATGCAGTCAAGCATGCACTCTGTCTCCCCTTGGATTTCTTAGATGCTGGGATGTGAAAGGATTGGTATACTTGAAGATCAACCGGAAGGAACCACCGCCCAGGGTCTCCTGAAGGAAGACAATTTGATGTTTCCTTTACAAGTGGAGCCAACTTGGATCCTGAAGATGTTTAACAACTGTTATATTCTAGGCGAGAACTGTGCAGATGGGTGCCATGGTGGTATCAGCATGTCAGTCAGCCCCTCTCAAGTCCCTCTTCTATAACTGATAGCATGTATACATTTATTGGTCATATTTGGGTCTCAGAAATTGGATGAGGGCCTAGGACCATTGTACATAGTGACAGCTGGAACATCCATCTGTGTATTAAACAGTCTGTTCTGAGCCCACCCTAGTAACATCTATCAAAGGGATAACTGCAGAAAGGGGTGGTGAGGTGGCATCCCTAGGTACACTTGCAGGGGGATAAATATCCCAATTGTTTTGTGCATTCAATGCGAACAGAGCTCTCTGGACTGATGTAATAAGCTCCCTGACTCCTCTATTGTTCCTATTCCTTTCTCTGTTGATCTTGTGCCTCCACCCTTGGCTTGATCAAGGGGGGCTGGTGAACATTGTGCCCCCTAATCCTCTCCCTCTCCCCATCCCCCAGAGTAGCTGCACTAATAGCTGCATTTGGTTTTTCAGCCCCCCCCCCCAAATCTCCTTTACTAGGTCGCACAATATCATGTAAGCTGTTTTTTAAGTTCTTAATCGCTTCCACCAAATTAGTGAGAATGGTTGCAGTTTTTTAAACCTGGTTTAGGAGTTTTGTAGGTTTTACAAATCTTACCTACTTTTTCGGCTCCCTTCATATTCTGAAAAGTTATTTTTAGTATAAGCTTCAGCTGTTGGATAGCTTTCCTTCTGCACCGCGCTAGAGAACCCTTTGTTATCACTATTGTTTCGAGGTGTTCTTACTGAACTCAAAACACAAAACCGGTTTGTTAAAGCAACAGATGGGCTAATAACAGCCACTTTACAGCTCCCCTTTCCCGTTCCTTCCCAAAAGAAGTCCTATACAATATACCTCCACACATCTTGGGACCAACTTGCTGGGGCATAAGCCCTTCACATCCTTCACCAGGTATAGGGGGTTGAATCTGAACAAAATCCCTAGAGATCCCTTGAGCAGAGTCAGTGTGTTTGCTAGCAAATGAAAATGTCTCTCAATTCCCTCTCCCCTTGCCCCCACGCCCATATCTTCCCAATCTCATGGACCAAAAGGGCGTCCTTGCTTCACGCCGGTCTGATGGACAAGGCACACATGGGTGAACAGGTACTTCGAAGGGATTGTGTCCTCCGACGTATTCCTCATCTTAGATATATCCTTCCAGCTCTGCTGGCCTCGGAAAATTTTTTCTCTAGAGGGCGCTGCGCGTCGACGTCCCTCGAGTCGATGTCCCTCGACAGCCGCCGTATCGACGCTCGACGTCATCCTGCCTATAAAGGCCGCGTGCAGCGTCCGTTGCTCAGTTCCGTTTTTCCGCGCTTACTCGGTGCCTCGGAATACCGTTGCTCAGTTCTTAGATTAATCCTATTTTCCTCGAGTTATTCGATCCGTACTCGATGGCTTCCTCGTCGGAACCGACAACTCCTCGATCCGGCTTCAAAAAATGTCGAGATTGTGGGAAAAAGATGTCGTTGACCGATCTTCACAGAATTTGTCTGTGGTGCTTGGGAGCTGAACACCATTGTTCGGAATGCGAGGACTGTATGTCCATGACAGCTAAGGCCCTGAAGGAGCGTAGGGGGAAGCTGGAGAAAGGTAAGACTTTTAAAGCTTCTTCTTCGTCGACGAAGTCGAGACATTCGTCTCCTCGTCACCATTCGCGCTCCAGGTCTCGGAGTGGGTCTCATCACTCCTCGAGATCGAAGCACTCGAAGAGGAGACGTCGAAGATCCCCTTCTCCGTCTTCCTCTTCCTCTGTTTCGCCAAAAAGAATCCCTTGCCCCACGAAACATAGTTCCCGGGCTGAATGGGAAGAATTCCGAAAAAATATGATGAGCGTCTTCGAGAAAGCGGCCTCGACCCCCTCGAAGACTGCCGAGAGCGATGCTCTGGTCGAAAGACCCGAAGGTCAAAAACGCCATGAGTCGCAGTACCCGGCGAAAGAAACCTCTCGAGCGCGTCTCGAACCCTCAAGCAGGACTATGACCTCCAAACCTTCCTCGAAGGTACCGTCGACGAAGGTTCCGTCGAGGTCGATGTCTTCGACGCCGTTGTCGAAGGGACCTTCGACACACGGGTCTGACGACTCGACACCGGCGTCGACGCCAAGAAAAGTCACGGTGACCACACATCCAGTGACGATCCCCAGGCCCTCGACGTCGATGGCGTCGATATTGTCGAGTAGAATTCCAATTCTGTCGAGGTCCTCGAGGCCTCCACCTCTGTTTTCGACGCCACGCTCGAAGCCTTCGACATCGGCGTCGACGACATCGACGTTTTCGAGGCCAATAATGACAAGTTCGGCACCCTCTGCCTTGGAAATGGGATTTACTCCCTTTATGAGTTCAGAACAATTGAGAACTATATCCTCAATTTTAGAAGAGGGTGATTTGTCTGAACAAGACACTTTTGAGTTACAGGGACCTGTAACCCCAGTTAGAGAGGAATTTTCCTCTGAAGAGCGCAGATTAAAGGATCTTCATGATTCTTTACATGAGGCAAGTGGGTTAGACACTTCCCCTGAGGTGGATTTTGCTAAGCCAGACCCCGGGGGAGCATGCTGAAACCCCCTACAGAGCCTTAATGGCCAGGATTACAGAGTTCATGGGGTGGTCTGCACCTTCACAATCTTTCCAGCAAGATGACCTCACGGATATTCTCGACAAAGGCCCACAAGAGGATCCTGTGGTGCCCTTTCATAAAGCTCTTCAGAGACAGATCATGACAAACTGGGAAACCCCAGATGTAATACCAGCAGTAAATAAAAAACTGTCTGCAAAGTACAGGGTATCTTCCACAGACCCAGAGTTTTTGTCTAAACATCCATCCCCAGAAAGTCTGGTGGTACAAGCAGAATCCTCTACCGATGTCAAGACGGCTTATCCTACAGTCCCACAGGACAGGGACGATAAAAAATATGATGCTATGGCAAAGAAAGTCTTTTCAGCATGTAGCATGGCATTAAAGTCTGTTAATGCTACTTGCACCCTTGCTAGGTTCAGCCATACACTTTGGGAGTGTGCTTCTACAGCGGCTGACTGCATCCCGGAGGGAGAAGAAAGGGATGCGTTCCTGAATATTATACAGGACGGTAAAGACGCTATGTGCGAATCCCTCCAGACGGGCATTGATTCGGCTGACAGTATCAGCAGAGCAATGGCGGCAAGTACATCAACCAGGAGATTCGCTTGGTTGAGAAAGTCGGGTTTTGCCCCAGATGTGCAAGCCAGGCTCTTGAACATGCCATTCGATGGCTCTTCTTTGTTCGGGAAAAAGGCGGATGACAGTTTAGAGAAACTGCAAACTTCAAAAGCTGCAGCAAAATCCCTAGGAGCTGCAATCCGTCAGACTCCTTTTCGTCCCACAGGAACCACTGCGAGGGGCAAGTCCTTTCGCTTCTACTCCGCATTCGGAAGAGGTAGAGGACGACCGGCTCAAAGGGGTCAAAGAAGAACTACCCGAGGTGGACGGGGTAGATATTCTAAAGCCGCAGCAACAGCAGGTGCCTCTTTACCATCGGCATCTGCATCAGCCGCCCCAAAACCACTCTGAGGACTCCCCTCACAGGACACCTGTAGGAGGCAGGTTGACTCAACATCTGATGGTATGGCAGGCTATCACGTCAGATGCTTGGGCATTGGAAACAGTCGCCCAAGGTTACTGCCTGCCTTTCCTACGTATACCTCAGAGTCATCCACCGGGGATCAGCTCTCAGAAAGCTCCAGATCCGCTCCTCTTGCAGGAAATTTTGGACCTGCTAGAGAAAGGTGCCATAGAACCGGTACCTGTAGCGGAGAGGGACAAGGGCTGGTACTCCCCTTACTTTCTCATTCCGAAGAAAGACGGAGGACTGAGACCCATCTTGGACTTGCGAGAATTGAACAAATTCCTCAGAAAAGACAAATTCAAGATGGTCCCTCTTTCTCAGATCCTCCAGGCCCTTCAGTTTCAGGACTGGTTGGTATCTCTGGACCTTCAGGACGCTTATTTCCATGTGCCTATCCATCTCAAACACAGGAAATACCTGAGGTTCGCAATTGGCAACTCTCACTATCAATTTCGAGTATTGCCATTTGGGCTGACCTCCGCCCCGAGGGTCTTCACCAATTTAATGTCGGTAGTGGCTGCAAGTCTAAGGAGGGAAGGGATTCACGTCTACCCCTACCTGGACGATTGGCTGATCAGGGCTGTTTCTCCGGAGCAAGCTCAGATCCAGCTAAATCACGTGTGCCATTTCCTTCACAGACTGGGATTCTCCCTCAATTTAAAGAAGTCACAAATGATACCATCGCAGAGACTCCAGTTCATAGGAGCGATCCTGGATACTTCCCTGGGAAAAGCCTCGCCACCAGAGGTGAGGGCTCAAGATATTCTACAGATGGTTACCAAGTTCCAGCATGCCCAACGTCTCCCAGCCTTCGACTTTTTGAGGTTGCCAGGCCTCATGGCATCCTGCATTTTCCTTGTGCCAGAGGCTCGCCTGAGAATGAGATCCCTCCAGTGGGCACTGAGGACTCAGTGGTCACAATTCTCAGGAAGAATGACGGATCTTCTTCAGGTTCCCGGCAGGGTGGCTCGAGACCTTCAGTGGTGGGCCTGTCAGGAGAACATTCTGAAAGGAGAACAGTTTTGGCAACCCTGGCCGGAGATAACAGTAGTCACGGATGCCTCACTCACGGGGTGGGGAGCCCACGCCAACGACTTGACCATCAGCGGTCGTTGGTCTCCATCGGAGTCCAGACTACACATCAACCTGTTAGAGCTGAGAGCCATCAGACTTGCGTTGAAGGCTTTCCTGCCAGCTGTACAAGGGAAGAACGTCCTGATAATGACGGACAACACGGTGGCCATGCATTACCTCAACAAAAGAGGAGGCGTAGGATCACTACCCCTGTGCAGAGAGGCGATGCAGCTCTGGTTTTGGGCAATCCAAGAAGGAATCTCTCTATCGGCAGTTCACCTAGCCGGAGAGAAGAACTTGACAGCGGACGCTCTGAGCAGGCAGAACACAGTCTCCCACGAGTGGGAGCTAGCTCAGGAAGTCATTCAAGAGATCTTCGCCCTTTGGGAAACCCCTCAGGTAGATCTGTTCGCCACCAGCCTAAACAGGAAATGCGACCTGTTCTGCTCAAGGGAATTTCCTCCGAGAGGAGCTCTGGGAGACGCGTTCATAGTGGACTGGGAGTTTCCGCTTCTGTACGCGTTCCCACCGGTCCCTGTCATTCCTCAAATGATCAGGAGGTTGAGAAGATTCCGGCGAACCATGATCCTAATTGCCCCGGATTGGGCCAGGAGAACGTGGTACCCGGACCTTCTAGACTTGTCCATCTGCCCTCCAATTCGACTTCCTCTCAGAGAGAACCTACTCTCACAGAAGGGAGGTCAGGTTCTCCATCCAGACATCAAAACCCTCAACCTTCACGCTTGGCTTCTGAACGGCTGAGGTACAAGGATTGGGACCTCCCTGATGATGTTATGGAGGTGTTGCTTTCGGCAAGGAGGCCAGCAACAAAGTCTTTATACCGCTGCCGTTGGAACAGATTTTGCAGCTGGTGTAGAGAACAGAATATCGACCCATTTTTATGTGGTACACCAATGGTTTTGTCCTTCCTACTATATTTGGCAAATTCAGGCCTTCAAGTTGGCAACATTAAGGGCTATCTCGCAGCGCTATCTATCTTTAAGCGTACTGCGGAAGAACCATCCTATTTCAAATTACCCTTGGTAATACAGTTTCTAAAGCGGTTAACCAATGTTTATCCCCCAAGACCATTCCAAGTTCCCCTATGGGATTTAAACTTAGTACTAACTTTCCTGATGGGTACACCTTTCGAACCTCTCCATTCTTGTTCGTTAAGATTCCTTACCCTTAAAACTGTTTTATTAATAGCACTTACATCTGCTAGAAGGGTGAGCGAATTACAAGCTCTTTCTTGTAAACCCCCTCATACAATCTTTCACAAAGACAAAGTTGTCCTGCAAGTGAAGCCTAATTTCCTCCCAAAGGTGGTTTCTGAATTCCATATCACTCAGAAGATTACCCTACCATCTTTCTATCCTCCTCCTCACCCGGGGAAAGAGGAAGAGAGGTTATACAGACTAGACCCTAGGAGGGTTTTAAGTTTTTACATTAGCAGACTAGCCAGGATAAGACAGGCAGACCAGCTGTTTGTAGGTTACGCAGGTCACAAGCTGGGGTTACCAATAACTAAGCAGACCATTTCCAGATGGATCATTCTAGCCATTCTGGAATGTTCTAAACTGGCAGGGAAAGAGCCCCCTCAAAACCTTAGGGCTCATTCGACCAGAGGTATTGCAGCTTCATCGGCCCTCAAAAGAGGCGTGCCGGTTAAAGACGTATGTGCGGCCGCTACATGGTCGTCCGTCCATACCTTTACACGTTTTTACAATCTGGATTCCTCCTCCAGTCAAGAGACTAGGTTTGGAAGGGCTGTACTGCATTCTATTCATCAATAGAAGACAGCGTGAAGTCAGTACTCCCTCCTCCGAATATAGAATACTGCTATGGGAGCCTATCTAAGATGAGAAATACGTCGGAGGACACAATCCCTTCGAAGAACAAGTTACTTCTTACCTTGTAACGTTCTTTCGACGGGATGTTCCTCCGACGTATTCCACATCGACCCTCCCATCCATCCCCGCAGTTCTACTTCCCCTGTTGTTGCAGCTTACACTCCTTCAGGGTGATTAGTCTAGTCCAGACAGTAATACTGTGGGCTACAAAACGGAACTGAGCAACGGACGCTGGCGCGGCCTTTATAGGCAGGATGACGTCGAGCGTCGATACGGCGGCTGTCATCGACTCGAGGGACGTCGACGCGCAGCGCCCTGTAGAGAAAACATTTTCCGAGGCAAGCAGAGCTGGAAGGATATATCTAAGATGAGGAATACGTCGGAGGAACATCCCGTCGAAAGAACGTTACAAGGTAAGAAGTAACTTGTTCTTCTGGCTCCTAAATCTGGGCTAATAGTTTCAGCATAGCTACCCTCCACCACTATGTTACCACCTACACATGCGCCAGTTGGACCCTCATTACCTCCCTTTGGTTTCCCCCCTTGGACTTTATCTTTAGTCTTCGGCTCCTTCTTCCGTTCAAGGCAGTTTGTGTTGTATATCAATCCTTGGATTTCGGAGATCCGAACATTAACCTCCCTGATGGGTTCAAACATTTGATATATCTTTTTCTGCCAGTCCTTAAGTAAAATGGATGTTATGGCCTTGCGTATAGACATTTCTTGTCGGTAAACACAATATTAGTAACAGTATAAATCTAGACTGTATCATAGACTGGTGTCAAACAGGCAGCGAAGACAACAATATTGCCAGTCCAAGGTCAGTTCAAACTAATGCATATTCCGTTGTAAGTTACAAAAATGTAAATGATCACAATGAGACTATGCACTAGCGCTTTCCTAGCACTTTGCTAGGTGCATTATTCTTCTATGCAAATGTCAAGCTCTCGCAGAAAGGTCAAGGCAATTATTCACCAGGGTCCAAGGTCACAAGGATCCAACAAAATGGTTCAACAAAGATTTAGAAGCTAATTTCATTGAGTCCAAAGAAGTAATCACATATGCCACAGTGACTGCCTCTCATGTGGCAAGGGGATGGCAGCCGCTACCGGATCCTGACACGTGGGTCGGTTTTGAGGGAGGATCACATGGGAGGAGATTGCCACCGGAGGATGTTGTGGCTTCATTGGATAGAACGCATTATATCTCATTTCCGCATGTGGAGATCTCCCTGTTGCCATAGACCCTGATGGCCTGTTGCCATACACCTGTTTCCCCTATAGGAAAGGTAAGGGATGCATTTTTCAGTACCCTTTAGGCCAAACCGCCAGCTCTAGCCTAGGAGGTAAAAACTCCAAAGTTATAGTTCTCATTCAGTTATAACTGATAATAAATGTGAACCTAATGAGGGTTCCATGTTCTTTCATAGTCTGGCATTTCAAAGCCAGCAATTTAAATATGTATGAAATAAAGACCTTTTTTTTGGGAATGGGGGTTAGAGGGGTACAACCCCCCTCCTGCACCCATTTTTAACTATACCCAAACCCCAACCACTTATCTGCCCTTTCCCATACACCCCCAAAAAATGTGATGCACTTTAACGTTATTTTGTACACGTTTAAATTGCAGGCTTTGAAATGCCTGGCAATGAATGGATGTCGTACCCTAATAAGAGACCTTTCAAGAATCGTGCCTCATAAACCATCTTATTTTTATTTTTTCTCACAACTACCTAAATCCTCAGTTAACATCAAAGGACTTCGACTGCCATAAACCCTCAAGTACTGAGAGGAGGAAAATGGAGTTGATGCTGAGTAGTAAGCGTGATGAACGTGCTAGTCATTGGTTGACTGCACCTGTGCGCAGGACTTTTAAAAAATGGTCATCGTGCTTAGAAATTGAGCTCAGGTTAGAATGTGATCTCTCCAGGTACGGCGGACAGAGGCTGGAGGCACGAGTCGCGTGTAGAAGCTGGAAGCACAGGTTGGCGTGCAAAAGATGGAGGCGTGAGTGGTATGGCAAGGTGAAACGGCTCGCCGGCAGCAGAAGAGTCGTGCGCGCAAGGAGCGACTAGACTCCAGGAACCGCAAGAGGGTCCCTGGGCGTCCGGTAGCCAAGAAGCCAACGTGCAGGAGCGGGTCCACGAGAAAGCCTGTAGAGATGTCAGAGCTGTGCAGTGAGTGAATCTGGTGGCAAAGGTGTGCCACGTAAGCGTGAGGAAGCCTGGAAAACGCAATAGCAAACCAGTGAGTCTGCCAAAGCAGAGTGAGGACCCTGGGGAGTTTCGGCGACCATACTGAAGACCATTAGAACAGTGGGAAGTTACAAAAGTGAAACGGCAACGAAATTGTGTATGAAACGTAAAGGAAGAAGTTTTAAGATTGAGGAAAGCAAAATAAAAGCAAAGATTGCTGATCTAGTAGATATTCCAAGCCAAGAAGGGTATATGCTACTTGGATAATAGAGGAACTGTAAGATGTTGAGTGCAAAGAGAAGTCCTGGCAGTGAGTATATCAGTTAAATTGCAAACCTACAAAGAGTGTCCAGCAGAAAGGGTGTTTGTTTTAAAAGGAGGTTTTGTTGCAAGAGAGCCTACAAGATTGAACTGTGTTCATCTAACAAGAATGTTGCTGGCTGAAGAACGATTAGTCTGACATTTGAGATACCTGTGACGAATCCAGGGAGGGGAATGGTATCACCCTCTGGAATTAAGGTCTTTTCCATCTTGGAGAACATTTACGTTGAAGCCATTCTATTTTTATCTAAAGCCACTGTTTTTGCAAATACCACTTTATAGACCTATCCCATGTCACTTTATTTTTTTTTAGTGTGATCGTCTGGATATTATGTTTTGGATGCAAGGACGCATTTTTGATTTATGGCATCCTGACGGACGGATCCTTAGATTTGGGGTTTTAGGTAAGGGAAGTCCTCTTTAGAATTGGGTCTAGGGCATTTTCCCAACCCTTTGAATTTGATGGAAATCTAAAACCACAATTATGAAAACCTTGTGTCAGGCTTTTATTTAACAGGATGTTAACTTAACAGGATGTTTTTTTTCCCCGTAGTCCCACTTACACTGGGTTAGCCATATTTGTTTTCCACTCTAATGAAGACAATAATCCTGTTGGTTTGGAATTGAGGGTACCCGACAAGCGCAAAGCATGCAGCAAGTATATGCTTCACGCTGAGCTCTTTTGGGCACCGTTAGGCTTACGTCCCACCCTGAGAACAATATGGGCACAAACGAGCACCAACTCTCAGTGCATTTCTGGGTAATTTTAGCACAGTTTGCTAAACTGTTAGTGTTTGGGGGCACTTGTGTTAGCCTTAGTCAGCCAACCAGAAATCTGCTACTGAAAACGTTTCCAGGGCCTTTGTAGCAAGGGCCTCCACCTCCCACTTGCTAGTAACACCCGCATAGCCTTCTCTCTCATCTTTGTTGGCTGTGCTGCCTAAGGAACACACAAACGGCTCCAGCGACAGGCAAAGTCAGACTCCCCTCCCTCCAGCCACACACACCGCCTCACACCTGCAATTAACTGTACCTCAATCCAGGGAAAGGGTTTTTAAAATGTAACTAACATTAGCATCTTGCCATATTTACGGACCCATATTACTCATCTGTTCTGAAAAAGAAACTTTCCCTAAGGGGTTTGAAAGCAAACCTCGGCTGACCTTGTCCTTTTTCTTGGTCGGAGGCTGCGGATTAAACAATCGCATGAAAAGCACAGGGGCTATCCAACGCATCAAAGCAGGACCACCATTTACTGCAGAGAAGAAATGCACGCAGAGAAGAAATGCAACTGTGGGTCTTCACTCCTGAGAACGACGGCTGACAGCTGGTCCTCTTCCCATGAGAGAATGTCACAGCGGATGCCTTGAGCAGACCGACTCTGATCAGGAATTCCTAGAGTAGATTTTCTCCAGCTGGAGATCACAAAGTGGATGTTTTCGCTTCCAGTGTGAACAGGAAGTGCAAGTTCTACTCCAGGAAATTTCCTTATAGGGGAGCTCGGAGATGGTGGAATAAACATTCAACCTGCTCTGTGCGTTCCCCCGATCAATGTCATTCAGCTGGTTCTTGGAACGCTGCGCCTGTTCGGTACCATGCTGATTCTGATCGCTCGGGATGGCCCAGAGAATGTGGTAATCAGAGTTGCTGGGCATGTACATCTGCCCTCCCTGGTGGCTACAGAGGAGAGTGCTTTTATTCTCCTAGTCAGAGGGCAGTGTCCTCCATCCAAAACTCGCCAGCCTAAACCTTCATGCTTGGCTACTGATATGTTGAGATTCAAGGAGTGGGACTTGTCGGACAATGTTCTAGCAGCACTCCTATACAAAGTCAGCTTATGCCTGTAGGTAACGTACATTTTCCGCTTTAAGGCGGGAGATGGGGATTTGGGCACTTAATCATGTCTGTTCTGTGTTTTGGACTTTTTGCTATCCTTGGCCCAAACAGGCTTACAGATCAGTACATTTCCTGGAGTATTTTGGTTTTTAAGAGCTCTCCGGAACAGGACTGGTTCTTGTAGATCCCCACTGTTATGCAGTTCTTGCAGGGATTGTGGATCCGGCATGAGATTTGGTTTCGGCATTCTTTATGGGAACTTAGTTTGAGCCCCTACATTCCGGTTTTATTAGATTACTCAACCTTAAGATCATTATCCTGTTTTCCATCACTTCTGGAAGAAGACGGCGTGAGCTCCAAGTGTTATCTGCTAAACCTTCCCACTTGGTTTTCTCCAAAGAGGTGGTGACATTGAGACCCTTCTTCCTAAGGTAGTCTGACGTCCTTCTCTTTCAAAAGATCCATCTTTTTGTCTCTTCCCGTTCGAAGGCAGAGGAGCAATTCCACCGACTGCACTCGAAACAGGCCCACAACTACCTATCTCTCAGATCAGAGGTCACAAAAGAGGACCATCTTTTTATGGGTTACGCTGGTGCTCGTGATGACGAGGCTGTGACTAAACGGACCCGGACATGGTGGATCATTCTTTGCATCTTGGGTTGCTATGATATGGCTGCTAAGGAAGTGGCTGTAAGGGCCTGAAGTTTTCATGGCTAATTCTACCAGAGGGGTATCCCTGTCCTGGACATCTGCCAGGAGGCAACATGTGCATATCTGCACATGTTTGCTAAGCATTATTGTCTGGATTCCCTTTTAGGTCAGGATGCATGTGGTGTTAGGGCAGTCATACAGAGTTTTCTGGTCTACAGTGGGGTCCTTGTTTCCTCCAGACAGAAATACTTCTATAGCAGTGTATTATAGACGAGTGATCCGTGGGATGAAGTAATCCATTAGAGGAACAAATTACTTGCCTCATAGTTATGTTGTATCTTAATGTGCCTCCCACAGATTCCTAATTGTCTTACCTGCCCATCTAGGCAAATAGCCAGTACACCATTGTTGCTGCAGTCCCTCCGCATCATAGTGCCAGGGGAAAAATGGGTGGAACTGATCCCGCAGAGTTGCAGCACCTCAATCTATACTGGCTGTGATGCCTGTCTGCCGTGGAGCATGTAGAGGTCCGAGCCGCCGCAGAGCTGCTCAGTGCTCCCCGTCCCTGCCCCCCCAAGCAAAGTTTCAATGCAATGCCCTTCTCTTGCATATTCCTCATCCCGCTCTGCTGCTTGGAAAATTCTTTCACAGGGGGAGTAGTGGACCTCGACTCTGCCATCACTCTGTCTCGCACGGCGTCCGATCGTTGGCTAGGGACATGACGTCTGCTGTTCTGTATATATACCATGTCAGTCCGTACCTCGGTTCCTTTTATCCGTGCGCTCGACGTGCTGCTTGTGAGGAATATAGTGTAATTGAGTCCTCGACTCACCGACCCACATGACATCTGTGCATGGTGCCTCGACACAGGGCACGATACCGAAGGGTGCGTATTGTGCGGTAAGAGGAATCTCAAGTCTGTGCGTGAGCCGGCAGCCAAACCCGCGATGGGCCAACAGTTTGGTCATCAATGGTCAAAATGGAGGGGCCTACCACCCAAAAAAGAGGCGAGCAGCGCAAGACAAAGCAGTCTCACTCACAGAGCCACTCCTCGTCCTCTTGCCATAAGAAAAGGCGCCACCGGCACAGACAAGATTCCAACTTTGTTGGGGAGAGGTAAGTCACCGGGCCGACCACATGTAAGGAGTTGGGAGAATTTAAATCCAAACGCTTGCTATGTTCTAAAAACAGACTGCTGTAGGTGCAGGTGTCGGCTGCGCACATCCAAGCAGCAGGCCCCGGTTGCTCCAGCGACGCTCTGTACTCCTGTCCCCACGCAGACCCCTTTACCAACACCATTGGTGTCAGGAGAGCCTTCAGGTTTGATGCCGAAAAAGGCACACGCCCTCGATGCTGCGTCCTTCCTGTGAACCTCAGAGTACGGGCACTCCCAATGTCACTTTGGTGCCCAAGCCTCAAACACCAGCCCCCCTCATCGACTTCGAAGGATAAGCTCTCGATGCCAACCAACAGCGATTGTTCTTTCGTTCCACTCTCCAGCAATTTTATTTGGCTCTGTGGTGTCTCATTGGCACAGACGATGGAGAAAATAAGAGATGTCGTCCCTATGTATACAGGGGCTGATGGTGTCAACTATTTCGATGTCCAGGCAGACCTCCTGGCTCTGACACAGCGTCTGCATGACGCTAGCGGGCTGGATACGTCAACCGTTTACACATACCGACACCAAATTTAGACCGGGTGAAGGTGGTCGACACTTGGGCTAAATGCTGCAGCAGTTCTGGTCCAGGGATACGACTGAACTGACATCTTGTACAGTGGTCCAGCTACTGAATGACACATGCCACTGAAGAACCCAGCTATCGTCAATCCTGTTTCATTCCCCCAGTCGGCTCCACTGACCGGGACATACATGCTGGTAAGAGGAGACCCGTCATTTGTCTTTTCACCCTTCTCTGAAAGGTCTTGCTGTGCAGGCAGCCACAGTGATTACGATGGCAGCTTTCTCCACCTCGAACCAAGAGTTTGATGTGATGGGGCTAAGACTTCCCATCTGGCATTATGGCCTTGAAAGAAACTAACATAGCTTGTGGGTTAGCCAAATATTTTTTTGGCTTCTGGAAGGTGGTAGAGCAAGCAACCCAGTATATCCCCGAAAGGAGCTGCGAGAAGGTTTTTTTTTTTTACAGCTGGTGGAAGATGGGAAGGAGGTAGCCAGGCAGTCACTGCAAACGGGCTTGGACGCGTCCGACTACGTGAGTCGTTCAATGGGATCGGCTGTGGCACAGAAGACCGGTCTATCTACCGTCGTCAGGCTGTTCGCCAAACAGCCTGAATAAGTTACTGAACATGGCCTTTGAGGGCGATTCTTTTCTTTTCGGTCAGAAGACTGATGACTCCCCATAGAAATTTGCTGGGCCTAGATGGACAGCCGGCCGAATCTGCCTTAATCTCCGCCTCTAGTGGCACAGGGCTACATCGTTAGGTACCTTATAGTGGCAGGGGCAGTAGTGTTTCTTGCACTCTGAAGGGGCAGGGGAGGCTTCCAGAGGCCAGCAGGCTGTGGCTCTGCCCTTCGAGCTGCTTTGATTTTTCCCCTACCACTAACCAGTTGGTGGATGGCTGTCAGAGCATTGGCCCTAATGGTGGGAGATTACCTCCGACACATGGGTCCTGGAGCTAATGAGGTGGGGTTATTGTCTGCCCTTCTTAAGGAAAACCCCAGACAGACCGCCACCACCTCACACGCCAACTGGGACAGGAGCTCAAGGAAGAACTGCGAGCCCTGTTTATGAAGGGTGCTGTTCAAGAGGTACCTCCCGAGCAGAGATGATCGGGCTGTTATTCCTGGCATTTCCTGGTACCCAAGAAGGGCGATCTCTGTCCCATCCTGGACCTCAGGGCCTTAAGTTCCAGATGGTGACGTTACTTGGAAATTCTCCATGCCCTCAAATTACACGACTGGCTGGTGTCAATAGATATGCACGATCCTTATTTTCAAGTGCAGATAAATCACAAGCACAGGAAGATCCTGAGGTCCCTATTAGGGGACACGCTCTATCATTTCAAGGTGCTTCCCTTTGGGTTATCTCCTACTCCAATGGTCTTCACCAAGCTCATGGCAGTAGTTGTGGCTCACCTCTGCAGATCCAGTCTGTCCACGTATTCTCGTACCTAGGCGACTGGTTGATCCGAGGTAAGTCAGTGGAGCAGGTTTTGTCCCACCTGGAGAACAGCTGCTCACTACTCTACAGGCTTGGCTTCTCCCTGAACTTGAAGTCCCATGTGACCCCGGTCAACTGGCTTCAGTTCATTGGGGCTGTCCTAGACACCCGGGTGGGGAAGGCCTTCCCTCCTGAGAGAGAGTCAATAGCATCATGCAGATAGGGAACGTGTTCCGTCACTATGCCACCTTACCAGACCTGTATTCTTTTTTTAGTCCCAGGGGCAAGGCTTCGAATGAGATCCCTGCAATGGCTCCTACGCGGTTAGTGGTCCCAGTACCTCGGAACCCTCTTGGGATTCCCCTCAGGGTGTCCAGTTCAGTGGTCAACAGTTTTGGTTGATGGATCGACAGCAGAAATCTCATGGCAGTGGAACCCTTGTGGCCTCACCCCAGAGTGGTCACGGATGCGTCTCTGAAGGGATGGGGTGCTCACTGCAAAGATTTGTAGGTGAACAGTTTTTGGTCTGCAACGGAAGCCAGGTGGCACTTCAACAGGCTGGAGTTGGAAGCCATGAGGTTGGCCCTGAGAGTTTTCGCCCCATCCCTGAAGAGGAAGCAAGTCCTGATACTGACTGACAATACAGTGGCCATGCACTACCTGAACAAGCAGGGTGGTGTGTGCTCACTGCCCCTCTGCAGAGAGGTGATGAGGCTGTGGTTCTGGCTATTGGAGAAGGAACAAGTTCCTTACCTGCAACTGTTGGTCTCCAGCATGGATTCACATGCTCCTGGTCTTTGCGGCTGCTCACTCTTTTTTTTGGGTTGCAATTCTGATTCTGTCTGCTAGGCTGGTTAGCGATTTGCAGGCTTTTTTTTTTTTTTTTTGTAAACCTCAATTTCTGCGGTTCTTTCATGAGAAGGTATTACTAAATTAAGGCCGGAGTTCCTGCCGAAGGTGTTATGAGTTTCACCTCTCACAAGCCATATATCACATGCCGGTCTTTTACCCACCGCCACACCCTTCAGAAGGAGCGCGTTCATCAGCTGAACCCCAAATGGGGTTTTAGTTTTTATGTTGCAAGAACGTCGGTAAAGGTATGGCTGTAACCAAGCAGACGCTGTCCCAGAGGCAGGGAGCTGACATCGGGGTGCACTCGACCAGAGGGGTCGCCGCATCTACAGCATTGCAAATGTGGGGTCCAGTTAGGGACATTTGCTGTGCGGCAACGTGGTCCTCTTTCCATATGTATACGAGGTACTACAGTCTGGATGTCGTTCATGGGGCTGACATGCACTTTGGCAGGGCAGTGCTGCAGAAGGTGTTACTGTGAACTTTCTGCACGTCTCCATGGTTTCCACTGCTTGGGGAGTCTATCCAATGAGGAATCTGCAGGGGAAAGGCAATCCATTGAAGGAGAAATTACTTACTGTTATTTCCTTTCTATGAATTCTTATACCGCAGATTCCTCATCTCCCCATCCATCCTGGCATCCCCACATGATCTATCCGATTCTGCACTGGTCACCTGGCTACCCTCTGAATTCGGGCCCAGATATCTGTTCGCCCAGTTGCACAGCCGCACTGCTTCCTGGCAACCTATGCACTTTGGATCTTTAGCTGTAACCCTACATTCCCCTTACCTGCTCTTATTGGACACCTGGTATCTGCACTTGACCTTGCACTGGCCACCTGCTTGGCTGCACTACTTGTTGTTTTTATCCTTTGTACAGCACTCTCCCATCCTCCCCCGGCACTTTCCCCTTCCCTCTCCCCTCCCCTGCACTTGCATAATCTCAATCTCACTAGACCTAGTACGATTGTTGTCTTTTGTCCTCCCTCTGTTTCCTCTCCCTTGCCTCGTTGTGCCTTGAAACACTTGTGTATAGGTGCGTTATGAATGCAATAGATCATATATCCCCGCTGAGGAAGCTTTGGCAGATGGTGTGCATCTGTCTTGGTGGTGATCCTCGATTGATAGTCTTCTGTCTGGCAAGCAGCATGTCTTTCTCAATCTTTGTTTTAAAAAAAAGGAATTTTTCATGATTCTGGTTACTGTGGAAGTCTTTCCACCAAGTCTTCTATTGCATTGGGATACTAGTTAATCTCTCATTGGCTGTTTTCCTCTGCAGCGGTCGAGTTCAGTGGAAAATGAGGGGAACTAAGTTACATGGTGTAGAGAGAGTGTGTGTGTGTGTGTGTGTGTGTGTGTGTGTGTGTGTATATATATGTATGTGTGTATATATATATATAATATTGCATATATTTTTGTTTTTTCGGAGGCTTGTGGAATCTGCTTAGATCACATGCTGTGCATAGGCCGACATCTAGTGGAAGATGCAGAGTATTTTTTTTTTTTCGAAAATGGGCGTCAACACAGTGCGTGCCAGTAATACTATCCCTAGTGTGACGTCCACTGTACCCATGATCCCTCACGCGTCTAGGACCCTCAGATTGTTTTTTTTCCGCCATACTGGTCGGAAGCATCCCGCGGAGTTCCCTGGCCTTAGCCATAATTTTGCAAAAAATCATATTTCCCAGTTTTCTCCATCCCAACGTCGAGTCACCAAAGTTCGACACTCGACGCTGGCACAGAGAAGAAAAACAACCGTCGAGAGCTGCACACCGGACTTAGGCCTAGGCAGGCCTCTGGCCTTGGCAGGCCTCTGGCCTTGGCCCCTACACGTAGGGAGATAGGGAGATTGGGGGGTGGTACATACTCAAAACTATATATATATAATATATATATTCCTACACACACTAGCCCGCTGCCACAGGGTGCGTATGGAGGGTACCCCTTGCCAATTTTGCCCTAAGTGCAACCGCAAGTACCCTTGGGTTGACAGACACGCTACCTGTAACCTCTGCTTGCCAAGGGACCACCCCGAGGCGAACTGCAGAGCGTGTACTCTGTTTAAACCGAAGACTCTAAAGGACCGTTCGATCAAACGTTGGGCCCACCACGCCAGGCAACGAGAGGCCATGGAAGCGGAGGGCGCCTTCAGTGATGGCAGCGATGCCATCCTATTGGACGGCGAGGGCAATGTGGCGTCGTGAGACGGCCAAGCGCAAGTCCCCGACCTCGGAAGGTTGTCTGGCAGGGCAGCTATGGGGAACACCCCCGGCGACACAAGCGCTACCCACAACATATCCACTAAGCACTCGAAGTCCAACCAAGACTTGTCACGCGCGTCGAGCTCTGAGAGGCACGCAGAGAATGGTCCACCGAATCGGCGTCCTCTGGGCGTTCTCGATCAAGATCGCCGCATGACACCAGGCAACATCCACTGTTGTCAAGAGTGCCTCGCTCTCTAAAGTAACGGAGGTTCGATTGTCGGGAGACGAAGACGACCACCATCCCCAGGCCGCATTCCAAGAGTCTGCGTCAGCAGACCGCGTAACGACTGCTCCCATGCCCCGACCTCCACTCGCTAAGGAAAGGGACACTACCCCCGAATCTCGACGCCAGACATCGAAGAGCTCCGAAAAGGTGAAACACCGGGGAAGCACTCTTCCAGTCACGGGGATGGGGGGAAAACAGCAGAAAAAAACATTCTCAGCCTTTATCTGCACCACAGACACATAGACAAGTCACAATCTTCTGAAAGAATATCCAAGACCCCTGCACAAGGCCATAGGTCCAGTCAAGATATAGCAGGGAAACACTCCCAGGAGAGGGTAATCCCCAGCTCTAAAGAATGGTCAAGTGAGGATATAGACAGTTATGTCTAGAATGTCATCCCGAGCAGACTTGTATGCCAAAAATCCACAACACTTCCTCGCCTGTACCCCTGACGGGGCAACCGCTGTTTCGTCCAGAGGAAGAGGAGGTCTTGACGTGGAGGAAAGCTGAAGGTTGTTGCACTGCCAGGGAAGAAACCAGCTGCAGAGTTTCCTGGTTACAATGTACCACCCTTTTCTTCGCGGTAGTGGTAAACCGTGGTATTCCAGTTGCCGGGGTGCTTGGCACGGTCAAGGTGGCCACGAGATGCTCCAGGAAGGCGAAAAGAAGGCAAAACTGGTTATCCCCCACCAGTCAAAGGAAGAAGACTCTCCGGACTGGAGATCTCCTCTGTTGTCGGGGAAAGTGGTGAGACGGTTCAGCAGGGCTCCACCGGTGGTGTCGTCGTTGCAGGTCAGCTCAGCTTCTCCCTCCTCGGATTCTTAGGTCCTGTGGCGACTTCTGAAGTTCCAGTCCCCAAAGCCCTGCTTTTATGCAGAAAACCCCCATTCATTCAGCCTAGCTGTCACTCAAACATGCTAAGTGGTGAGCTGGGCGGCTCACCACTTGGGCCAATCACACAGAGTGCGACTTGAGTTGCCGAGGCAACTCAGTCCAGGGTGCCTAAACCCCCTCCTGCACCCCCTGTGGTACCCAGACAGAATGGCACCACTTTTGGAGGCTTCTGTGGGGAAGCCCGCCAAAAAGTGGAACAAAGGGCTCGACTTGGGTTGGAGTCACAGAAGAGAACACAAACGCCATTTTCGAATAGAGTTCTGGCAAAAAATACCAACCGGTGAATTAATATTAAATAAATAAACCAGCGGTATCTTCGAGGCTATAGGAATTAAATAATTAAAGTTGGTAGCCTCGAACAATGGGAAAATCACAGAGATATATTCGCGGTCGAATATAAAAAGTAGTATCCACTGCCACCAGCCAAAACTCGATCAGGGGGGACGGAGACGTGCCCCCTCGAACAACAGACCCCGGGGCAATCGAATTGCCCCGACCAGTACGTCCAGAATATGATGGTTTGTACTGGTTTCTGTTCATAATTTGAGACTAGTAAAGCCAATGGTGACTTTACATGCCCTGGGAGACAGTAGTGAGTTCCAAGGTATGGAGTCTATGTTGGGGGGTCGCTACAACACCCCTGGGTTACGGCACAGAGGGTGCTGTGTAACCCACATACCAAAAACACATGAAGCCCTATGGGGTAAAGGACCCCATAGCCCATAAAACACATACCAAGACAAAGGAACACCTCAAATCATGTCTAAGAGTGGGAGGAAAAGAGTCTCACTCTTAGCAGGAGAAAAAAATAAACCCCAAAAATCCAGCAAGCTACTGGGGGACTCACTAGGTTTGGGAAATTAGCCTTTACAGAGAATTCTCCCTAACACGGCTGAACACTTCCGCATAGATACGCAGGGAGCACAGGAGGAGAGGGACTTGGCCAAGGAATTAGTGGGAGAGAAGAGACCGGTTGCCAGGCCATCCCCATTCTCAAGTCAATACAAAGGAGAATAGACCCTTCCCTTCTCAATCCCAATCTCACCAGGGCAGTAAACCCCAGGATTCAAAAACTGTTCAGGGCAGCCCAATCAGACCCACTCTACATAAGGGGGCACTGAAGCCGGACTCCCTGGTAGTGACTAATACCCGAAAGAGGGCGGGGACACTCTTATCTTCGTCTGAAGCTCCCCCCGACAAGGAGAGCAAGAAGATCTATGGTTTGGGAAGGAAGGTAGCCTCCACTTCCACCTACCTGGCAAGGATTGCCAACTCCACCACCCTACTGGTGAGTTACAACTACAATCAGTGGGAAGTAGTTGCGGTGCTCATTGACTCCGCCCCGGAACCTTTAAAGAGCCAGTTGGAGCAGGTTACGTTGGAGGGAACAGCCGTGTCCGGTTGCATCCTTAAGGCAACCTTTGATGCCCCGGATAACGCCGGCAGACTGATGGCAGAGAGCACTGTTATCAAAAGACATGCTTGGTTAAGACAATCTGGTTTTAAACCCGAGACACAAGCATCTTTAATAGACAAACCGGTGGAGAACGATCTACTGTTTGGTAAGGCGGTAGAGGATGCCTTAAATGCGAAAGATGAATACGAGACTCTCAAATCCCTGGGCGAGTTAACTAACAAACCCCCCCCCCCCAAAATCAAAGAGCGAATGGCAATTTTCGTCGCCCACGCGGCCAAAACTCAGAGGCTCCAAATATTCCCAGGGGCAGGGTACACCATGGAATAACAACCAGCAGTCTACCCAAGGTTATGGCAGGGGTAACGAGGGGACGTGTTAAGGGTAGAGGTAGCCCCAATAGAGGTGGTGGCCCACCTCCCGCAAAGCAGTGCCGTTCCGTTCAGGGTCCCTTCTCACGCATCCCCAGTAGGGGGGACGCATTTCCAACTTCACCCAAGCTTGGGAAGGGATCACATCAGACAGATGGGTGCTGTCCGCAGGATACTGCATAGAACTGTTAGAGCGACCCCGAAACCACCCTCCACGTCAAAAAATACATTCATTAGACCACCAGAAGATCCTCCTCGAAGAGATCACCAATCCTCTAGCAAAGGACGCGATAGAACTCGTCCCGGGACACCAGGTAAACAAGGGTATTTATTCAACTTACTTCCTTGCGCCAAAAAAAGATTTGACAAGGCGCCCAGTATTAGACTTGCGGCCTGCAAACAAGAATGTCAAGCCCCAAAAGTTTCACATGACTACTCTCCAAGAGGTAATCCCCCTGCTAAAAAAGGGGATTAAATGGTAACATTGGACATGATAGATGCCTATTTTCATATTTCCATGTTCTTAGCGCACAGAAGATTCTTGCGCTTCAAGGTGGACAGTCTGCACTACCAGTTCAAGGTATTGCCCTTCGGTATAGCCTCGGCTCCAAGGGTATACACCAAGGTACTGGCGGTGGTGGCGGCACACCTACGCAGGGAGGCAATCCCAGTGTACCCTTACCTGGACGACTGGCTCATCACGGGGAGACCCCAGTAATTTGCAGATCAAATATTCAAAGAGCTATCGATCTCCTCTTCGAATTGGGTTTCTGCATATACGAGAAAGTCAAGTCGGGTGCCAAGCACCTCCAAACAGTTCCTAGGAGCTGTCCTAAGCACACAAGAAGGGTTGGCCTTTCCATTAGAGGAAAGAATTCGGAATCTAATGCTGCAAATTCCGCTATATCTGGCCGGTCGCCAGATAATGGTGCGCAAAGTGATGCGTTTGCTGGGCATGATGGCGTCATGTATTTACCTGGTCGCCTGCGCATGCGTCCCATGCAAGAATGGTTGGCGAAACAGTGGTCTCAGGCAAGTGATCAGCGGGACGATCTAGTGGACGTTTCGCCAACACTTGTACGAAGTCTTCAGTGGTGGACAAGAGAAAACCTGTCAAAGGGGAAACCCTTTTACGATCCCGAGATACAGGCTGTAGCCACAACAGACACATCCCTGTCAGGGTGGGGAGCACACCTTCTCCACCACACAGCTCAGGGTCTCTGGTTTCACTCAGTGGCCAAGAATCCTATCAATCTGCTAAAGCTTCTGGCAGTATTCAGAGCACTTCGTGTTCAAGCCCTACCTGTTAAACCTGTCAGTGCAGATCCTGACAGACAGCACAACAGCAATGTTTTACCTGACCAAGCAAGGAGGGACTCGTTCGCCAAATCTGTCCAAGCTTGCCCAGAGAATTTGGATATGGGCACTCCGACGGAACATCTACCTGTCATCTCAACATGTTCCAGGGGATCACAATTCTCTGGCAGACGCTTTGAGCAGGGATCCCCTCCCACAACCCTTGAAATTCGCCAGTTATAGTAAGCTAAGCAACCATAACTCGCGCCACCACTGTGCACTGCTAAGATTGACACCCAGGACATCAAAGATGACATCACAAATGTCATTGATGACATCATTAATGATGAATGCCATTAATAATCTAGATTTCCAAAGCAGTAACCCGTGCTACTAAAGAGGATTTTTCATCCTAAGGCGTCCCGGTTTAGGAAACAAAATCCTTTTCCAAGATGGCCACCATAGAAAGGGAAGGCGGGTGTTCCATACAGGGCCACTCTTCGCTTTCCATGGCAGCCTGCAAAAAGGAAACCCTGTCAACATATTAACACAAGCACTTTTTTCTTCCCTTTCAAATGTATCCTAATGTCGAACAACTTTACCACAAAGCCAGTCCCAGGTGGACATGGCCACTTTAATCCTATCTTTTCTCCCTTCTGGTCATGCCCAGTGGTTTATAGTCATTTTTTCGAATACAAAAATGTCGTCATTTTTTTTTTTAAATATCCCAAAAAAAGTCGCTTTTTTTAAATTACGTTTTCTATTCGAAATGGGGGGTTCCCCCCCACAACTCCCTTTTTTTTTACCCATTTTTTTTTATTCCCGGCCCCAAAAATAAATATATAATTTTTAAAAAAATGCGACTTTTTTTCGATATAATTTTTTCAACATTTTTGTCTTTCGACATTTTTTTTCGAAATTATGACCGACCACCATGCCCAGTAGCCCCATTGTGCGGATCATGACCTTATACCATGACCACGACATTACGCCCACTCCCCATGGGTACAGCCTACCCCTCAGTAAAGGTATACCGCTATTTTTTTAACTACATTGTCAAATACGAAAACACTCCCACATCTCCAGCACCATGCTTTTCGGTCGTTGCTAATCGCCTTATGCACATTTTCTGTAAATCCACCCACGTTTTTTTTTTCAAAACTGTCAAAAGAATACACAAATAATTTGTCATATTAGGTGTGCACAAAATCCCTACAAACTTTGTAAACGCATTTGCAATCACTAGTCTAGTCCATTGCTGCATCTGCCCAACATAAATTGCCTTGACATCACTAAATCATATGGCCCGCCCCTGACCCTCACATAACCAACCGTAGTGATATTCAACACCTTATTTGGATGACGTTCCTCTCCAGCGTAGCCAAATGCGCTCATAAGCACCTACATGCCCTGACACAGAACCTGAAAATGAGCACTGCGACTTACAACGTAACACGTCACATTTTAAAATAGTAAACTGGTTTTTAAAAGAAAACATGAACACTTTACAATTTGTAAAGTACTTTTATTTCACGATAAACTGTCCGAGACCATCGGACTATTCCCATGTGCAATCAAATTGTAACTTTGTTTCTTCGGTCGTCATCGAAAATGTTAATCGTGAGGCACACATTGTTCTTTTCTCATACACAACGTATTTGTTTTTGATAAAGCAACCGCTACGGTCGCACAGTGAATTCCAGGACATCGCAATGAACTTGGGCCTAGACCACCATAAAAGATGTTATGTTACTCCTATTTGCCAGTGCAGCGTATGGACAAATGGGTCTTGCGCGATCGTCCCACAAAACAGTCACGGTTAGGCAGCCGAGTACGTGCATCTGGCGACAAACCCATCACTTGGCATCTGGAATCCATGGCAATCGCAGGAAGGCAGGATATAGCTATTTGGAAAACAGAAAATACTGATCAATACCCAACCTTTAGCAAACAATTTAAAAAATGACAAACGTGGAAACTGATACACAAATCGATGTGGACATACATGACATTTTAAAGAAATATTAGCGTTGAACATGGGTGAATCTAGTGATAGCCTACAAACGCCGAGAATCTGCACTCTCTATAACTAAAAAAAAAAATAACTACACAGAAAGATAGTACTTCAGTTACATTGCCAAAATTAATGTTTAGGTAATAAAAAATTAAATGTTCCGGTGTAGCGTTGTCAAAAGCAAACTTACACGATATTGACCGTCTCCATTCTCTTCATGAAACTCAGACAGCAATGTGCTTGCACCAAAGAATCTTCATGAACTGATATTCCATGTGCCTTACAAACGTTTTGAATGCATAACCTTATCAAATTTTGCACTTTCATTCCCTGCATTCTTACTGAATTTTCCCTTTCGCTCAAGGTCAAAAAACAATTGACCCTTATGGGTTCATTCGGATGCGTGGGCCTGCTGAGCTTGCAACCAAAAAAGCAAAGCAAGTGACCTTCACTCAGAATCCAAATACATTCTGACTTTGCAACAACATGTCTCAACGCATTCATGAAAACTGGTACTACCATACACTTGCAGATCCGCTGTTTCCATCAAACACTGCAGGTGGCTGCCTCAGATTTCAAACTCTAGCGTGCCCGTCTGACTGCAATATTATTTTAAATACATTGTAACACAGACACAGTAAGTCTTCACCTGTACTTTACGGACATTATAGTGAGCAACAACTTCAAATTGACTTTGGTGACAAAAAAACACCACTTTTTGACTTCCTGCTACCACCTCCAATCCCAGCCTCATTAACCCTCACCTTCCGAGACAGTATTTCATAAGTTTAACAAGTGCAATGTTGTATTGTTTTATGTTTTAGCGGGGATGTCCGCCTACACCAAAACACGAATAAAAGATGGCGGACGCATCGAAACTATCTGACGCACTTCACTCTCTTCAACATCCAATCAGTGAACGCGTCACATGTCCGCGGACATAACGCTGCCGATTAACCAATTGGTATCTTGTCTGCGGAGAGAACAGGGAAGTGTGACTGTGGAGCGGACATAGATATCACTAATTTTTTTTAGACCTACTTTTTGGTAGTTTTAAAGAAAACTACTGGACGGATTCTCACCAAATTTACAAAAGCACGCTTTCGGGACCAAGCTCCTGCCGCAAATTTGGTGACAATCCGTCCAGCGGTTTGGGCTGTAGGCGTCCGCAAACTTTTTCCCCGATTCAGTCTATGGGGAAAAAGACGTTTTGGGACCTCCCCCTATAACTTTTCCCCCCCTGCACCAAACCTCACCAAACTTTGCAAAAAAAATTCAGAGTAGGCCTTACACTTTTTTTGCAAAGTTTGGTAATGATTCGTCCAGGGGGAGCACAGTTCTAAGCTGCCCAAAAACAGGGGGAGCACAGTTATAAGCCGCCCAAAAAGAGCTCTTCCTATGGAAACAGCAACCTAACCATAACTACACAACCACTACCGTGGCTGCGTTTTTTTTAATATATATATATATATATATATATATATGTATATATATATATATCTCGAGCAAGACGGATCAACAGCTGAGTTACGCTATGTTGATGAATTTTCTGAGCAGCAGAGCTGGATGCTGGATGAGGATATCTATCGGATGAGGAATCTGCAGGAGAAGAATCCATAGAACATAACGGTAAGTAATTTCTCCTTTTGAAACAGCTGGCGTTGTGGCTAAGATTCTCATAGATGAGAGATCTGTGAGAGGAGCCTCCATCAGATTTATTACCAAGAGGCAAGGAATTTGTTCTTCATAATGGGCAGAACTTGCTCGCCATTTGCGATGCTATCCTTTCGGCTTTCCTGCCAGTTTGCTCTAAAAGGTAGTGGTGCAATGCTTTCATTAACCCTTCTCTGATTGGCTACAGTTGCACAGCAATGCCCCAAACTGGGTTCACACGGCTCTGTATATATGTGAGGTTGTGATTAAACTGCACACTAGTACTGTGAAAGAATTAAAGCCAGACCACGGGGCCTGGATGACACTTCAAAGGATGTGTAATACTGTATCTAAAATGAATAGAAGTGATTCAAGGGTTTTGGTTTTACTGACCCCTGTTTTCAGAAGTGTCATGCAGGCCCGATTCTTTTTTTTATTTTCCAACCTTGAAAAGTTGCAACCTTGAAGGTTTGCCATCTCTGTATCCATGCTCTGACCTGCCACTCAGTCTCTCGTTTAACTCTGCCCTACCGCTTTGATCCACTATTTCTCTGACTCATCACTTTCTAAGTGCGGATGGGTGTTCACCAATAACCCTTCCATACCTACAGACCTCTGTTCATGCCAGTGATACTTATTCCACGTGCTCGTCTGCTTCTGCAACTGGATCCTTAACATGCCAGCCTGCCTCGGTCTGCTTATCTTCCACTTCGTTCCTTTCCACGTCTGGTGCTCCAGAAGCCGTAGTCATGCGTGCACCCTGAAACGAACCACTGACCACACCTGGCTGTCCTGATGTGTCAATAAGTAGAACTAGATGGACTAGGACTGGAGTTGGACTGCTATTCCTTAGTGATTGTAGAGGTTGCACTGGCCTCAGTGTTTGAAACCTCAAACGATTATCAAGGCATCCAGACAGTCTTCCAGAAGACACCAATATGAATTCAAATGGACTGTGTTTTTTGCTTCTTGTACCTACAAATTGGCATCCCAGCCAAGTTTAAACATTCAGGAGGTCATCTGTTTAATTTCCCATCTGCTATCTAGATGGACTCTTGCATGACTTAACGTACAAAGGATTTGAAGGACTTTTCACTGGCCAACCCCACTGATCAATACCATTCAATGGACCAAGGAATGTTTTATGAGATCAGTACACCCATCCCTCCTGGATCTTAAACACATATGCAGTCATTCCCTCACATGGCTTAAGTTTTTTTCGTGTTTTTCGGACGTTTTGTATGTGGGGAAAGAAGGATGTAGAAGAGGAAATGCCTTCACTGTGACTATGGATCTTCACCCCTTTTTATCCTGCCTCATCAACACTCCTCTACAAACCTAGGCGCAGCTCAAACCTTCATAGTAATGAGTAAGGGTCTATAGCTTTTAACTCCAGACGGACTACAACTCCCGTCAGTCCTAGCCAGCATTGTTCATGGTGTGCCTCATGCGTCTTCATCCAAAACCTCTGCGGAGCTGCAGGTTGGCAATGCTCCCAATTGTGGTCGAGAAGCCCCTGGAAGGAAACAGTTCCGAGCCCTTGACCTGCTTGCTGTGCTAGTCATTCCTTCACAACTGGTTGGGAATGAGGACCAAGGACCATCACCATGAAGGTCCTTTCTCCCTTATTTTTTCCCTTAAAGAACAGTCTTGCCCAACTCTTGAATACTTCTGATCAAATTGCTGACATATATATATATAGCGGCAACCCCATACTGTACAAGAGCACACTGTTCAGCATGTTCCGCTGCGCCATTTAAATCTGCGGTTTATTAAAACAAGAGAAGCTGGCAAATGAAATGGTGCTAGCTCTGGCCCAGAGACCATATTGTACCCTTCCATGTACTATTTAGCCCATTAATGTGGTCTTCATTCAAAGCTCGATTTGAAATCTCTGTATTTATTGTACCTCCTTTTGCTGCATCTGTTTACATGGGCCATGTTGCCACATTTATCATTTTCAACTATCGGAAACGAAGGGACCAACCAGTTGGGGTTTGGATAGCTTCATTTTAAGCCCAGTTCTGAGATTGCTGTGGAGGAATGTAATTTCAGCTGTTACCATCAGTGTACCTTCACTGTCATTCTAAACACGCATCAAAGATCAGTTTTTCTCTGCAGTGTGGCACTGCACACTATTGCTTTTATGCAGTTTGGCTTTGAGGTGGTGGTGTACTTGCATGTGCCCCCGCTTTACATGGAATTAATGCAGATAATAGTACTAACTTCATGACCATGAGCAACTTTGATCTTTTCTGGAAAGATTCTGATTAACGCATCCACATATTTTTTTATTTTTTTGTATACCCTGCCTCAATGTCTTGGTGGCTGGCAATGATCTGATCAGTGACTGCCATCATAAAAGGTACAGTAATTGAAAGCCTAACCAAATATTGACTGTACAATCTCCCTTCTCTTCCTCAGCCCCAGATCAGTGGACCATTCCCTGCCGGGGTCATCCGTCTCTACAGATTTTGGCAGCTGGCAGATGGTATCGGAGGGTGGCAGTGTTCATGAGCAGGGGATCCTGAGCACCGGCACCTCCCTCCCTTTCTTCTTCCCGGATGACCACCCTAACAATTGTTTGTAAGTGGATTAAAACATCGGAGGCCTCTTACGCTGGCGATGAAGCCTTGCATTCTGGGATTCGTATATTTGTAGCTTTTTTGGGCGTTGATTTCAGATGGACATCCGTGAGCTGCAGTGTTGCATTAGCTTTTTTGACTAAAATGTTTTCAACGCTTTTGCAAGGAGATTTGAGACTAACATTAATTTAATATTATTCTGGTATTGAATTATTTTCACTTGTAGATCGCTGAATTGGATGTTCTGTCCCAATGGTTCGTTTGTGTAGATGGATTGAAGGTTCACGTTTATCACAAGTCCGATGTGGAGGCAAACAGTCTAAAATGTTACTGTGGGCTACCTGAATCACATGCTCGTCGTTTCTGCCATCAGTCTGAACAGTTGAGAAGGTGTGGCTGAATATTCATGTTGCAGCCTTGAACTTCCCTGCTGGGGGGACAAATGTCATCTTAGCATTGAAAAGCTGATTTCTTGCATGGCATGCACTCTGCAACACCTTGGCCCAAAGCTCCACCAGGCTTGCAGTTGCATAGTTTAGTTTGTACTCTGTATTTAGATTGCCTGCCTGTTTCTGACCATGTTTTGGCTTGTCACTATAATCTTAAGTCTTTTGTTGCCATCCATATGTAAAGCCTACCTTCTTGGAATGTATAAAAAGGTTGACACGTTATCTTAAAAGTGCAGTTAATCACAACCTTCAGAATGAGTAAAAAGGAAAATTCTCAAAGCGTCTGTTCTTTAAGTGAAAGACACTTCCACCAATAAGGCGTTTGACAAGGCTACCCACTATCAGTATTTTGACGCTGCACTTCTGCTTTGGCACCTTGATTCCTGTGAACGTTGAAAGGGCTGCATAGAGTTCCCAAGCGGGAACAGACTTGTTAAGAAGGTTGGGAGTGATATATATTTTTTTTTATCTCCTTGAGATCATCCTGCTTTGCATAATTATAACTTGGATGGGTAAATTAGACTTTTTTTTTCTTTTTCTCCTTTGGTAGCAAGATCAGGATGGAGCAGGTGAAGATTTATTTATTTGCATTTATAAAGCGCACATATGCCCTGGGGCATCGTGGCGCTGTTACAGCTTATTCACTTGGCAAAACAGGCATATTATTAATGTTGAACGATATAAAGTACAGTGAAAGACAAAGAGCTGTCAGTATGGTTGCAGTTAAGCAGCTTATATATACCTGTTGGTTTGTTAGCGGAACAGTGTCGTTTTCAGCATTTTGCGCAAGGCAGTGTAGGAACTTTCGTTTCTGAGTGTAGTGGGTAGGGCATTCCAATTTTTGGGAGCCAGGTATTGAAAGCTAGACCCATCAGCTTTGGTTCTTTTGAAGGCTGGTACGTAGATCTGGTTGGTCAGTTGTGATCTAATGGGTCTATTTGACGGGTTGATGGTGACTCTTTTTGATGGGTAAGGAGGGGCACCGGTGGAGAGGCACATGTGCGTAATGGCCTGTGTTTTGAAGAGTATGCTTTCTTTTACCGGTAGCCAGTGTGCTTCTTTCCTAGCCTGAGTGATGTGATCCTTTTTAGGGATGCTTATGGCTGCCCTGAGGGCATTATTCTGCGTGACTTGCAGCTTGTTAAGGTTTTTAGCCGAAGTGCTCTGGAGTAGGGCATTACAGTAGTCCAGTATGGTACCTACTGTGGCTCTAGCAATGGATGGGCAATTTTTGGTAGAGAGGAAGGTCTTAACAGCATTGATCACCTTGGTGGTGAGAGCGGCTGAGGAGGCTATAGCATTGACCTGGCGTGTCATGCACAGAGATGCATCAAGGTATAGTCCTAGGGTTTTAACTGCTGCTGAGATTGTGATGATGGAGTTGTCTATGGTGAAGGTTTTGTATTTAGGAGGGAGCTCGTTGAGTGTTTCCCTGGTGCCTACTATGAGGATCTGTTTTATCCCCATTTAGGCAAAGGCTGTTGGCCGCCATACGTGTTTGGATGGGCGAGTACATTTTGGTTAGTGCTGCAGTATCTTGCTTGTATATGCCGGTAAGGGGGAGTGGTACCGGAGTGGCGTCAGCGTAATTGGTATATGCTATGTCACGACAGTCAAGATCTTTGAAGAGCGGGAGGATGAAGATATTGTATAACGTGGGGGCGGTGCATGAGCCCTGTGGGACTCAGCAGTGGATGGTGGTGGGGGAGGGGCATGCCGAGTCTGAGAAGACTTTCATGAGTCTACCGTTTAGGAATGAGGCAACCCAGGCTATTGCTTCTGGTGAGAAGTGGGCTTCGTTTTGGAGGAGGAGGAGGAGGAAGAGGAACTGTCTTTTGCCTAGGATGTGGTTTTTTACGAGATATTGTTGGATTTGCTTGTAGGCAACTTTGTCCAGTATCTTGAGGAGAAAAGGGAAAGTGTTGATCGGCCTGTAGTCCATTTCTGGATCCAGGTTGTTTTAAACAGTGTTAGAATTGAAAGATGCGTTGATGAAGGATTTGAAAAACGGGGCGAGTGCTTCTGCACATCCTTTGACTAATTTGGCTGGGCAGGCATCTCCTTTACAGTTGGATGGCCTAATTTTGTTGACAATCTCTAACTTCACTTTCAGTGATTTCTCTGAATTTAAAAGGTGTTTTGGTGCCAGTGTGCTTGGTACTGGAGGTGATCTCATGATCTGAGTTGTAAGTCTTTCTGATGTGTTGCGTGATGCTCCTGAATTTTGTTTTGCAGGAGCTCAATTTTGTTTAGTAGGGCAGTTTGTATTGAATTGCACCAGTTTTGGTCTTTGACTATGTCTTGGGATTTAGTGGCTGTGGTGGACAATTCTTTGAAAATCCTTTAGATTCTGAAGTTGCATTACAGATTCTGGCACTGTAGGATGCATATTTGGCTGTGATTATTGCTTTCTTATATTGGGTGGCAGGTGTTTTGTATGCTGACAGCGTTACTGCATCAGGGGAGATTTGCCATTTATTCATCGCTTTACGTTTTTGGGCGCAAAGTTCTTTTAATTCAGTAGAGAACCAGGAGTTGGAATGTCTCACGTTTTGGGCTTTTTTCTTCTGAAGGTGGGCGATCATGTCTATCTCGGTGCTAACCGTGGATTTATAGATGTTCGCCAGGTCTGATGGGTCTGCGGGTACAGGAAGGTTGGAAGCGAGAGTCTCTAAGTAGGGTAAGATCCTTTCTTTGGTGATGTTTTTAGCACATCTTGCCAGTGCTGGGGGTATCGGGGTCATGTTTATCAGTAATGGTGGTAGCGGTTGTGATGAGGTGTATAAGAGAGATCCGACCAAGGGGTGGGGGGTGACGGAGTTGATGTCCGTGTCACAGTTATGGTCCGCTAACCAGTCAAGGGTGTGCCCTTTGTGGTGCGTGGGTATGCTAATTTGTTCAAATCCTAGTTCCTGTAAGGCTTGTGCTAGCACTTTGGATGGTTTGTCATCATTTTTGTCGTTGAGGCTGAGTGTAAAATCACCTAAGAGGATTTAGTTAGAGGTGGTTTTTAGGTTCTCTGCTAGGAGGTGTGAGGTTTTCATGGAATTCTAGTAGTGGGTCTGGCGGGTGGTAGACAAGGTGAAGGGTGATGATGGTGTTGGGGGAGAGGGAGATCTTTACTGCAAGGGTGTCTGTGTTCCCTCCGAGATTTGATGGGGTTTGTCTAGCCTCTGGGTGGTCCTTCACTATAAGTGCTACACCTCCTCCTACGGTGGTGAGTCGGTCCTGCCTAATGATGGAGTATCCTGGTGGGATGGCTAAGCTCAGGGCTGGCCCAGCTGCACCATGTAGCCATGTCTCGGTGATAGCAAGGATATCGAGGTCTAGGTTAGAGATGAGGTTGTGGATTTTGATGGCATGTGTTGGAATGGACCTGGCATTGATTAAAGTGCATTGCAGGTCTGAGGTGGTGAGTGGTGGGTTTAGTATTAACTGGCTTGGGTGAGAGAGAAATGGGGGTATTGGGGGTGTTCTGGGTGGAGCCTGTTTTGTCAAGAGCATGTGTGTGCCTATGGTTGTGCCTGAGCTGACCTGTAGGGAGGTGAGCGGGTGTCTGGAGCAGAGATCTAGTAGTTTGTTCCTAGTGCTGATGGATCTAGGGAGTGTGGTAGCTCCAGTAGGTTTGGCATGGATTGCTGTGGTGATACGTTTGGTGAAGAACGATGGTAGGAAGTGGGTAGGTGGAATGTGGGTGGGCGCTGGAAGCTGTGTAGCTGCCATCGTCCAGGTGGCTGGGGGCGTCCGTATAGGTAGAGTGTGGGAAAACAGAGTACCAGTACAGTTCGGGTGTAGGAGTCAGTTCAAATACCAGTACAATTTAGATGGGAGTCCTGCAGGTGGCAGGGAACCAATACAAATCAGAGATGGGAAGCAGGCAGGAAAATGCAAATACAATTTTGATGTGGGTGTCTGGCAAGGGCAATATACCGATGCAGTTGAGAGCTAGGAAACAGGCAATAAGCAGATACTATTGAAAGATATAAAAACAGGCAAAAGCAGATATGGTTTTAGCTGAGGGTGTCGGGCATATCCCAATTACAATAAGATTCACATGTGGGCGATGAGCAGAATACCAGTGTAGTTTCACTGTGAGCGGACAAACTGGGGATCCATACTGTTGCGGTATGGGGCTCAAACATAGTGGCAGTATGGGGCATGGGGCAGATAATGCTGTTAAGGTAGATGGTACAATACAGTGTGGGGGTCAGTCACGCAGAGTGGCACTATAGTTGGAGTTGGGAATTGGGCATAGCGAGAATGTAGGGGCAACACACAGATATCAAGTCAATAGTGCGTGGCTGTGGCTGCTTCGGCATTCCCAAAGTAATGTACCTGAGCTTCCCTTGCAAATGTGAGAGACCCTTTCCCCTCGGTTTCCGTTTATAAAACATTATGAAAAATGTGTAATCTGGCCAGAAGGTACGATGGGGCACAAAGGCTTCAATGTGCCATGCCCAAACATGAACCACAATGCAGCCAGAGGTGTTTGTCAAAAAGCTAAAACTGATATGATAAGTGCGAAGTAATCCTCATTTGCCTCTAATAGTAGCTTGAGCAGAGGACGGGTGGAGATGAATCAGCAGTGTACTCTTCCAAACAATAGTGTGGTAAGTGCCAAAATCAAAGTTTCCCATGAAAGGTCTATAAAAATGTACACAGGAGGGGCGGGGGGAGGGATAACTATATAGAAAGTACAACGTGATCACTTTAAATGTTTTGAGTAAGGTCGTAAAAGGGGACCAACCCAGTCTCTAAAGCCCAAAATAAAGGCCAGGGATCAGGAAGCATACGTGGGATGCCTGGGAAAGGGTACCTGGTCTACCAGTTCATTATCCTAGTCTTCTCAGCCTCCGCATCAAGCAGCTAGTATTTGTGCTTCTCTGTGGTGGAAGATTTGTTCTAGACATTTGTTTCGATTTGGCAAGTGGCTTGGAGAGGCTCAGTTGACAGATTTGATCAGGAAGTCTCGACTCTGTGGGCAGGTCCAAGAGCGCACTCGCCCAACTAGGGCGAGTGTGCGGAAAGCAGTTTGGTGCGGCAAGCATCAAGGGTATGGAATATGGGTCTTTGTCTCTTAACTGTCACAAATACTTCTTGATGAATTGCTGAGTTGTGCAACCAGAAGTATTGCTCTGAACTGGAGAGTATCGTCTTGTAGCAGTGACAGCCCTCTTTTGCAACAATTCCCAGCACCTCTGTCCCAGTGGAATTTTTGCGGGAAGAGTAAAGTATTCGGGTAAAACTCAATTTCAATTATCTGAGTCGCAACTACCGGACTGCTTTAGCTGCATTCATGTCACCCCTTCTCGAGAACCTATAATTGCAATTACATTTGTTTTCTTAATTCCTCACTGCTGGAAAAGCTTCAATACTTGCAGGCTCACACAACTCATAAAAGCCTGCCTCTTGACATGTGGGTGGGGTGGAAACAGCCTATTTGAGGCTCACATAGAACTTGCTGGGTGAAAAACTACGTATCATTAAGTTACGTGGCCTTGTATAGTGCCCTTCTGTCATACTTTATTGGGATATCAAATGGAAAGATGCAAAAAACCTGTGGTGTTTATGGGTACAGGTCGGACGTACTCCGTTCCGGAATGCTGGTATGCTTTTGAGGCTTTTGGCATACATTGCATTGGATAATCGAAGATTTGGCGAGGCTGAAAGTGCTTTGGGGAATATCCCTTATTGGTGGGTGTTTGGAGGAGGTGTAATAAGCCTCTAGCGAACTTAATCGTAGCTTGATAATGTTCATGTGGTGTCAGCTAGGCCTGCAGCAGCTGTCCGGGGATGGGAGTGTGTGTACTAAAAGTTGGTCGTTTTTAGAATGTAGTTGGTTGGTCAAGGCAGGTAGATGAACGGGGAGGCAGGTATAAGCAGTAGTGGCTAGAGAGAAAATGATAGGCCCAGCAGGAGTGATGTAAGCCATATGGTGAAGTGAATAAGACTGTTCATTAGATCTGTATGGTAATAGGTCTATTAAGGTGAGGTTGTAGAATATGAAGTGAGTGTTTTTAGGTAGTTGTGTCAGTGGGATCATGGTGATGAGTTTCGTCTGCTTCTTTCTAAGAGTGCAATCAAACTGGTAACACGCTCGGAATGAGGAAGGGGAGGTACTCCACCTATTTTCAGGTGCCAAAGGAGGATGAGGCTTGCCTCCCATTCTGCGGCTGCCCGAAGTTGTTCCTACGCAAGGACAAGTTAAAGATGGTTACACTAGCTCAAATCCTGCAAGCACTCGATCTTCAGGACTGATTGATATAGCTGAACCTTCAGGATGCCTACTTCCACATGCCAATGAATTGGAGACACAGGAAGTGCCTGAGGTTCTCCATGGGCCAACATCACTACCAGTTTAAGGTCCTGGCGGTCTCATCAATGTCCAGGTTTTTCACCATGCTGCTAGCAGTGGTGGCAGCTCGCCTCAGGAGTGTACGGTGATTCCTTACCTGGACCACTGACTCGTCTGAACTCGCTCCCTCGATTTAATGTCGGAGCATCTGCTTCATACATGCACACTATTGCACAGCCTTGGCTTTTCCCGATACGTCAAGGTCTAATTTGCCATCCCAGGCCCTTGATTGATCTGAACGGTCTTGGACACTCGTCTTGGCTGGGCTTTCCCGCCCAAGGATTGAGTGGCAATCTTTTGGTTGCTCTGTGTCTTACAATCCCAGAAACAAGTTTTGGCTTCTGATTTCCTGGGCCTTCTGCATCATAGCGGTATTGAAAGCGAGGCTGCGCATGAGATTGCTTAAATCGCTTCTCTTTTGCCAATGGTTGAAGTTTCAGGGCACAATGTCGGACCTTTTTATAGGTTTCAGGCCAGGTGGCTCAAGATCCTGCGTGGTGGGCCCTGCAAGAAAACATACAGAGACGTATTTAGTCACCATTGGCCCCCAGGTGACTGGTCACAGATGCATCTGATTGGCTGAGGCGCTCACTTGCCAGACCGAACGGTGAGCGAACAGTAGTCTCCCTCATGTTTCAGGAACACATGAAACTACTGGAGCTAAGCGGCAATCGGGCTGGCCCTGGTCACTTTCCTTCCCTCTGCAAAGTGCAAGACTGTGCTGATCCTGACTAACAAAGTGGCCATTCACTACCTCAACAAGCGACGTGGTGGGAGTTCCTTGCCTCTCTTCAGTGAAGCAATGCGACTGGTTTTGGGATCTGGAGAAATGTCTGACAGCGGCTCATCTGGCCGGCAAAGCAAGAATGTTGTGGCAGATCTATTGAGCAGACAACTTTGGCCTCCCACAAGTCTACCAGGAAGTTCCGGAGGAGATTTTCACCTTTTTGTGGACTCAATTGGACCTCTTTATTTTCTGAATCAATGGGAGATGAATGTTTTTCTGCTCCAGGGAATTCCCTTGTTGGGGAACTCTGGGGGATGCACGGACAGTAGTTGACTTACAACCTCCTCTATGCGTTCCTGCTGATATGTCATTCCTCTGGTTCTCTGGACTCCATCTGCTCCGGATCACGATTTTGAGCCCCCCCCCCCCTCCCTGGGCTGGGCGAGGAGAATGTGGTATCTGGACTGCTGGACATGTCAGTCTGCTGTGAGGGGTCAAATGAGAGGGGGACACAGTTGTAATCTTAATTGTCTGACATCTTTATTAAAATACATGGGTTGGATAAAGGCCCCTGTCCCTATACTAACGTGTTTCCCTACCTAGGAAACTAAAAATATAGATCACTGTCCGTTTCCAAAACATACTAATCTGACCCTCACACTAAAAATGAACTAAGAGGGTAAGGAAATGTCTCTGACTTAAGTTTGGCAAAGGACGTTCACAATTAAAGTAGATAAATCCAACAAACAGTCTTTTCCAAGAAGAATGCCTTGGATCCAGAGGATGGTTCCCTTTCCCTGGATACTCGGGCTGGATGGCAAGTCTTTCAAACAGTCTTAAGGATGGCAAAAGTCTCTTGTAAACCACTATTCCTTTGGGTCTTTATACCAAGTTCATAAAGTTTCTGTGCAAACAATGTGACCCATGCCTTCAGCTCTTCCAAGGATTTATTTGCACCGTGTTAAAAAAAAGAATCTTATTCACGTGATGTTTAATATCATGTTCTCTAACCTCTTTGATGTCTTGGCGGATCACCTGATGCACTCGTCCATCATGAATCCTGTGAGCTCTTCAGATCAGAGCATACCCCTCTACACAAGGTATTTTGGTCTCAAAATAAAAAGGTCTTTGTTCAACTTCACAACTCAAACATGCTATATTAGTGTTTTGAAAAGTAATTAAGTTTCTTTGTGTCTTTATTGGTGGTCCTGGTATACTCCACTGCCAGGAATCCTTTAGTGTAAGTTCTTCAGATCCCCTGGTATACACTCCTGCCGTTTTCTTGCCATAATGTCTTAAACTTCCATATACTTTAAGTGGATTGCCTGGTATACTCCCCTGCCAGGAATCCCTTTGTGGAGTCTTGCAGAGCCCCTGGTTTATTTCTCTACCAGGTATGGATCCTCCCCCCTCTACCCCCCAATGTTCATTTCCTGCTGTGCTTTTTTCACCAGGAGGACTTCTCGTTTTCACTGTCCTTTTAATATAGCACTGTAGTGCAGTTCTTTTACTTCACTGTTTTCACTTCATTGGCTTGAGGTACTACTTGTTCCAACTTTTCCCGCATTCACATCTCATATATGGTGTGAGGGAGGCATGGTATCACAAGTAGGACACTGACAAAAAGGGTAAGATTTGTAAAAACCTTTCTCCAGCATGGGGTCTGGCATGGATTCACATGCTCATGAATATTCTCCGTCAGGCTGGGAATCCTCGGTAAAGAAAAAATCAGTTTTGTTTCTGATCTGTCTTTCTTAGTAGTAACCAATCACTGATCTCCGGGTCATACTGCCCCCAGCCAATGACTGCCCTCTCCCTAAGCCCCGCCTCTGGCAGCCATCCTCAGATTTTTACCGCACGCTCAAGTGTTTGGAGTCCTCGTGTTTAGTTCTCAAGTTTTTTGCTGCGTTTTCACGCTTTTTTTCTCATTTTTTCGATATAATCGAGCCTCAAGCTCCACCGCTTCTACTTCCGATAACGGGGACCCGTTTCGGAATTCTTCTATGTGCCTCAAGGGTGAAGTTTTCATTGAGTTTACACTTCTTGGAGCATTCCGGAAGATCTTCGGCCTACCTCAACTGACATGGCCCAGGACAAGGGGAGCTCGACGCCCGGATCCAAGCTGTTCAGGAACTGCCCTGGATGCGGATTATATAACGTTTTCAAGGAGGACGAGCATTCGCGATGCCTCTGCCTCCATGGGGACAAGACGCACGTGGAGAAGGACTGTGCGTTCTGCAAGAACCTTTCGGACCGGACCAAACAAGATCGTTATTCCCGCTTCGCCACCTGGCTGGAGAAGGGCACAGCAAGTGAGAAGGCGAAGAAGAAGTCTGAGCGGGCTTCTAAGTCCTTTGAGGGCGCCCTGGCGACGGGGGCCCAACAGAATGCCAAGCACCGTGAGTCTGCGGGCTCCGGGAGCGCCGAAAGGTTGGGCTCTTCGTTTGCCAAGCAGGGCGCTACATCCCCGGCACGTTCGACCACGAGCCAGCCCTGTGGTTTGTGGAAGAGAAAGTCCGAGAACCCGGGTAGGCCGCTGGAGCGGACCCGGTCGATTTCTAAGGGGGAGCGAGGCGCTGATCCTCCCCCCAAGGCGAAGGCCCAGGACGCACCTAAGGTGGTGAGGGCTTTGATCCACCCGGCTAAGGCCTCTACCGAAGTGTTCGCTGCGACCCTGGCAGAGACTACGCCAATGGAAACGGCCTCTGGGCCCAGAGTATCCCTGCCGCCTCGGAGGGAATCCTCTTTCCATCCCATCGCTTAGACACCCGTGAAGCCCCCGTCTGAAAAAGAGGGGGGGGGTGGTGGCCATTACAGACTCGGAATCAGCCTCTGAGGTGGAACTGGTGGAGACCGAGGAGGGCCTCAACGAAAGGTCCATAGGCCTCAACGAGAGGTTCAGAAACCTCAACGAGAGATTCGAGAAGGTTCGATCCCAGGGGATGGTCCCTGCTGACGTGATCGAAGATAGCGACGACAAACGGGGCCCAATGGAGCGGCCATCCCGTCCGTCGCAGCCATTGCAGAGGCCCAGGATAGCTCGGCGGCCATTTTGTTGGCAATCCAATCCTTATGTACCGAGATAAGGATGAGATTACCACGCACCCCGACGGAGGAGCCAAAACCAGGCCTGTCGGTAAGCCCTCCGAACAAGCTGAGGAGAGTCCACCCCGCTCTGCCCTTCGTGCCTGCGAGACCGGTGGACCCCTCATCCCCCTCGCCGGGAGAGGATACGGGGACGGACGATGACGCCGGCGATGACACAGCAGACATCCCGGTCGTCTCGGCAGCGGCTAAGAAGAAGGCAGCGGGCACGGCGGCTTCAACTTCCACTTCCCCGCCGGACAGCGAGGGCAAGAAGTTGGACTCTATGGGACGACGAGTCATCTCGTCGGCGGCGACGGTGATTAAGGCGGCCAATGCCTTAGCGATCGTGGCCCGCTACGACAGGGAGCTCTGGTTCCAAATAGCTCCCCTGCTAGATTTCCTGCCTGATGACAAAAGGGCGGAGGCCCTAGAAATTCTGCAGGAGGGCGAGGTGGCGTCAGATCACGCCATAACGGTGGCGACGGACATCGCCGATACCGGATTTCGCCAACTGGGCAACGGAGTTTGCCTCCGACGACGGAGATGGCTCAAGGCGACCGACTTTCACCAGGACGTCCAGACCAGGGTGTTGGACATGCCGTTTGACGGCAACAACCTCTTTGGTAAGGCGGTGGATGAGTCTCTACAGGCCATCAAAACCGACTCGGAGACGGCCCGGGCCCTTGGGGTGCTTCAGCAGCGATGGCCCTTTCGGAGCCCCGGAGGCAGACAGGGTGCCTCCAAAGGATCCAGCGGTGGCTCCTCCGCTTACCGCCAGGCGGCCCAGTCCTCTTCTCAGGAGGCCTACAGAGGTTGCGGCAAGCAAGGGGGATCCTGCCGTCGTCGTCAAGGAGGCCAAGGCGGCAAGGCCACCTCCAAACAAGACTGTCCCGGCCGTGTCGTCGGGCCCCCACCGAAGCACCCCGGTGGGAGGCCAGCTGATGAAGTTCGTCAGCGTGTGGGAGTCCATCTCCACCGACCGTTGGGTGCTGGACACCCTGGCCAACGGGCACTCGCTGGAATTCCAAAAGAAGTGCCCTCACATTCCTCCCATGGCCAGGAAGGAGAATCACGTCCCTCAACTGCTGTTGGAAGTAAAGGCGATGCTCAAAAAAGGTGCCATCGAGCTCGTCCCCAGGGGGCTCTGGGGCTCCGGAGTGTACTCGAGGTACTTTCTCGTCAGAAAGAAGACCGGCGGTTGGCGCCCCATCCTGGTCCTGCGTCGGTTAAACAAATGCATCAAGGCGCAGAAATTCAGGATGGTCACCCTCCAGCACTTGCTGGGACAGCTGGAGGAAGGCGACTTCCTATCGTCGTTGGACCTGGGGGATGCTTACTTCCACATCCCCATTCTAAAAAGGCACAGGAAGTTCCTCAGGTTCGTGGTTCAGGGATGCCACTACCAATTCAGAGCCCTACCGTTCGGATTAAAGTCGGCACCCAGGGTTTTCACCAAGTGCCTGGCACCAGTGGTGGTGCGGCTGCGCCTGCAGGGGATTCACGTCTACCCCTACCTGGACGACTGGCTAATCCGGGCAAGGTCAAGGGAACTCACCGTAGATCATACGGCGAGGACCGTCCGGTTGCTCACGGAGCTGGGGTTTGCCATCAACTACCCCAAATCCCACCTGGTTCCATCGCAGGTAGCTCTGTTTTTGGGGGCGAAGCCCGATACTGTGGAGCAATTGGCCTCCCCTTTAGAGGAGAGGACCAAGACCATCCTGGGCAAGGGGCGGCGCCTGATAGCCACGGGCGTGGCCAGGGTGAGGTCTATCAAGTCCCTTCTCGGGATGATGGCCTCATGCATCTACCTTGTGCCCCTGTGCAGACTTCGGATGTGTCCGATACAGGAGTTCCTCGACGCCTGCTGGTTTTAGGCGAGGGGTTGCTTCGAGGACGGGATCCCCCTCGACGAGGAGTTCCGTCGGGCGATCCTATGGTGGGGCACCCGGGCTCACCTCACGATGGGCACAGACTTTCAAACCCTGGCGTTTCAAGAGACGGTGACTACGCAAGCCTCTCTGGAGGGTTGGGGGGCCCACACCGGAGATCTCCACGCAAGAGACCTTTGGCTTCCGGAGGAAAGGTCTCTTCACATCAACATCTTGGAGCTCCGAGCAGTGTTCTGGGCGCTCAAGTCGTTCCTCCTGTCCCTCAAGGACAAAGTGGTGAGGATCTTCACAGACAACACCACCACAATGTTCTACATACGGAAGCAGGGGGGGCACCAGATCCCCAGCCCTATCCAAGGAGGCCCAGGATCTGTGGCACTGGGCCGTCGCCCACGGGATGTTTCTGGTTCCCTTCCACCTGGCAGGAATAAAAAACACCATTGCCGACTCACTCAGCAGGGAGCTGCGCTCGTGCCACGAGTGGGAACTGCGCCAGGATCAAGTGGATCGACTCTTCCAACGATGGGGCAAACCCCAGATCGACCTGTTTGCGATGGCGACGAACTCCCAAGTGCCAGAGGTTCACCAGCAGGTTCTCATAGCCGAGGAGCATGGGCGATGCTTTGTCGTTCCCTTGGGACGGCCTGTTTCTGTACGCGTTCCCTCCATTGCCGTTGCTGCTCCGCCTCATCAACCAGCTCAAGAAGTCCAGGTGCAGGATGATCCTCGTCGCACCGGCGTGGCCGAGGCAGATCTGGTTCCCGGAGCTTCTGGACTTGTCAACGTCCCCGCCAGTCAGGCTGCTGGCGGACGCAGATCTTCTCTCCAGAGAAGGAGGCGCCATTCTCCATCACGACCCACAGTTGCTGAACTTGCAGGCCTGGCTCCTGCAGCACTAGAGTTTGGAGGGTACGATATCCCGGCTGATTGCAGAGAGGTTCTTGCAAAGGCCAGGGCGTCCTCAACTCTCAAGTGTTACGGTCATAAATGGAAGAGGTTCTCTGTCTGGTGCCGTGCACAGAAGATTAACCGTCTGCGGATTACGGCCCCTCAAGTGCTGCCGTACCTACTGTCGCTGGCCAAAGCTGGTCTGGCTCACGCCTCCATAAAAATACATCTGGCTGCCATCTCCCGATATACCAGGACTACGTGTCAGGAATGGCACTCTGTCAAGAGTGGCACAGGGCACCCCGGTAGGGTTTGGGTGGCTGTGCTGAAGTAAGGTAGCAGATAAGCACACACAGCAGGAAGTTCAACAAGAAAGAAGAGTAGGAAACTATAGCTTGGAGCCAAAAGGGGCAAAAGATACAAAGGTACAAACAAACTGGATTCCCTCTTGGGGTGTATGCTAAAATGGGAAAGAATGTTCCACGAACCTTAGGAAACTCCAGCCTTCTGCACAGATTGCTATAACAGAGGCCCGCGCTGTATGCTCATGGCTGGGAACAACAGCAGTGGGTGTCTGTAACGCTGAAAACGCGACAAGGGAAGGGGCAGAGGTTGCCTGCCGGAAACCAACGGGCAAGCTCTGTACAAAGGGATTACATAAGACACATAAGAAGACGAGAACAGAAATATCCAGCAAAAAGGAAGTCAATGAGCAATCTAGCAGAAGGAAATGAAGGAAAGGCAGTTAGACTGAAGTAGATTACCTAAGGTGGAGTACAGAGGACTCAAGGAAAAGAACAAGGGAGCAGCAGTCAGGAAAACAGAGGGGCTGCAAAGTAGGAAGCAGGTCTGCAGTCAGGAGTGGCACTAGGTACAGGCAAACTGTAGTGGACTGCGGAGGACTGCAGTAGGCTGTAAGGCAGGGAGTCCAGAAGAACAGGACAGAGAGAGATTGGTAGTAGGCGACAGACAGAGAGCCCAAAAGAATAGGGCAGCGAGGTAGGGAGCCCAGAGGAGCAGGGCTGTAGACAGCTAAGTGTAAATCCGGCTGTAAGGCAGAGGAGTGTAGCAAGCCGCAAGGCAGGGAGCCCAGAGGACAAGGGCTGTAGGTAGAAGGCAGCGGAGCGTGATCGGCTGCAAGGCAGGGAGCCCTGAAGAGCAGGGCCGCAGGGAGTGAGCCCAGAGGAGCAGGGCCACTGACTGTAGAGGGCTGCAGAGGACTGTAGTAGGCTGCAAGGCAGGAAGCCCAGCGGAGAAAGGTAGGTAGAAAGCAGCGGAGCGTGATCAGCTGCAAGGTAGGAAACCCTGAAGGGCACAGGCGGGGGATGGAAAACAGCAGAGTGTGATCAGCTGCAATGTAGAGAGCCCGGCAGGGCAAGGGCGGAGGCTGGAAGGCAGCAGAGCGTGATCAGCTGTAATGTAGAGAGCCCGGCAGGGCAAGGGCGGAGGCTGGAAGGCAGCAGAGCGTGATCAGCTGCAAAGTAGAGAGCCCGGCAGGGCACTGGAACCAAAACAGGGAAATGCAGCAACAGGAACAGCAAACATAGTAGAGGGTAAAGGCAAACAGGAGCGGGGAGATCTCAAGATGCAAGACACTGTGCTCCTGTAGGCAGCTGCTTATATACAGCCTTGCCCTGTTCTGAGGCAGGCTAATTGACAGCACCTGGAGCAGCACACCTGAAGACAATCTGCCTCCTCCCTCTCTGGTCCTGAGCAGGTGGAAGCAGCACTGGCCGCTAGGGTTTCTGGGGATTGTGATCCCAATAACGATGAATGAGAATAGCCAGGAATTTAGGACAGTAGCAAGGTGCATTGTGGTAAATGTAGTTAGTTGAATAAAATAAGAAATAACCAAAGTTGAGCAAATGGAAATTAAAGACCAAGGCGTGAATAGGAGTTGTTCAAAGAGTATTGGGAGGATAAATGAGTACCAAGTAGTCCATGATGGTTGCCAATGCGTGTGCCAGCGGCGCGGGCATGACACTACGGCACAGGCGTCCTTGTGGTCTCATCGCCTGTTGAAGGAATTTATGAAGGGACTATTCCGATCATTCCCGCCGGTGAAGGCGCCTGCCCGGCGTGGGAGCTTAATGTGGTGCTGACCAGGCTCATGGGACCTCCATTCGAGCCTATGCATTTGGCGCCTTTAAAGTTCCTGTCATGGAAGACAGCGTTCCTCGTGGCCATCACCTCTGCACGACGAGTGGGAGAGATTCAGGCCCCATCTTGCAAGCCTCCATACTTGACTTTTCATGACACGAGGGTGGTACTAAGGACGCACCCCTCCGTCATGCCCAAGGTGCTGTCGGACTTCCACCTCAACGAGCCCTTGGTGTTACCAGTTTTCTTCCCCTCGCCTTCGACGCTGGCCGAGAGGACTTTGCACTCGCTGGATGTAGCTAGAGCGCTGAAGTTCTACGTGGGCCGCACGAAGAGTTTTCGGAAGACGTCACAACTGTTTGTGAACTTTGGGTCTGTGAATCAAGGGAAGGCTCTATCAAAGACTTCCATTTCCAGATGGCTCTCCGGCTGCATCATGCATTGTCACCGGTTGGCAAACCGACCGCTGCCCGGCCGTCCGAGAGCCCATTCGACCAGAGTGATCGCTGCTACCACGCCGTTCCTGTCTGGTATGCCCCTGGTGGACATCTGCAGGGCTGCTACGTGGAGGTCGACGCACACCTTCACAAGATTCTGCTGCGTCGATCGGGACTCCAGGGAGGAGTCCAGGGTCGGCCAAGCAGTGCTGCGCAACCTGTTCGCTTAAGGTGAGCCTGGTGAGGAGGTAAGAGATGCTTAATGTTGAGCCTGTTGCCACCTCCCGTGGTTGTGCATGTGTATACTGCTATATATTCTTTTATTCATGAGCCTGTGAATCCATGCTAGACCCCATGCTGGAGAAGGAACAAGTTACTTACCTGTAACTGTTGTTCTCCAGCATGGGTCTGGCATGGATTCACATGCGAACCCTCCTGCCTACCCCTCTGCGGCTCTTCACTTGGTCATACTGCCACTTGGCGTGCTACCAAATCTGAGGATGGCTGCCAGAGGCGGGGCTTAGGGAGAGGGCAGTCATTGGCTGGGGGCAGTATGACCCAGAGATCAGTGATTGGTTACTACTAAGAAAGACAGATCAGAAACGAAACTGATACTGATTTTTTCTTTACCGAGGATTCCCAGCCGGACGACGGGGAATATTCATGAGCATGTGAATCCATGCCAGACCCATGCTGGAGAACAACAGTTACAGGTAAGTAACTTGTTCCTTATTGAAATTTTCAATTGAGTTGGAGAAACTCCTTTGCCCTATAGCTAGGATGGGAGTTGTCTCGACCATCAAATAGTAAATAAAACCATCCTAGTTGAGTCTGTCAAATCAAAGTGTCCTATACTAACAAAAACCTAATGCCTGCCCTACTTCTTGTACAAATTGTGTAAAGGAGAATATGTATGTAATGGAAAATCAGTGTTCAAATATAAAGAATAAATGTGGCCGTGTCAGCTCTCCTCTCCACGTTAGACAGCACGGAGTAAGGCGGTCCCCGTAAGGAAGATGACACTCTGGCTCAGGCTCTTAATACAAAGACAGTTTAAAATATGGTTCAAGGCTGCCTGGCTTTCCACATTAAGTCTCATTTTCCAGCTCCCAATACAGTTCAACAAGAATTTCACATCAGTCTTCCTCAGTCGGGCTCAGGCCTTTCAGAGCAAAAGCAAAGCAAACGTTCAACACTTGCAGGGGTTGCCTTCCCCAATCTTAACTCATAAACATTAGGGGTTCCCTTCCCCTAACCTATTATACTTCCGGTCAGCCGTTTCCTTATGTCCAAGACTTTCGAATGTGCAGGACCACTTTTAATTTCCAGCTTTCAACTCCCACTCTTGTATTTGGCCCACTGCTTTCTTGTCTGGGTAGTTCACTGCCCTAGGCACCAAAGTTATACTTTCACCTTTTTACTCTCCCCTTTTCTCTGGGTTAAATTGCATCAACTCTCTTTTACAGTTCATTCACTTTAGCGCTACAAATATTCCACCTTTCACTGAGACTTTCGAGTGGGCTGCTTCCTTTCGCCTGACCACTGTTTCGCTGGATCTCTGGCTTTACAGCTATCGTTACTTCAAAGTTCCTTCACAGGTCTGCCTTTCTTTGCGTCTCATCCACATGCGTGCAGCCTTCAATTGTGCAATATAATGTTGCAACTTCAAACTTTATTTAGCACATACCAGTTTCATGTTGCTTGGGAACTCACTGGCTGTGTGCGTCTTTCTGGTCTTTTATGGTCTTTCAATTCATGAGCCCAGGTTAGTACCACCGGCTTGTCCTTGCCTCCCCAACTCTGCCGTTCACCTGGGAGGGTCGCTGGCATCATTGAAACACAATGCATCCGCCTTGTTTGGGATTTGGCCTTCTCCACGTTTCTTTTGTGTTTGTGGCATTTTGGGGGCAACCTCCTCAAGGGAACGCCTGGGGTTCTCCACCCTTGGCTCTCGTCCCTTGGTCCGTTGCTCTGCTCTAGTAGGTTTGCCTTCGCCCCGGAAGCTCTGCTCTTACTCATGTTCCAACTTGCTCAGGGTGTCCGTTTCTCCTTATCCGTGTAAGGAGAGTTAATTGGTATCAGAGGTATGCACTTGGAGTCAAGTGCCTGACTTTACCTCACCCATTTAGCAGGACATGTCAATGTGATATACAAGTTAGCATTGTTACTCGGTCGCCCTCTTCCTTGGGCCAGTGTGTTTGTAGAAAAGGGGTGGGTGGGACATCAGAGAATTCTATGAAATAGGAGGGATCATGGGTACAGGAAAGGGAGGAATTACCGTATCTCACCATCGGTTGCCTCACCCCCACTCCCCGAAGACCCCTCACCCAGGTGATCCTCCCGCACTGTTCCACACCAGGGCCTGGATCCAAAAGCAATGGTTGTGCCCTGGCCACCTGAGATCCCCGGGGACTAGTAGGTAAGACACCCTTTGTTTTCTCACAATGGGCACTTGTTCAAGTTCTGCCTTTTAATGTTTTCATTAGTATTTGTGTGCTTGGGGTAACACTTGCTACAACTTTCCCCACATTGATATCTCATACATCGGGGCTTCATCAAGGTTTGTCTTTGTACTTTACTTGGTCATTATTCCAATATACATATTTGCTTATATGTCTGTCAGTACGCCCCAGGGGCCACAATGGCTCTAGGCAAATTCACTGGTGTCTTTGTGTTCCAAACCTGTGGCATGTTGCTGCGATGAAGCTTCCCCTCTGGGATGGCCTCCTTGCACAGCATACCTTCTTTCAGCGTTCCCAGAAGCTCTGGGCTTCTCTCCGCGACCAGGACACAATGCTGTTGCTTCTTGGCACAACTATATCTCCAGAACCTCTGCTGCTGCTGCTCCAGGTGCTTGGACGGTCCTTCCACTGTGCCAGCGCAGTGTCTCCTGGTAAGCGATCAGTTGCTAGCTGCTGTCTGGAAATGCCTGTGTTTTTGGTCTCTGCCAGCACTGACCTTTCCTGAACTGCTTCCTTCTTTGGCTCTGCGTTCCTCTCTGGCTCTGCTCTCCTGTCAAGTGTGGATACCATTTTTAAATTTCATGTGCACTTGTGAGCCATAAACTAGTCTGCATATTAAACTTGATGTTTCTTTCAATCTGCACCAACTCCTTACTCTTCCTTGTCTCGGTACTTGAGGCTTTGAGTTGAAGTCCATAGAATTTCCAGGATTTCAAAAATGTTTTCCAAAACATTGATTTAGGAAAACAGAAACGGGGGATGTTAGGAGTGTGTATGAGGTATGAATACACTTTTGACAAGTGATTTGCAGGAAGAGGGTTCTGTATTTTACAATGGGAGGAATTTGTATGGTGACAAGCCATCAAGAATTTAGGAATTGAGGTCTTCATTAGGAAGGGAAGAATAGTGTGTCTCCTGATTGGGGAAGAGGGGGTCACTCCCTTACCCAGACAGCCGTCTCCTCCCACATGATCCTCCTTCATGGGACCACCCCAGGGTCAGGATCAGGTAGCGGCTGCCATCCCCTGGCCACACGGGAGGAGATCCTTGCTAGGGAGGGTTTATGAGGGGGGGGGTCAGTGATGATGCCACATAATTCAGTACACTGCCCTCCATGTCTCCTTCCGAGTAGTCAGGAACCTGAAAGACGCAGGGAAACCCCACACTCTGGACCAGAGCATTACTGTACCAGAGAATGCTGAAAGAATGTCCAGATGACGTATTTATTTTATATTCTAAATGGAGTATCAAAATTGTATTTTAACATGATACAAAATTTCAAATAATGAATCAGTCACATATTAATATACACTTCTTAATTATATTTGCATTGCAGGACGCATTAAACTACACAAAAGCTATAAAAGCCATACCAAAATAATTCATTCACAGTGAAAACATTCAGACCTTTATCTAAATTCAGTGCCAGACATTCATCCGAAACTCGCTAAAAATACATAACAATATATGACCATGAGTGGTGGGGCATACAATTTGTCACCACAAACATTACAAATATATATTGAAAATCACAATAATTATGACACGTTATCTACTAAAAGTGTGGATTGAAACACTGTAATTCGAAAGATCACATCCCCTCTTGATTTCTCAACCGGTTTTGACGTAAAGAGATGATTAAATCAACGTCTTCATCAGGAGAATTAATACATTGTACTGAAACAAGAAAAGAGTGCACCAAATTAGTGCACTTCCCTATCATGTCACCATTTCTAACACAAACACTTTGGGAATAAACAATAACAATCACAATGAGGTGACCCTAGAACATGCAATTTTAAACAATTACAAGACTTTGTCTAAAATACCCAGTTTGCAGAGGCACATCCGTGGCAATTTGACTGTGCCCCTAAACGTTTCCCGTGCCTGGTGATGAAGAAAAGCCAACACGAAGGGGGCTAAAAGCAGAACCAGGAGTGCAGTAGAAGATGTGCACCATTGAATGAGAACAGAATGAATGAAGCGTGGACACACCTTGTGTATATGTTCCACTGTTTCCATGGCTGGAAGAAATTTGCAAACCTAGCCTCAGTCAACCTTCGGCTAGCTCCTAAAATTGAAGCATAAGTGAAAAGACCTTAATTGAAAAAACGTTAATGGACTGCATGTGACAGACCTCTCTAGATGGATAGCCTATAGTATACAAAATTGTTCACCTTAGACAGGGCATTGAAAGTAAACACATGCAAGTAAACGTATAATGCGCCCACAGCGGCAGCTGTGCACTCTTTGATTAGAGTGGTCCAGCCATAATTAGTTCAAAATGTCCGCACAATCTAAAAAAGGGGAAAGGAATGCATAACTCCTCTCTCCACTAGAAAAGCTGCCATGCATAACAATTCCGAAAAGTGAAGCTACTTTATTTGGGAAAAGGTGCTATGCAGTTCACTGAGAGAGCAGCCAGTCATAGATAATCAATTACAGAACGGCTCTTAACACCCCGGAAAGGAACCAGTGGCCGAATTGGGCTTAACCAAGCATCATTTTATGCTGCTAACAAAGTTCAACTGTCGCCCAGAACACACAAGAGCCTACATACCCGTGGTCCGATATACTCACAATTATGGTGCGTCCGACTCCTCGTACGCCTATTTCATCTGGCGTCTAACGAGAGCTGCTTGATAAGCAAGTGTACGCATGCGCGAAAGTAAAGGGCTACCGACGTCCACAACGTAATGACACGTCGGTGGGCCGGATCAACTGCTGAGATATTTACACGACCTAGTGCAGTCCTGTATGCATTGCAGAGATATTTTATCTTATTGCCACATAAGTCGAACTCAAACTACAGGAAGGCATAGTAGGCGCTGCATCAACGCCCTGCAGAACTAAAAAAAATGGAGAACAGGAGATACGGGTAACAAACACTATGGAGCATGAAATTAGCATTTAAATCCTGTAAATTAACAAAAGAAGAAATGGTGCCTCAGACTCGCCTGTGGAACTCGAGTCATAGCAGAACAAATCAGTCACCAGGGCTACACGGTCGACTGTATTGCCCACTATTAGATGGGGAGAAATGTTGCTCTCACCAAAATTAAGTTCAAGGGGTTTGGGTCCTCCGACGTATTCCATATCTATGACGGGTAATGTCCACAGCTAGCTGTGCTGCTTCGGAAAATCTTTGGCTCCTGCGTCGATGACGTTGATGCGCCGTCCCACCGAGGACCTCCTCCGACAGCCGACGTCACCCGATGTGATAAGTAGGACGCACAACGCCCATAGTCTCAGTTCCGTTTTATCCGCGAACGTGTTCGCTTCGTGAATCTCGGTACGCCTCGACTCGTTGGAGTTTGCTGTTTTCAATTCTCGGTTCGCTGAACCTGTTCGGTTTGTTGTGTAGACCTGTTCATGGCGATGTCTTCTTCGTCTTCAACCCCGCGTCCGGGCTTCCAGAAATGCGGGGACTGTGGGTCCAAGATTTCGGTCACGGACTCGCACGACGCCTGCCTCTGGTGCCTCGGGGAGGCCCACGATACGGACGACTGTCGACTGCCAGTCGCTCACGGCAAATGCCTTGCGGGAACGCAAGAAGAAGCTGTCGGTAGGCCGGGTGTCTAAGCCCCAGAAGTCGAGGTCTGCGGGGCTTTCAACGGATGACTTGAGGGGTGACTCTCCGCGTCATCATCGGAAGTCCGGTGGGTCTCCTTCCAGGAGTTGGTCTCGCCACTCCTCCGCCTCTTCGAGGCATTCCCAGAAGCGCCGGCATAGGTCGCCTTCCCCGTCCTCTTCCGAGGACTCCGCGTGTCACTTATCCCTCCATGCAAGCGACACCGGAGGAATGGGCTTCCTTCGGGAAGCAGATGCTAGTGATTCTTGAATCGCAGGGCACCAGTCCGACCGCGCCTCCGAGTGGGGTCGGTCGGCACCAGTCAAGAGACACCGCTCGTACGCCTTCGGGCTTGGGTGGTCGGCACGGCTTGCGGGAGAGGTCCCGCTCGGACAAGGGTAGCCGTTCTTGCCATGCCCGTTCCAGGTCCCGGTCCTCGACACGCTCGAGACCGCGTGATCCTGTGCCGTCTTCGAAGAAGACGTCGACCCCTTTGGGGCCGAGGTCGTCGACGATTTCTCTCGAGGCTCCGCCTCCGAGGGGATCGTCGATGCCGTCGGCGCCTAGGCCGTCGAGAGTCCCGCTCGGAGCTCCGTCTTCGAGGCCTGTGTCGACGCTGGCGGCGCTGCAGCTGACGTCGACACTGATTCGCTCGACGTCTACGCCTTTTCTGTCGACGCCGGTGCCGACTCGTTCGGCGCCCTCGACGACTATCGAGGCGGTGGTGTCGGAGGGGCCCTGTGGCACGGGGTTTGCCCCTAGAAAGGCTCTGGCTAAGGTCAGGCACTGCTTTGTTCCCCAGAGTTCTTCCTCTCCCCTTTTGGAGTACATTTCAGAGGGTGATGAAGGCTCTGATGGCAGCTTGGTTCCGGTTACGGTTCCCGATGAACTTCTCTCGGGCCATAGCCAGTTTGATGACCTGCCGCAGTCGCTGCATGATGCCAGTGGACTGGACACCTCTCCGGAGGAGGAGTTTTGTAGGCCGGAGCCTGGCACTCATGCCGATTCTTCATATCGGCGCCTAATGTCTCGGGTTACCGAGTACTTGGGTTGGTCAGCTCCCCCAGGGGAGTTGGTTTAGGATGATCTCACTGACATCCTTGATCTCGGTCCCCCCACTGACCCGGTTTTGCCTTTTCATATGGCTCTGCAGAGAAGGGTGGCGGCGGCTTGGACTGCTCCGGAGAGTCTCCCGGCAGTGGGCAAGTCTTTGTCGCGAAAATACCGTCCTGCCAGTAGAGACCCCTGCTACTAGTCTAGGCACCCCACTCCGGAGAGTTTTGACGGCTGGACGAAGAAAGTGTTTTCTTCGGGGGGTATGGCGCTTCAGGCGGCCAACTCCATATGTGCCTTGTCTCGTTTCACACACACTCTGTGGAACTGTGTTGCGTTAGCGGCTGAACATATTCCCGAAGGGGATGAACGGGATGGTTTCCTTGCTATGGTTCAGGATGGCAAGGATGCCATGTGTGAGGCCGTTCAGTCAGGCTTGGACTTGACGGATTGTGTCAGCCGGTCCATGGCGGCGAGCACCATAATGCGCAGGTTTGCGTGGTGCGGAAGTCTGGGTTCGCTCCTGATGTGCAGTCCCGGCTCCTCAACATGCCCTTTGACGGTGAACACCTTTTTGGCAGCAACGCTGACGAGAGCCTTGAGAGGTTGCAGACCTCCAAAGCTGCAGCGAAGTCGTTGGGCGCTGCAGTTCGCCAACCTCCGCCTTTTCATCCTAGGGGACAGCAATGGAGGGGAGGTTCCTTTCGCTATTACTCGTCCTTCAGTAAAGCAAGGGGAGGTAGCAGTCAAAGAGGCCATCGTAAGAGTGCCAGAGGTGGAAATAAAGGTACTCGAGGTGCCAAGGCCGCTCGGGCAGTTGCCTCTTTGCCCTCAGGCAACGCCACAGCCGCTACCACTCATTCATGAAGCCAAGTCCCATGGTTCGCTGGTTGGGGGAAGGCTGGCGCAGCATTTTGTAGAGTGGCAAGCCATTACTTCGGATGTGTGGGTTCTGGAGATCATAACCCACGACTACTGTCTTCCTTTTCGGCAGAGGCCTCACGACAATCCACCAGGGAGCCTCTCTTTGAAGAGTCCGGATCCGCTCCTTGCGCAGGAAATTCAAGCCCTGCTGGAGAAAGGCGCCATAGAACTGGTTCCTGTAGCGGAGAGGAACAAGGGATGGTATTGCCCTTATTTTTTGATATTGAAGAAAGACTGGGGATTGAGACCCATCATGGACTTGCGCGGTTTGAACAAACTCCTCAGGAAGGACAAGTTCAAGATGGTGACTCTTTCTCAAGTCCTCCAGGCCCTTCAACTTCATGACTGGTTGGTGTCTCTCGACCTCAAGGATGCTTACTTCCATGTGCCAATCCATCCAAAGCACAAGAAGTACCTGAGGTTCGCGGTTGGCGACTCGCACTTTCAGTTTCGGGTCCTGCCGTTCGGATTGACCTCCGCCCTGTGGGTTTTCACCAAGCTCATGGTGGTGGTGGCAGCGCATCTCCGGCAAGGGAGTATTCACGTCTACCCCTACCTGGACGATTGGTCGATCAGGGGGAGCTCTCCCGAGCAAGTCCTGGATCATCTGTCCGTCACCTGCCACTCCCTTCACAAGCTGGGCTTCTCCCTCAATTTAAAGCAGTCCCATTTGACACCAACGCAGCAGCTCCAGTACATCGGAGCAGTGCTCGACACGTCCCTGGGGCAGTGTTTTCCTCCTCAGTTGAGGGCTCTTCACATTCCGCAGATGGTGCACAAGTTTCATTTTGCCCAGGATCTCCCAGCGTCCAAGTTCTTGAGACTGCTCGGCCTCATGGCTTCCTGCGTTCTTCTGGTGCCAGAGGCTCGTCTGTGGATGAGATCTTTGCAGTGGGCACTCAAGCTCCAGTGGTCTCAGTCCTCCGGCAGGCTGTCGGACCCTGTTCAGGTGCCGCCCTCGGTAGCCCGGGAACTTCTGTGGTGGGCGGTCGAGGGCAATCTGATGAAGGGGGCCCCATTTTGGCAGCCCTGGCCAGAGGTGACGATCGTGACGGACGCATCCCTCACGGGATGGGGAGCTCATGCCAACGAGTTGACAATCAGCGGTCGTTGGTCTCCGTCGGAGTCCAGACTCCGTATCAACCTGTTGGAGCTGAGGGCCGTCGGGCTAGCCATGAAGGCTTTTCTGCCGACTGTGCGTGGAAAGAGTGTCCTGATTCTAACGGACAACACGGTGGCCATGCACTACCTCAACAAAAGGGGGGGGAGGGGCAGGGTCGCTTCCCCTGTGCAAGGAGGCGATGCAGCTCGAATTCTGGCCCATCCAGCAGGAAGTTTCGATCGCGGTTGTTCATTTGGCCGGAGACAACGAGACGGCGGATGCTCTGAGCAGGCAGAGCTCGATCTCTCACGAGTGGGAGCTGGCTCATGAGATTCTCCTGGAGATCTTCGCCCTTTGGGGGACCCCTCAGGTGGATCTCTTCGCCGGAAGTGCGAAAGGTTTTGCTCGCGGGAATTTCCTCCAAAAGGAGCCTTAGGAGACGCGTCTGTGGTGGAGTGGTCATTCCCACTGCTGTACGCGTTTCCTCCAGTCCCCGTCATCCCGCAAGTGCTGCGGAGGTTCGGTTCCCGGATGATCCTCATTGCTCCGGCGTGGGCCCGGAGGACATGGTACCCGGACCTTCTAGACTTGTCCATCTGCCCTCCACGTCGTCTTCCCTACCGAGACGATCTGCTCTCACGGGAGGGGGGGGGGCCAGGTTCTCCATCCAGAGGTCAGATCCCTCAATCTTCACGCTTGGCTTCTCTAAGGTTGAGGTATAAGGATTGGGACCTCCCTGAAGACGTGATGGAGGTGTTGCTCTCTGTACCGTTGCCGTTGGAGAAAGTTCTGCGACTGGTGCAGAGTTCAGAATGTGGATCCTTTTGAATGTGACATTCCCATGGTTCTGTCTTTTTTGCTTTCTTTGGCCCACAGGATCTTGCAAGTGGGGACTATTAAAGGTTACCTGGCGGCGCTGTCCATATTTAAGCGCTCGTCTGAAGTGTTCCTATTTTAAAATTCCTTTAATTTCACAGTTTTTGAAAGGGCTCACTAATGTGGTCCCTCCATCACCTTTGGGATTTGCACCTTGTTCTTAAGTTTCTTATGGGTGCTCCGTTTGAGCCTTTGCATTCTTGCCCTTTGAGGCTGTCAACTCTGAAAACTGTGTTTTTGGTTGCGGTTACTTCCGCTCGCAGAGTGAGTGAGTGAGTTACAGGCACTTTTAGTTAAGCCATCCTTCACTGTTTCATAAGGACAGGGTTGTCCTTAGAGTTCGTCCTTCTTTTCTTCCGAAGGTGGTTTCGGCCTTTCATTTGAGCCAGAAGGTTGTTCTTCCGGCGTTGTACCCTCCTCCACATCCTGGTAAGGAAGAGGAGAGGCTCCATAGGCTTGATCCTAGGAGAGCGTTGAGCTTTTATATTTCGCGCATGTCCCGGGTCAGAGTGGACGATCAACTTTTCATTGGTTACGCTGGAAAGTGTTTGGGACAAGCTGTGACGAAAGAGACTTTGTCTCGTTGGATTATTTTAGCTATCTCCGAGTGTTACCGCTTGGCGGGTAAGGATCCACCGGCTGGCTTGCGGGCCCATTCTACCAGGGTAGTGGCTGCGTCTACTGCTCTGCAGAGGGGAGTTCCTATTCGTCACATCTGTGATGCAGCCACCTGGGCTTCAGTACATACTTTTGTGCGTCACTACTCCCTCGATTCCATCAGAGGGCAAGATCTGGCCTTTGGCAAGGCAGTTCTCTATTCCGCAATTTGATTGGGCATGCTAAATTTGTATTCTAAATTATTTCCCACCTCTTTGCTTGGTACTGCTTTGGGAGTCTGTCATAGATATGGAATACGTCAGAGGACCCAATCACCTCGAAGAACAAGTTACTTTCTTACCTAGTAACGTTCTTTCGATGGGATGGTCCGACGACGTATTCCATATTTCTCCCTCCCTGCCTTCCCCGCTGCTGAATTTCTTTTGCGATTGCAGCTTGCGTTCCGCAAGGCCTTGTGTGTCTGACTGGCAGAAAACTGGTGGCACACGTTCTGGGGAAAAAACTGTAACTGAGACTATGGGCGTTGTGCATCCTACTTATCACATCGGGTGGCGTCGGCCGTCGGAGGAGGTCCTCAGGGACGGTGCATCGATGTCATCGACGCAGGATGCAGAAGCCAAAGATTTTCCGAAGCAGCACAGCTGTGGATATTACCCCGTCATAGATATGGACTAAGTCGTCGGACCATCCCATCGAAAGAACGTTACCAGGTAAGAAAGTAATTTGTTCATCCCATCTTACAGGCGAAATAGGGCCATCATAAAAGTTCAATGCGCCCAGTTACCCCAGGGTTTGGCTGCGCTATACAAATAAACAAACTAAACTAAACGAACCAGCAACTCAGCCCGTATGTCAATCACAGCCATGGTGTACTTGGTAAGTCAATAAAACAGTGGGGTATCAAACTGTACTAAAGCAAAAAAGAGCAATGATTACAATGCTCTATTTACTTGATGTAATATCTCCAGGACTGGGGACACTGGAACTGCCAGCTCAACTCGATTCAACGTTGATGACATCCCTTGAATCAAGCAAGAATGTTGGAGTGGCCATTGCTAAGTGCTTGATAAAAAAATCAATGTATTTAGAATGTGGCTCTAAGATAGACCCGCACCCTGATACAATCGGGTGTACTGGTGGTTTCAAGGAATCTTTGTGCACTTTCGGGATGATGTAGAATAAAGGAGTGCGTTCTTCTGAATGGTTAATACATTCAAATTCCTTGATCGATAAGAAGCCTTCCTGTACTGCTCTTTCATGAAGTTGAAGTATTTTCTTCTTGATCATAGCCGTAGGGTCATTAGCAATTCATTTTTTGATGGTGGCCCGAAATAGCTAATAATCTGAGGACCTCCTGATCATGCAACTTGGCATCCCACACCACTACTCCCCCCCCGCCCCCTCTTTGTCGGCTGTTTTCATCGCTATTGAAGGGTCCTGAGCCAAGGTTTCTATGGCACGAAATTCGGCTAGTTTGAGATTGGGCCCAATGGTGTTCCTAGGGTTCTGGATACATTTTTCAAGTTCCTTTAACACAATTTTTTCAAAGGTCAATACTTCGGGTGGAGGATCAGAAGTGCAAGGAGTAGTCTCCTTGCACTCCTAATTGGAGGCGCTTGTCCTCCATCTGAACCACAGCAGCCTGGACCTTCATGATTGGCTACTAAGAGGCTGAGATACAAGGAATGGGATTTATTGGACGACGGTCTCATGTGCTCTTTTCAGCCAGGAAGCCTGCTTTGAAATCTATTCATGCCTGAAGATGGTGTACATTTTCGAATTGGTGCCACAAGGGGAATCTGAATCCTTCAGGCTATCCCCAGAGTTGGATTTTGTGCTATCCATGGCCCAGGTGAGCCTGCAGATTGACACTGTTAAAGGGTTACCTCGCAGCTATTTCGTTGTCCAATAGGTCCCTGGAATATGGCTAGTTTTTCACAATCCCCACTGTTTATGCAGTTCTTGCAGGGCTTATGTAACTGTTTTTCTCACTGTCAGTTTGTGGTTCTGGCATGGGATTTAGTTTGTTTCTTATAGGCGCCCCTTCATTTCTGTTCTATTAGATTGCTTACCCTTTAGGTGATTCTTCCTGGTTGCCATCCCTTTTACAAGACTGGGTGGGTGAGCTCCAGGGATTACACACCCGCACACAAGCAAAATGATTGCCTTACAAGATTACTACATATGTATGACCTCATGATATATACCATCAAATGCCCATGTGGTCTGCTGTGTATCGGCCAAACATTGAGAACGGCACGAGAAAGGTGGACGGAGCATAAATCGAACGTCCAGACTGAGAACACTGAATCACTGGTAGCATGACACTTTAATGAAAAATGACATACAATTGCACAAATGCAGTTCGATATTGGAAGAAGTGAAACCCCTAAGCAGGGAAGGCGATTTCAACACACGCCTTCTACAAACAGAAATGTTTGTATAAATTTGTTGGACACAGTATTTTCAAGGGTTATGAAAGAAGAGTTTTGCCTAAATTGCTTCGTTTGAATGTTTCTTGTTTGACAAAAGATTACATGCTGTATGATTTACCCTCTGACAAACCACAATTTGAAGATGAACATTCTTGGTAGGATTATTGATATTTGTTCTATCGCGCTCGTACACAAGTGTTTCAGAGCGTGATTGTATAATAAAGCAATATGCCCCGATCGGCGAGGGCATTACTGACTCTAGTAATGCCCAGGGCCCATAGCCATAGCGAAGGCCCCGGGGCATTACCAGAGTCGGTAATGCCCCCGTCGCGAGGGGCCTATAGCTATTAGTACCCCGTCCTGCAAAAACTGCGTGACCGGGGCACTAAAAGGTTTTTTTTTTTTTTTGTCCTGAAACACCGCAGCGTTTCGGGACAAAAAAAAGACAAAGAAAATGGCCACCAGGAAAGGGAAAACGGAGTCTGTTTTCCCTTTCCCGGCGGCCATCAGGAGCGGACACGCTGGAAACTGAAGCGTTTCCAGCGCGTCCGCTCCCGAAAAAAAAAGAAGGTAAGTGCAGTGGGAAGGGAAGGGGAGGGGAGGGGAAGAGAAGGGGAAAAAAGAAAAAAAAATGTACCTGGGGCCCCAGCGGGGGACGATGGCAGCCTCCTGACGTGTGGAGGAGAGTCTCCACACGGCAGGTGGCTGCCATCGTCCCCCACCGACCAAGGCATAGAAGGTAAGTGGGGTTGGGAGGGCAGGGAGGAGGGAGGAAAGGGAAAAAAGCCTCTGTTCCCGGCGGGGGGCGAAGGTAGCCTCTCAACCGTGGGGTGGTTCGTAGCGGGGATGGCCGCGCTTCGAGCATCCTCATTGGCTGAGGGGCTGCCACTCCCCACGCCGGGGACAAAGGCCGTGGAATCCCAACAGAGGGATTCCCAGCCGGGTAATGACTTGGCGAGGGCCAATCAGAATGGCTCTTTCATTCTGATTGCACCCTCGCCGGGTACTAATACTGTGTATGCCTAATAGATACATTGGAATATCTGCATAATGTTTCATATGGGGGGAGTTGCATGTATAGGAATGCTCCGATATCTCCTGACGGTTAATTACACTTCAATAAGTAGGTGGGTTATCTCTTGAAATCTCTGTGGCCCAGGTTTTTTGTCTCCATATTGGCTTGACTTAATACACAAACGTTTTAGACACAGGGATTAGTAGCAATACTGCCTCTCTAAAATTCACCCCACATTTAGGTGCAGTCTCTGTGTAGACCTAGATGTGAGTTCTGCCACATGTTAAATAGGAATGATCTGTATCCCATCGGCCACTCCTTTTAGAAGGTGCATTTTTGAGATGCACTAGGCATTAGTAGCGGCTGCATCTAACATTCACCCCTCGTGTGGGTGCTATGTGGAAATAGTAGTGGATCTGCATTCCATCATGCAACTGGTCCAGAATGGTCATTTGAATTGATGTAAGAGTATAGTGTGCATTTACATGACACTCTGTGTAGGTCTCAGACTCCTGAGCTGTCATAAGTTTCACATCTGATTATGGGAGGAGTTTTGGGAAATTTGGATTTGCATTATTGGTAAAAAGCACAGGTGTGCAGATTTTAAGAACCAGGGCTACGCACTTTGTTTGAAGTGTTGTACGCTTCAAGATGGCCAACAGCTACATGCTAGCCTGCAAGACATTTTGCGAACATGTGGTTATGTATGTGGCACCTTTACACATGGGTATAGCTCCATAATGTACTTTGAGATTATTGCATGTCGGAGATTGGCGATGGACCTCACCCATATAGGCTAACATAGACTACAATTGTATGGTGATGGGAAAACCATCTGCAGCTTTGGGTGTCTTTGAATGAACATTTTTAAATTCTATGTAGTGAAAAAAGTTGTTTGCAAACCTTTGGCAAGTTTAACTTAAAAATGACTGGCCCGTTGGTGGTTACTATTTGTTAAACTTCCGGTATGGATTACATAATGGCAGACTTGTGGTCTGTTTATATCTGCTTTTTGGCTCCTGAAGAAGGGGAAATAGACCCGGAAACGTGTTAAACATTTAGTAAACAACTGAACATTAAAGAAAACTCTATAACAGAACATCAGTGGATATTTTTGTATCAAATGTTTCGTTGAAAATTATTGTATGTTGATTGAACTCATTTAGCTCAATTTCCAGCTTGAAGGTGTGCAGGGGACGGGAGTGTCCATTGATGGGCACTTTTCACATGTATATTAGCAGCTTCATGTCAGGGCTGCAGTACCTCCCCTGCAACAAAGTTTGTGTTATATACTCTGAAAATGTTCCTTACATCTTTGAACCTTGAGAGTGAGACCCTCCTTTCTGCCGACTGGTCTTGAATTTCCATCTCTCTCAGAAGGTCCATATTCCTGAGTTTTTTCCTCACCGTTCCAAGGAATAGGAATGATGCCATCAGCTGGACCCGGTGCAGGCATTTAAGTTCTACGTTTCTAGAACGAGAGAGGCTAGGAAAGATGACCAGCTTTTTGGGGGATATGCTGGGGCTGGTGCTGGCAGGGCTGTCACCAAGCAGGCCATGTCAAGATGGATTATTCTCTGCATCTCCGAATGCTATGATTTGGCTGGAAAAGATGGGCCTGAGGGTCTCGGAGATCATTCTACCAGAGTGGCTGCCACCTCTGCCCTGGACATCTGTCAGGCTGCAACATGGGTATGTTTGCACACGTTTGCGAAGCATTACTGCTTGGAACGCCTTGCAGGCCCGGTTGCCCATTTTGGCATGGTGTCCTCGAGTTTCCTGGTATACAGTGGTGTACTTGCTTCCTTCCTCCTCCAGATTTATGTACTGCTTTTAGAGTCCATCGTAGAGGAGGAATCCGTGGAAGGATCCCTTGGAAGAGCAAATTACCTGTTCTTTTTGAAGTAATTGCCTGCCACAGATTCCTCATAGCCCTCCCAACCTGCCCCCTTGTAGCGGCTAGCTAGAGTACACCATCTGTTCTACTGTCCCTCAGCTTCACAGTGCTAGGGAAAATGGGTGAAATTGACCTCACAGGGTGCGGCGCTGCTGCACATACTGGCCTCTCAAGGCTGTGCACCTTTGAGCCCTACCATGTACAATGCCATTTAGAGGCCGCACTTCTCCATCCTCTGATGCCAGTTGTCCAACCTCAAGCATCCTTTGTGTGGCTGATCCACAGGCAACACAGGGTTGTACCCGTTCTTCAGCACCAAGCTTCATCAAGCTACAGCCAGTGGTTGCGGCTCGTCTCAGAAGCAGGGCCTTCCATGTGTTTCCCCCATCTGACCCGACCCGTCCAAACTCGCTCCCCACACCAGACGTCTGCACACCTGTACCATGCATGCAGCCTGTTGCACAGGTTTGGCTTCTCCCTGAACTTAAGAAGTCTCAGATTTTGCTGTCACTGTCCTTCCAGTTCATCGGTGTGTTGTTCCCACCTGAGGACAGAGTGGTGAACATCGTGAAGATGGTACATGTCTTCTAACCACAAGGAATCATTCCTGCCTCAACAGCTCTGCGCTTGCTATGGCCTCCTGCATACTTGTAGCAACAAACTGCTATGCATGAGGTTGCTGCACTGGCTTCCTAGTTTCAGAAACTGTGCTCTGATCTTCAGGTGTCGGTGAATGTGTCCAATTACCTGGGATGGTGGTCCAAGAAACCTTCTTAGATTCATTGTTTTGACAACTATAGCTCCAACTGACTTTAGTCACTGACACACTTCTGAAAGGCTGTAACACTCGCAAGATGCAACCTGTGGTCTCCGAGCCCCAAGAACACATCAGTTTACTGGAGTTACTGGTGATCAAGCTGAACCTTGCTGCATTCCTCCCTTCTGTGCAAGGGCATGGCTGTTGGCCCTCGGACAACACTGTCACTATACACTGCCTCAGCCAATTGGGTTGTGTGGGCTTCTTGCCTCTCTGCAAGGAAGTGATGTGATTGTGGCTCTGGAGAACAGCTCATCTGGTGGAAGCTCATCTGGCTGGCAAGAACATGGCGGAGGATGCCCTGAGCAGGCAGTGTTCCGCCTCAGACGAGTGGGAGCGATTGTCAGAGTCCTGGAAGAGGTTTTCTCCTGTTGGGTAATTCCTAGTGGATCACTTTCCTTCCATTTGAACAGAATGTGCAGATGATTCTGCTCCAGGGCGTTTCCTCTACACAGTGCTTGGGGGTGGGGGGTGAGGGTGGGTAATATAAAAAAGTAAAATATAAAAGCCTGAACTTTGTTTGGCTATTGAAAGGTTAAGGTATAAGGAGCTGGGCTTGTCTGAGGACGTCCTGGAAGTACTACACTCTGCTGAACGGCCCACCAGCAAATCAGTTTATGCCTGTAGGTGGCATAACATTTTGACTTGGTGTCAGGAGCCAATGTTACCTTCACTTTCCTTTGGATTTTCTGCTTTCTTTTGCCCAGATGAGTCTGCAGATTGGCACTGTGAATGTGTATTTGCTGCCATCTCAGTTTTCAGGAGATCGCACAGCATGAATTTTTTGACGATCCCCAAGGTCATTGAATTCCTTAGGGCTCTTTGGCACGTTAAATTTAATGTTAATATTTATAATGGCAGCACCGTTTAAGCCACAATTCTTGTTCATTGATGGTAGTCACCCGTAAGGTGATTTGCCTAGTCGCCATCACTTCTGCTAGACTGGTGAGTGAGCTCCAGGCGTCATCAGTTAAACCTTGCTATTTGATTTTTTTCCAAGGAGGTGACATTGAGAGTGAGACCTTAAGGTGGAATGATTTCCATCCCTCGCAAAAGATCGATCTTCCTGTCCTTTTTTCAATTTTTTATCCCTCCACCTCATCCTTTTAAGGAAAAGAGATGTTTCAATTGGCTACACACGATGCAGATCTTATGTTAGTACAGGTCTCGGACCTGCGTGACCAGGAAAGATGACCAGCTTTTCATTGGTTATGCTGGTGCTGGCAGGACTGTGGCTTGAATGGACCATGACCAGGTGGATCGTCCTCTGCATCTCTGAATGCTATGATTTGGCTGGTGATGATGTGCCTGAGGGTATTGGAGCCCATTCCACTAGGAGTGCTGCCTGCCACCTCTGTTCTTCAACATGGAGTCCCTTTTCTAGATATATGCCAGGCAGCGATGTAGGCTTCTTTTCACATGTTTCGGTTTGGTCAGGGCAATGGGTAAAAATAGTTGTCCCTCAATTGTCTGGTTTAGGTGGTAGTCTTGCTATCCTTCCTCCCTCCAGCTCTCTGTATTGTTTTGGGAATATCAAAGATGAGGAATCCATTGGAGGTAGGAGTCCATTAGAAGAACAAATTACTTGCTCTCAGTAATGTTCTTTCTGATGTATGTTCCTTCCACAGATTCCTCATCGCCCTGCCTACCTGCCCCTCTTGGCAGATAGTACACTTTAGTTCTGCAGTACCTCTGCTTCATAGTGCTAGGGAAAAAGAGTGGAACTAAGATCACTGGGTGCTGCAGCTCTATTTGCTGGACCTGATGTCTTGTTTGGTGTTGGGCAGAGCCGTGCTGCGCCCCTGGCACTTCAATGTCACACCCAATCTCTCCACTTTGGCTGGCTGGTCAGCTGAGGATGTCTGTGCTGAAATTGGGGTGCACTGGTGTGCATGTTGCTGCCTTTTATCCTGATTACCCTCCCTGCCCTCAGTCCGGTGAGGGCATAAAGCACTGTACAAGTGAAGCGTGTAACAGCTGTATGATTAGAGTCCAAGCACAGTAACAAAACCCAGGTGAAAAACTCTCTGCGTACAGAAAGACAGCTACCCGGCCTTCTCTCCCTAACTAACCTGTTTGTCGAAATTCACCTTCAGGGATGTCATTTAGGGGTCGCAGTTGCTACCCCCTTGCTACCCTCTGTGGTCACCCTTGCTACCCCTAAAAAGTGTTTTTTTTTTTTTCTTTTTTTAAGTTTTGTAATTCAAGCTCCTGGGCTGTGGCCAGCGCCATGTAGCTCTTTTCTTCTGGAGTGGCTGGCTTGCTTGTTCAGACCTCTTAAAATAAAAAAATTAAAATTAAAAACGGGGGTTCCAGAAGTATAACACTTTAAGCAGTGACCCTAAATAAGAAGGAATAGGAATACCGAAAAAATGTCTTTCTGGAGTTCTATACAATAATTGCTAGACTCATTAAAGGTTTATTTCAGGCACACTTCAGGGGCGAGTCACTGATTTATTAGTCTGTTCTTAAACACCTCAACTCAGCCTTTCATCCTTCTGAGGTCGATAAATGAGTACCAACATAGGTTGGGTGATATTGTATGTATATTTGTTCTATATATGGGCTTTATAAAAACACATTATTATTTGACCTTAGACTTCTTCTTGCATTCACAGTAATTTGGTAATGTGGGCCTATACACACTGATCTTAACGATACATATGGCAATCTGTTCTTGTATGAAATGTAGATCACAATATATTGATATCCTAACCATATTTTTTGTAACCTTATTTTTCATAGTCTACTTGGGAACAATGCTATGTGATGCCACGTCCTGTTTTGTCAATGGGTGAAAAGTCTTGATCCATCGCTTCCCGCGATATCACTTCAGGGTGGGGTCAAATGACATCACTTCTTGCGATGTCATCAGAGGTAAAGGGTCATGTGATGTCACTTCCACTACCTCAGGCATTTTGGTGAAATGACGTCCCTGATCACCTTGCCTTTTGCACTGTCTAATAAAATAAGCCTGCATAGGTAGCTCAGTCCGTTTTCTCACTCTAGATAGTTTTATTACTCCATCGCCTCATCCGCTGCCTACACAACCAAACTTATTAATGCAGCTAGACCCTTCTTATCCACTGAGAGCTGCCTCACAATTGCCCGAGCCACTATTGGCTCAGGACTAGACTACTGCAATGCACTCTTTGCAGACACCTCAGACCTACTCAACATTGGAATGATGCAGGTCATCCAGAACAATACCCTTAGAGCAGCTTTGAATATACCCAAACTCAAACACATCAGTGCAGCAAGAAGAAAGGCACATTGGCTTCGCATCCATGAGAGGATTCGATTGAAGACACGATCAATCATCCAGATGTCTATCACAGCAAGCCCCCCTACCTCTCAGAACATTGCTAGAGCTACCTCATCAAGATAGACTGGATCGGCCTACGCCCATCGCCTCATTCAGCCCAAATTTAAACAGGCAAAAGCTGGAGGCACAAGCGTCCCAACCATCGCAACCAAACAGTGGAACCAACTCCCGCCATCTTTGCAAGCCGAAAGCACCTACTGGGCTTCCATAAATCGCTAAAACTATTTGCATAAGCTCTGAACCCCTGTTCCACCTGATCATTCCATACAGTGGGGTGTAGGGTTTTCTACTCCAGACATGTTTTGTATTTTCTCTTTGCAAGTAATTGGTCAAGAAAACACACCCTGATGCCCAAAGGCTTAGTGCACTTTGTAATTGTAAAAAGCAATAGCCTACCACCAAGTAAGGCACCACAATCTTACTGAATGAGAGTAGTCGATCAGGACATGACCTGGAAAAACTCATCTTATCAAGGTGCCAGGCTTTTTCCGTTTTATAATACTCGTTTCAGTACTCTTTGCCTTCTGTTAATGGCAGCATTCACCTTTTTATACAGTCTATCTTGGATCGACACGCCCATGGCCGTGATTGCGAATGTTTTTTGCCTCCTCTTATAGGAATCGGTAAGCCTGACGAGAAACCAGGGTAAATACAGGCCATTTAGCAACTGATAATGCTAATCCCCTGCAAAGGAAAGTTTTCCAACAGATGACGCCACAAATAACCTAAGTAATGCCTAACCTAAATAAAATAACTCTTCATGCAACTTTCTAAGAGTGCTAGCCGCTAAAAAATTACCAGATTGATTTGACCGCACCGGTAATTAAAATCCCTGAATTCCAAATGGGAAAAAGAAACCGAACAAATGGAAAGTGAAGTGTCTTGAATCTGCTGCCCAAAACAAAATGTATTCTCTTCCAGGTTCATCGTGCCCCGGAAGACCATCCTCTTGTAATTCATGATATTTGGCCATTTTGGAGGAACAGAGTATAATCACGAGCGACATACCAGAAACCAAAGAACCAAGAATACAACTTACCAGTGATCTACAAATCGAGAAGATCAAAGGGAATCTGACTCTCCCATCGGATCCCAATAATCCAGTGAGGCTGACTGAGCCAAACCACACTATCCCAGATAGCTCCTACTGTTAGAGAGGGTCATTGAATTTCTTTTTAGATAAAGCTCACGATGCATTGATAGGTCACTGCTTCTTCATATATTTTCAATAATCTCTTCTCTACACTTGATCACTTCTTCAGACCTCAAATGGGTTAACTTTCTGGAGGATAACTGTGATGTCATTGCTCACTTCTACTCGCATATGGAAGCCCAACTTGTTTGGGATCAAATGTACTGCTTTAGATCAATGGGAATAGATTTGTACAATGCCCAGGGGGAAAGTATCCTACCAGCCAAAGAAGGTACCTGCTCAGTCCCTTACTCCATTGAGATCCCTCCTTTGAACATCTGACAAATGTGACTTTGGCTAGGTTTGTACTAGATCTGTCGTTAGGAGTGATTCAAAGATCAATACATATAAGGAAAAGACTGTTTGTGGTTACCTCACCCCTCTCACAACCCCACATTAGCAAGGAGAACCAGAAGGGAAGGAGAAAGCACCTCCAGAAATAAACCCATCAGTGTCTCCTGGAACTGCTGTGGTTTTAATAACTTTTTCAGCCTTAAAAGTTCAACTCTTTATGGAAAATCATGGGGTGATTCTTCGGGAGACCATGTCCGCTAAACCTCAAATCTGGCCCCAGATCGAGAAGGAAATGGTTGGATGCAGTGGCCAAGAATGGGTTTACTTCTGGCAGCATGGCACTAAAAGCCACCAATGCAACTTGTATTTTAATAAAATACTGCTTTGGCTTATGGGAAGCTGTGGGGCATGCAGCTGAGTATGCACCGAAGGTGCAATGCGGGATGGATTTTTACAGCTGGTGGAAGATGGGAAGGTGGTGGCCAGGAAGTCATTGCAAACTGGCCTGGACGTGGCTGACTGCCTGGGCCGTAACATGGGATCGGCAGTAGTCTTCAGACGAGCATATCTTAAAACTTCTGCCTTCTCTCCAAATGTTCAGACATGCCTTTCGAAGGAGAATTTCTTTTCGATCAGAAAGCTGACTCTAGAGAAATTTAAAGAGTCAAAATGTGCCGCAAAATTGCTGGTCCTAGCTGCGCAGCTGACCAAACCTGCCGTCGGCTTTGCCTCTAGGGGCAGAGACTATATGCGCTATGTGCCATACGGCAGAAGGGCGCAGTTCCCACAGGCCAGGGCAGAGTTGTTTCTCTCACTCCGAAAGGGGCAGAGGGGCCTCCGGAGGCCAGCAATCAGCAGCAGCGGCTCCACCCCCTCTAGGCCGCTTTGATTTCCCCCTCCCACGGCTTACCGGTTGGTGGACGGTTGTCGGGGCACCGGAGATCACCTCTGATGCCTGGGCTCTACAGCTCGTTCAGTGGGGTTCTTGTCTGCCTTTCTAAAGAGAGCCTCCTGAGACCCCCACTACTCCCAATCCAACAGGGACAGGAGCACCAGGAAGAACTGAGCCCTGTTGTTGAAGGGTGCCGTGCAAGAGGTACCCCGTGAGTATAGAGGACCGGGTTGGTTTTTACCATTATTTACCAGTACCCAAGAAGGGAGGAGGTCTGCGTCCCATTACAGACCTCTGGCCCTTGAACAAGTTCCTGAGGAAGGACAAATTCAGGATGGTGATGCTCAAATTTTCCACACTCAAACTTCAGGACTGACTGGTGGCAATAGAGCTGCATGGCGTTTATTTCCTTGTGCCTGTACATCAAAAGCACAGGAAGTGCCTAAAGTTCCTCATAGGGGACAAGCACTATTAGTTCAAGGTGCTTCCCTTTGGATTGGCCTCCGCGCCAAGAGCCTACACCAAGCTCATGGTGGTAGTCGCGGCTCACCTCAGGATCCGGTGTCCATGTGGACGACTGGCTGATCCTAAGGAAGTCAGTGGGACAGGTTTTGTCTCATCTAGACGACACATGCCTACTACTGCACAAGCTGGGCTTCTCCCTGAATTTGAAGAAGTTTCAGGTTACACAAATCCAAAGGCTCCAATTCATCGGAGCAGTTCTAGACACTAGTAGGGAAGGCTTTGCCTCCAGAGGAGAGACCCAACAGCATAACACAGATGTTCGAACTATTTCGGAACCGCGCCACATTACCAGCGGCTTCTTTTCTCTGTCCATTCGGTCTCATGGCCTCCTGTGGCCCCAGTACCTTGGAGCACTCTGAACCCCTAAGAGTGTCCAGGTCAGTGGTCGACTTCACCTCTTGGACCGTCTGCAGCAATCTCATAGCAGGGGAGCCCTTTTGGCCTCCGGGACCTCAGGCTCAGGTGGACATGGATGCTTCTCTGAAGGGTTGGGGCGTTCACTGCGCGGACTTGCAGGTGAGCAGCCTTTGGTCAGCAATGGAAACCAGGTGTCACCTCAACAGGCTGGAGTTGTGAGCCATGAGGTTAGCCCTGTAGGTTTTATCCCTCTCTCTCGTGGAAGCATGTCCTGATTCTGACGGACAACACAGTGGCCATGCACTACCTGAACAAGCAGGGTGGCATGCACTCTTTCCCTGTGCACAGAGGCGATACAGCGGTGGTTCTGGTTGCTATAGAACCAGATCTTGGTCTCAGCAGTTCATCTGGTGGGGACAGAACGGCTTGGCTGATGCTCTGAGCAGGCAGAGCACGGTCTCGTACAAGTGGAAAGAGCGCCAGGAGGTCCTTGAGGTCTTCTCTCGCTAGGCTACTCCATCGGTGGATGTGTTTGCCACAGAGTCCAACAGGAAGTGCAGACTCTTTGCTCAAGGGAATTCCCAGTGAAGAGTGTACTGGGCTGGTGGGGGGGGGGGTGGCTGTTTCTGGTAGATTACAACTTCCCTCTCCAATACGCCTTACCTCCGATTCCTGTCTTACCGTGGGTTCTCAGGAGGTTAAAGAGGCTTTGTGCAACTGTACTCTTGATCGCCCTGGACTGGGGGAGGAGAAATTGGTACTCTGACCTCTTGGATCTGACCATCTGTCAACCTCACCGGCTGGATCTCCTGACCCAGTCAGGTGGTCAGGTATTCCACCTGAACCCAGAGTCCCTCAACGTACATGCATAGCTCTTGAGGATGAGTTTGATGACTGGGACCTCTCTGAGGAAGTGCTTGAGGGGTTGCTGGCTCCACACAGGCCGTGCACCGGGTCATTGTACGCATGTAGGTGGAGAAGATTTGCAGCGTAGTGCAGGGAACAAGAAATTGACCCCTTCTCTTACCCTACCACTGCAATGAGAATGCATTCTGTCATTGGCCTGAGTGGGCCTTCAGGTCACCAGTCGAAGGATATTTGGCGGCCTTGTCTCCGTTTAAAAGGTCTCCAGATCAAGGTTCCTTCTTCACGATCCCGGTTATGACACAATTCCTGAAGGACCTTGTAAATAAGTTTCCGCAAACTCCCTTTGTTTTCCCAGATTGGGATTTGATCCTGGTTCTAACATTCTTGATGGCAGCTCTGTTTGAGCCCATGCATTCCTGTTTATTACAGTTGTTCTTTGAAGACCGCTTTTCAGGTGGTGATTACATCAGCCAGGAGAGTTGGCGAGCTTTAGACCTTGTGTTGCAAGCCATAGTCCCCTTTTTTCAGGAAAAGGTTTCCCTTTAAGGGCTGACTTTATTCCTAAAGTGGTTACACCGGTCTTGAACCATAGATCTACCGGTTTTCTACCCGCCACCACATCCCTCTAAGGAGGGGCAGTTCCATTGCTTAGACCCCAAAAGAGCTTTGAGCTTTTGTCGCTAGAACATCGGCGTTCTGGAAATCCAACCAGCTGTTCGTTGACCATACTTTGTCTTGCAAAGGTCCGCTGGTCATGAAGCAGACTTTATTGCAATGGATCATACTTTGCATTGCTGAGTGCTACCAATCTGCAGGCGAAGAGCTTCCTTCGGCATCAGGGCTCACTCTACGAGAGGAGTCTCAGCCTCTGCAGCCCTGCAAAGGGGAGTTCCCATTTGGGCCATCTCACGTGCCGCCACATGGTCATCCTTGCACACATTTACCAGGCACTATTGTCTGGCTGTTGCCTGCAGGGCTGATGCAGGTTTTGGTAGGGCAGTGTTGCAAAATAAATCTACTACTGTGACGTTTTCTGCCCACCTACGTCATACTGCTTGGGGAGTCTATCACATGAGGAATCTATGGGAGAAAAGCAATCTGTTGAAGGAGAAATTTACTCACCATAATGATATTTCTTTGGATTCTTCTCCTGCAGATTCCTCATCGCCCCTCCCTTCTGTCCCCACTCAGTCTTTTACCCAGGCGCACCTATCTAAGCGAATAAATGCCTGGTGATGGCTCTAAGGTGACAGCTCCTATCTGGCTAGTCGATTCTTTTAAAAAAATCACTTTGAGGCTGATTAGCCCCATCTCCCATCATTGCCTCTGCAGTGTTCAAGTACAGGTGGGAAAAATGGAGAAGTGTGTGTGTGTATATTATGCATGCCTGATGTCACGTCCAGAGCCCACCGAATGAGCAAGACGAATCGACGGGCGACTCGAGGTCCACTACGCCACCAGTCAGTTTCCGAGCAGCAGAGTTGGATGAGAATATCTATCGGATGAGTAATCTGTGGGAGAAGAATCCATAGAAAGATCTCCATTTTGATCAATGTTTATGCACACTGAGCAAAAACTAACATATTGGTAATTACCTCAGCTCAGTTGAGGGATTAAATCTTCTATCAAGTTATCTAAGGAAGAATTAAAGACAATAACACTTTTTGGTTCCTCTTTACCCATCAAATTCAATTCACCTCTTAGGAACTATTCTTTGTATCCTACCCTGAAATACAGTGAAGCGTTTTAATGTACAGATAATCCGTGTGAGAACTGGAATAAAACCTAGCTAAGCCAAATAACTTTGATACAATTAGTTTCTGGAACTAGTCAATTTTAGACTGTCGCTGTGTGATGCTGATGCTGTACACCAGGCAATTACTAAAGGATATCTGGGTTTGATACCCTACCTCAGAACATTTTTGCTGACAAATTAATGATTTCACAGAAGCTCAATGGTGGGTCCATGTTTGTGCTACAAAAACTAACATAAGACATGCCTGATGCTTTGGGGTCAATTTTTACTGCCTGGTTGAGTGAAGTACAGTCACAATTTTAGTAGTAGGAGATTTAAATTGTACATGCTATGGTAATCTAGATTTCTTCTGTCATGGTTTTTGATGCGAAAACAAGCTAGCATACGCTTGATAGCATCACTAGAGGCAATGATGGCTGGGTTACATGGAAGTTTGGGGATTGAATCTTATCCAAGGCTATCGTAACCATTCTATTAAAGCACCCATTTTGTGGGGAAGAAGTCCTACCTACTCATTGTTGGATTTCTTCTTGTCCAAGAGCTAATGGAATAAAGCTCTTCGATTGACTTAAATTCTCTCAATGCACTGCAGGAATCGGTCAATAGTGCCTTTTTGATTATAATTTGCATATATAGATTAGCAGTCCTTGTGAAGAAAAGGAGAGGTAAACACGCGAGACCCAATTCAATCCTAGTCTCTTCTATGGGTGTTGCATTAGTGAGACATAAGAGTTTACGCCATAAATAACCCTACAGCTTTTCTTCCTTTCGAGATCAGTGTAGGATGCTTCTAGGGCATATAATATACTTGCCACCAGCTTCTGTTAAAAATTATAATGCCTACAAGACTATACCCAGCAGAGCATTTGACAAACTGTTTTGCCAATAACCTAGACAATGCCCTCTGTCTCCTATTACGCAAGTGGTCACTTCACCTTTTCGTTCTTGGATCTTGTTTCCAAAGTGCACATAGCTGCAGACCCTTTCAGACCCTTTCAGTGGCTCCCTTCGCTGTGTAGCTCTTGGGGCATTTTAGGCTTACCAAGACACATACATGTTCTTTTGCCAAGACACACACATGTTGTTTTGTGCATGTTAATGTGCATCGTGTTACTTGGTGTAGCCCACAGTAGATTGCACACTCCTGCAGATGCCCAGATAAGTACTATCCAATACAACCGTATCATCACATAGGCTAGTCATCCGATTTTCTGACTGGCCAGGCTTAGGCAGATCTAATCTGCATTAATGAGTCACTTATATCGGATAAGCAAAGATTTGAAAGGGGGACCAGCACACAAACCCTGTCGGACTAACCCTTCCTTAGTTCAACAGGCCCTGAATGCTCTCCTGAGCCGTTGAGATGTATTCTGGCTTTATTATATTAATGGATAAGTTTACAGGGGTGCAATAAACCTTCAGGAGCACCCAACAATGCTAACTTAGGTCACATATGTCCTCTAGCAACAGAACAAAAAGCGGTTTAGAAATCAACGAATAAGGCATATAAAGGAACTGCATCTTTAATTCTAGCTTGCTAGATTAATGTACAAAGGGATTAAATACCATTGACAACTCTTTTCTGAATGCAGTCTGAAATGGACTCGGTACCCAATTACTCTGTATCCATGTGTTCAACCCGCAATGTTTACAACTAGCATATTTTACTCATGCAGTCCTATAAAGACAAAAGGCGGTAGTTCTTGCATTCCGTGCTCCCCTTCTTGTAAACCAGCACTAAAAGCACCATATGACTTGTCAAAGAAGGAGCACATAACATTGGGCCACACATCAGGATTGGCTTTCATAACGGGGCACGAGGCTCTTGTGCTTAAGGCCTTGGATCACCTAGACTATACTTTCATAATCAGAGGCAACACAGAGTCCCATTTGAGAGAGACAGAATATAACCTGATCTAAATTTCTCTGCTAGTCACTTGCAGTGGAAAAAACTGGAGCACCTTTCTCCAGATGTCCCCTTTCTTCGAGTTACCATAGTTTAAGATGACACATTGTATTGTTTAACCCAATTATTATACACTAGTGGAAAAGCCTGTGTACACCGGCTCATGTCCCTAAACTAAGACATTTTCAGAGCGTAAATGCATATGAAGTCAAACTTTAAAACGTACATGAATATTATTGATCTAATACATAACAAAAAATATTACTATGAATAATTACATAATACAGAAGTACATTGAAAAAAGTAATTTATTGTGCCTGAGATTGATTAAATGAATTTGTTTTTTCTTAAATGTATAAATTTTGTTAGTGTGCCTTTTCTGCAGCTAATTGTATGTTCTCATTGTTATACACATTTTGTTTGCCTCGAAGATGAACTTGAAGTCTTATTGTTGAATGTCCAAGGCAACAGCTCCCACTAACTGTGATAACAAGCGGGCATGACTGCTTCGGACAACCATGCATGTGGCCTTTTAGTATATAGTATATTTTGAGCTCTTATAATACAACATTTCTCCCATGGTCAACTGTCGCTATTGTCTATCTTTCTCAGTTTTAGTCTTCGCCCCTTTGTCCTTGATAGCCTTATTCTTCCCCTTGTTGTTTTTCTCATATTAGTGTTTTGCAGGTCACTGTGGGAAGAAAGCAAACCATCATTTTTGGTAGCTATATAAAAATGTCATATGGGGTTTTTAAACACATATAATCAAGTTCCAATGTGGTCATGTAATAAGAGATGGCACACACATTCCGATCTGTCCAGCCAATCCTATTTTTACCAGGATTCATTGTTTGCTCCCACTCGATCCATATCTTTCTTGATTTAAAGAATGTATTGCTACTGATAAAATGGCATGGTCACTGTAATTGTTAAATGAAACCGCTGTAGTCCTCTGTAAAACAGGTTAAAGTTGGTGTATAAATAAATGGTTAAGGAAGACATCTCTCGTCATCAAGTTGCTGCTGCAGGCCTATCCCCTATAACTAGCCCATTTAATCGTGCAGGTCTGTCACTGAAGAATTCCACCCATGATGGTGCATGTGTTCCGTTCTTCTTACCCGTACTTATTGCAGAGATCGTTAATACAGTGACATTCCACACTACCTCATAATACATTTGGTGTTCAAATCTCCCCCTAACCACCCCTCCCACCCCCCACCGCGAAAAATACCCATTGTTATGAATAAACCTGCGCATGGTGACTGGACAGGAGTGTTTGCAGTGCTCGAGTGATGTCAGTGGCTGAGTGATGACATGTGTGGAATGTTGGATGAGTGTAATGTTTGGTGTGAGTTTTCCACTCTGGCCAATTGGTAACAATGTAGCCTGGGTGGTGGGAGCCAGTCGGCTCCCTCCCTGCTCCTATACTTGTTCTGTCAACTTGTATACCTGTTAATGTAACTAAATAAAGCATGAAGTACTACCTTACCGCAGCTGCCTGAAGAACTTTCTGTCCTAACAAACTGGCGACGAGCTGGCTTGAGGGAAGTGCCAGGAACCTGCAGCTGTCCAGAGTGAGCAGCGCCCAGAAGGAAGGAGGAAGGGACGTCCACCGCCCCCACCAAAGGTTAGCTGACCCCTGTTTAATAGCCCAATAGCAGTTGCATGGCAGGAAGGAGGCAGCTGGGGGCGGGAGTTAACTGTAGTAGCAGTTGTAATACCAGTGGGGCCTCCTTACAGTCTCTGCCCACTGAAGCAGCACTTCCGAGTGGGGCCATCTTGCAGTTTCTGGCCACTGGAGCAGCACGTCTTGAAGGGGCCCCTGAGGGACCCTCGGATGTGAACACAAGGCACAATCACCACACACAAACTGATACGCCAGACACAAGGTTGTATTCCCAAAATCTAGGGTTTATTGCAAAAACAAATGGTCTCAGTTGGCCAAATGGTCCCACGCCCCGCGACGGGTGTCTAACAGACCTCGGGGGACGCAAGAGAGCGAAAATCGTACATCAGTTACATAAGTACAAAATGAGCATCTTACAATCAGTATTGACACATTTGACACATTCAATGCCGCCCCTAATTCATTCCCTTTGAAGTGGAGGCGATGATTGACCATGATGACGAATATGACAGTTTAGATCACCATATTTAGTAAGTTTGCAATCTCGAATTTACAGACACCATTCTTTATTTGTGAGAACACAGCGCTTCTGTTTTCATGGACAAGCTGCGCCTAGGGGGACTGGCACATTCCAGGCCTTACTATCTCCTGGTTTCGATGCAAGCTCTAGAGGTCAGCTTGCTCTCCGTGGGCTCACAGCGCTCAGAAGGGGGGCCGTAAAGAAGAACATAATTCAAACCCTTTAATATTAATTTCGTGCATTGCTATTCTTTTAAGGAGACTCACTGGCATCTGTGTACTGATAAGAATGCCTTGCTCCCTGCTTCCAAGGATATGTGAAGGATGAAAACAGGCTTTTCTGTCTGGCTCCTCACGCAATATTTCAACATGTCTTAAATAACCTTGGACCATTCAAGCGGAATAATATCTACAGCAAAGCAGTTTTACATGAGGCAAAAGTCACGATTTTAAAGAGAAACGTAGAAAAAACAAAATGGCGATTCTGGTTACCTTTAAATTGGCCGCACTCTAGTTGAACTAATAACTACGTAATAAGTAATGGGCATATATTCTTTATACTTTAAATGAGGCGGTTGGTCTTCGGCCAACCAATTATCCTGCATTGCCTTCTGTTCAAGGGGTGTCTACTTTTCTAGACTGACAAACCCTCCTCTTGGCCGTATGCCAAACGCCTCATCCATACATTGCATCTTCCTCTGACTAAGTTTTTAGATCCGACTCGGAATCTTATTCGAACTCTGACTCATATATGCCGTCAGATTCCTCCTTTTCATCATCGATATTAATTGCCATGAATTCTTTAATTGTTTTGGGTTCATTATCATTTGTGGGTATTTGGTCTAGTAATGGGTTTTCGTTCTACCATTTGAACACATTCCTCACAAATTTCTGTGCATACTATGGGGAGACAATGTATACAACACGTCATGAATATTCCTAAAATTGCTACTAAAATTGCAAATGGCTTCCATCCCCAGGACCGTAACACTTCCCAGAACCAGGAGCTTATATTTATCTCCCAACCACTCACAGTCGTCTTATGTTACAGGAGTTTATCGCCTGGTCCCAAAATGGTATGAATGATTTTGCTATGTCCCCTACAATCAACCAGACTTCAATATTCCGGCAAGTTCGTGACCTGGTCAATTTGGTTATGTCTGATGTTTCTAAAAGAAACACCCCAGGAAACAGAGCCTAAACACGTGCCTCCCCAGTTCCTAGGTAACCAAGGATATGCTTTTTCTCCACATATAAAGTGCACAGGATTGCCCACATGTATTGGTTCCACTTCTTTATCAAGGAATGCTATGTTCCTGCATCTGGTAAATGTTCCTACCTGGAAAGAACCCTTTTTCTTTAAACAGAATGAGGGTTATAATTCACTGTATATGAAGGGGGTTCCGCATCCTTATTCCCTTCTGGGTTCATGTGGAACGTGATCACAGAAGATTTATAAGGTACAGACAATCTATCCTGTGGCATTATTGCTGGTGTAATTAATCGGTTTTTATGGAATATGGAGCAACCCACCGGTTTCATAATCACTTCCTCGAATACATTCATGTTTGTTTTGTCTTGACCAGTTTCACTTTTGTTCCATTTCCCATAACATAAGGCACTCAGAGAAGCATAACATGCAGAAGTCAATGGCAGGGGCTGTACATACCATCCTATTCCCTTACCACCATGCTGTGGTAGGTGGGCACAGACCCAACAGTTGTTCTTTCTTAGCATTGAGTGTGTCATGTTCATTATCAACAGTAATGTGTTGTTCCCATATCCTTCCCTATGTCTCTTCCATTGGGGACAAGGTATAGGAAATTGCATGGACTGGGCTTTCCGTCGTGGAAATGTTCACAATAGGCAACAGTACCTCAAGGGGGTGCATTTCTTCTAGGTACTATAATGCTGATATGGTCAATATTGGGGCTGATATACTCATTATACACATTATCGTTAAACCCAACATACAATTCTTTCGACCATGTCCCTTTTTCACCTTTCTATGTACTGCGTTTAACTCGCTATCAGCACTGGTGCAGAAGGAGACGTTGGCTGGCTCCGGCATCTTCCCTCGTCGTTCTGCTCTCGCTGTGTTTGTCTTGAATATCTCCTGCCGATGCGCTTGTTGGGATGTCAGAGAGTTCGATAAATGTCTACAGTTCTTTCATGCCAGTTCTCATTCAGCCTGGATTGCTTATCTGTTTTGTAAGATTCCCGTGCATTTGCACATTGCTCTAGAGTTTCAGAGCAGTTGCCTTTGTACCATGTGCGCCCCGCTTGTTCACTCGGGTTCCGGACACATGGATTTAGCACCAAGGAGTTGCGTTTGTTGAGCTGTCTAGCTTGCACAACTCTCACGCCATTCTCCTCTACGCCTCCGGTTCCTACTTCATCTGAAAATAGGAAACAGAGGCAATAAAATCACAAAAAGCTGAAGATGTGATCACTCCTTTTTTCTGGTCCGCAGGTTATACCGATTTGCTCCCGGTATCATGTGGTCAACAAATAGTGCGGTGCACTTCCGGTCTCAAGCTTGGAGTCAGCCTGGGGCACAATGGCAGATGAGTGCCCAGGCGACAATGCAGGCTGCGGCGCAACAGAAGATGGTGGGCGCCACAGAGGTATACGTTTGATATCGCCAGCAGTGATGCAGAATCTGCTGGACAACTTTGGGGCGCCCTTTGCCCTTCCGCTCTTATGGGAATCTCATCAGGCTTTGTTTCGGGATCAGGCAGTTTTTGTGGCAAAGAACTGGCAATTGCATTTTTCGTTTCTGGAGCTGCTGCTGTCTCTTTCTGGTCTTTGTCCCGATCAGTTAAAGTGTCAAATGTCGGTGGGACTTTCCGCCCATCCACGCGTATCGCTGTCTGTGTGGTCAAATGGATTTGATAGGGCCCACGCCACCTGAGTGCCAACGATGTTTTCCGCTCATAATTTCTAATCGGCACCCAGGTTCCTGGCTCCAATGCATGTCCTGGACCAGTGTACCTCACCAGTAATGCCTCCTGCACCTACTGATGAATCAAACAGTTTTTTTTACTAACGGATTACAATAAATGCGGAGTACAGGGTATTCTTCCTCATTCATTTTGGCTGGGGTGCACACCACACATTCGCCGGTCTTCCCATTATGATATCATATGGGGAGAGCCCAGTTCTGGCTTGCACTGATGTTCGCATACACAGTAACGCTATTGGCAATGCATCAACCCAACTTAGCTGGCTGCCTGCACAAATCTTACTTATTTTGGATTTCAGGATGCCGTTATGACGTTCAATAAGTCCGGCACTTATGGGGTGCCTGGAGCAATGGAATCGCTTGTCGATTTGGAGACCTGCAGAAATCTGCAATATTACTGCACCTACAAAATGCGGACCATTGTCCGACCATATGACACGGGGCAGACCGAAGCGAGAGGAATACTCTTTTAGCATTACTTTCGCCGTGATCATGGCTGTTCAGTCTTTCAATGGATACGCTTCCACCCATTTGCTGAATGCACATATGATCACCAGAACATACTTCAGGTTTTGACATCTCTCCATTTCTATGAAGTCAAAGTGGATCACTTCGAATGGCATAGAGGGAGGTCCGAAACTTCCTGTTGGAGTCACAGTTCCCTTCCCCACATTGTGCTGTAGGATCATTATGCAGTTCTGTACTAGCCTTTCGACATTCTTTTTTATGAAAGGATTTTCCCAGACCGTGGTTAAATGTTGGACTATTTTCTTTGCACAGATGTGGGTGGGACTGTGAGCCATTGTTACCATCACATTTACATAAGCATTCGGCAACATCCAATTCCCGCTCTTCTTGTCCACCCAACAACCCTCCAAATCTAGTTCTGCAGAGCCCTTGGCCCATCCCTGTATTTCGTTGGCAGTAGCTTCCGCCTGCATCTCTCTAAAAGTTACAATTCCATTTTCTATCATACAGGGTACTTCCTTCAATTGTACTGTTAACATTTTTGTATTCAAACCAGTGGCAGTTTGTTTCGCAATTCTGTCTGCTAATGCGTTTCCTTCTCTCACTTTGCATGTCACCTTTTTATGCGCCTCGCATTTCACTATCGCCAGGTGCTTTGGACACGTAGGTGCAGCCAGTAATCATACAATGAAAGGGCCATGTTGAATTCTAGCCCCATGTGATGTTGGGAAACCTCTCTTGGCCCACAGTCGGCCGAAGTTATGAACCACACCAAAGGCGTACTGGCTATCAGTTTCGATATTTACGCTCAAGTTCTCTGAAATTTCACAAGCCCTTGTTGAGGCAATTATATCTGCTGCTTGGGCAGAGTTGTATGGGATTCTTTTACTCTCCACAATGCTTTTTAACATGGTGAAAGCGTATGCGGCGGTTGAAGTGCCGTTGGGTAATTTAAAGCAAGAACCATCACAAAACAGTTCTCCATCTGGTTCTTTTAGTGGCGTATCGTGTAGATCAATTCTCCCTTTTGTTTCTTCCTCAGTAACCATTAAGCAATCATGGGGAGGTGATTCAGTCTCATCAATGTTTTCCCCGGGCATTGGCATTAATTCTGCTGGATTCAAAGCGCTACACCTCATAATTTGGATGTGGGGGGCGAACAATACAATTTCATATCTAGTCAATCTAGCAGAGGTGAGGTGTTGCGTCTGCGTTCTATTGAGTAGAACATCTATGGCATGTGGCACCATTAGAATTAAAGTGTGCACCAATACCATCCCTTCTGTTTGTTTAACTGACGCAGCAGCCGCTGCAACAGCTCGCAAACATCGTGGTAGTGCGTGCGCTACAGGGTCCAGCGCGGAAGAAAAATAACCGCACGGCCTGTTTCTTCCACCTTGTTCCTGTGTTAGGACAGACAACGCACATCCTTCACTCTCATGCACACACAGCCTAAAAACCTTTTCATAATTCGGTGTGCCCAAAACTGGAGCAGAACTCAAAATGGTTTTTAGCGAGTCAAATGCTTTCTGACATTCTTCATTCCACTGCAAAGGCATCACAGCATCCTTTTTTGTCAATTCCCCTATTGGTTTTACAATTAAGGCGAAGTGCACAATCCATTGACGGCAATATGAAGCCATGCCAATTATAGCTCTGACTTCCTTCTGCGTCTTTGGAATAGGCATACCAGAAATGCTCTCTATCCTCTCTGGCGTTAATCTTCTCCCTTCCTTTGAAAGTAAGTCACCCAAATAAGCCACTTCTTTCTGACAGTACTGGAATTTCTTTAAGCTTGCTTTATGGCCATGCACAGCTAGATGGGTCAATAATGAGACGGTACCTTTTTTATAAATTTCTTCTGTGTCAGCAGCGATTAACAAATCGTCAATGTATTGCAACAACACACAGTCTGCCGGTAATTCTAACATGTCTAGCTGTTCTTTCAATGCTCTACTGTATATGCTCGGACTTTCAGTATAGCCTTGTGGAATGCGTGTGAATGTGAATGATCGTCCTCCTAAAGTGAAAGCAAATAAATACCTGCTTTCTCTGTGTACTGGAATGCTAAAGAAAGCGTTCTTCAAATCGATAACACTAAAGTATTCTGCCGATGCAGAGATCATTGTCAATATCTTAGTGACATCTGGCACTAACGAAAATTGGGGATCTACTACTTTGTTTAGTGCACGGAGATCAATTATGAAATGGTACGGTACCTCATTACCCCCTTTCCATCTTTCTTATACACTGAAAGAATGGGGCTGTTGCATACACTGCCTGTAATTTCTTCAATCACTCCGAATGTCACCAAATCGGAAACAATACTTTTCAATCCTTTCTCCCCTTCTGCTGAAATTTTATACTGTGGAATACGTAGTGACGTCACTCCTTCTTTCAAAACAATTTTCAATGGCTCCATTTTCAAGCATCCCACATAATTGTCATTCATGGCCCAAATACAAGTTGGCACCTCACTCAATTCCCCTGTTAAAGATTTCATCACAAATTCAGAAGTCGGCCCGCTCTGAGGAGAAAGTCAAAAATACCCCTTCTGGTGTGCAGTGGATAACCGCTCTTAGCTTTTTCAATAGATTCAATCCTAGGAGGTTTTTCCCACAATTCTGTCAAAAGAAATGGACAATGTTCAGTCAAAGACCCTAGTATCACTGCTACTGATTTGGATTCGGGATTTATTACTGGGGTGCCTGCGAACCCTACTGAGATATTTTGTCACCCTGACCGAGGTATGTCTGGAACCAAGTGATGATCTATCAAGCACCTCTGTGCCCCCATGTCTACGAGGAATCTATGCTCTTCATTCCCAACTTTCATTTCTACGTAGAGTCCTTTCTGATTGACTGGAATGGATACTGGTTCCGACCCCTGTCCTGGGCTGTCCTATTGGGGTAACAACACATCATCCGAGGTGTAATCACTACTATTACTATATCAAAAATATTTCCGCCTCTTCCTCTGTTTCCACTTTGATTGGCCTGATGAGTAAAAGCATTTTGATTCGGCGCCTGGCCCAGATTTTGTGCACCATTCCCTTGACTATTCTGGTGCTGCTGTATATGGTTTCTATTATGGCCATTTGTTCCTGGATGCCCTCTGTGCTGTCTCCTCTGACCACATCCGCCTCTATTTTGCAAGTGTGGACATTGTGCCCGCCAGTGTCCTTCCTCTCTACAATATGCACATTGGTTTAACCCCAGAGGCCCTCCAGGCATATTCAAATTGCCCCTGCTCTGCACATTTCCCCTTCCCCTGTTATGTCCTACTACCTGCTGAAGTAGTTTCGTTCTATCCTTCGCTTCTTTCGTTCTCAGCATTTACCCGGTTCTCATAATATTGGGCCATGTGTAATACTTCTCCTAACGTTTTTGCTTGCCATGCACTTTCTGATGTCATTATCAAATTTTTTATCGGGAGTATTAATCCCCTCCCGTATTTATCAACAAATAACCTTTTTCCTGCTTCCATGCTCACATCCTGCCCACTGAAATCTGTAAATACTTCTTCGAATGTATTAAAATAATCTGTGGCCAGCTCGTCTTTGCCTTGAACGCACAGTCATTTTATCACACTGAATTCTTTTCTCTGGGACAAATTCTTTTAACTTTTGTACTGTTCGTGCCGGTAATGCTAACATATTCCCCCCTGGCTGTGCACCCACCTCTTTATTTCTATCCTCCAGTATTAAAATTGCCCAAGTGGCGCCATAGGCCGTCTCATCATCTACCTTCCTTATTAGTTTCCATATATCCGCTGGCAGAATCACAGGGAATATTAGATCTATATCGCTCATAGTTAACACAGAGGATTGCAATAAAAACTCTACTTCTTTATAAAAACCCGATGGATTTTTCTGTATGTCAGGGATCGTTTGTTTTATATTATTCCCTTCCTGCCTAGAGAAGGGAACGTGCACATATTGGGCTGTGTAATGTGCTGGAATTACCTGAGGTGGCGCATTGCCTACCCTGGGAGTCTCTACCTTCGGTACAAAGGTAGGGGTCACTTCACTCATGGGGAATGCCATACTCACTGTTCCTTCCTCCTCTCTCATATGCAACAATATTCCCAAATCGAGGGATAAAGCTGTCTCTCCTGTTCCCCGATCCATTATATACCGCCAACAGCTCAGGAGGGCTGACCTTTCTCTCGCTTATATCTTTGTTTATCAAATATTCAGCCATTGTCTGTAACGCTCTCCTTTTCATTGATAGTGTATTCATCAAATATTCTATGTATTTCCATTGTGAGAGTACTAGGATCTGAAATCCATTTTGGTGCCTCTCATATACATACTTTTTGTTCCGCACTAATTTGCGCTGCTGGTGACAAGAATGGCTGCTGTCTACCCCTCTGTCTTTAAACCTGTACCCCAGTGTGGCAAGTATTTCAGAATATTCTTCAAGTTCATTCTTTAATTCAAACAGTCGCTTCACATGCTCTTCTATTTCCTCATCTCTCCCGCTACAACGGGCCAATGCATTCAAATCCAGCAATCGCTGAGGTGGTAACCTCCCAACTAACTTTTTCCATTGTGCCGACAAATATTCCCCCATGCATTCCAACAATACCTGTTTTTTGTTGCTCTTCCTGAAGTCATGCATTGACGCTAACGTGGCCGTCCCATCGTTCTCGTCTATATACAGTTCCGCCTGCTCTTGCAGCTCACGCTTTCTCTCCTTGCTAATCGCGCTGCGGGTCACTCTCACACACTCGCTTTGTTCTAATTCGCTTATGGGGGGGGCGCAGTCGGAACAGAAATACCCCCTTGAGCGGAAGGTGTGGAAGGGGCAGTGGGCACGGGAGAGATCTGCTGGGGCTTTGATGATTTGCGAAACACATGGGGCTGGCTGACTAGAGGGTGGTACAATTACTAATGCTGCCTGTGACTGTATTGGAGTTGGGACAGGCTGAGCAATAGGAGGGGGTTGGATGGCGACTACTGACGTGGTCTTCTTAGTTTCACTTCTCGGGCCTTGTTTTGTCTCGGTTAGTATTTTGTTTATTAATTCATCTGATGAATGTAACTCTCTATGTGGATATATTTTTTCAATATTCAACTGGTCACGTCTATTTGCCTTACTCAAACTATTGCTCCACTCCTCCTCCTCCTCTTTTTCCTCCGCGCTCTCTGCTTTTGGCTTATTCCTGCGCGCATGTTTCTCTACTTCTAAATTGGAGCAATCCCTAAGGATATCAAGTGCCGCAGGACGCGCTTTCTTACTTTTCAAAACCTTTTCCAGGTTATCTATCCGATCCATCTCAAAACTACCATTCCTCGGCCATTGAAGGTCTTCCCGCTTTCTGGTTTGCTTATGCCAAATTTCACAAAACATTATCGCTCCCACACCATACTTCCTGGCCAGTTTCCAAAGATTGTTCGCTGCAGCGGAAAAAACCTGCTAAGGTGGACAATACCCCAAGCATGTTTTAACCTTACCCTTGGCTAATCAAACTTATTCTGGGCGTTAGATTTTGCAAAATCAACTCTCAACCAATATCAGGATTACTTACGAATCGGGGCATGACTCACCTGATTAGTCAATTTGTCTTTTCAAGACACAATTCGTCCGTATACTGACGCAACCAATGACGTTGTGTCTGAGTATCTCGGCACTGTCTCGTTTCGGGACCCTCGCCCCCTTGTTCGCTGGCCAGGCACGTCGATCAGGGATCAGCTGTGTGCAGATCTGCAAAGGAGTCTCATCACTTTCGCAGGGCGCCCCGGACACCTCTTGATCCCGGCTCGATCGCTCCCATCCTCGCCGTTCTTGCCGCCTTCATCAATTTGCAACATACACGATGGAACAAGTGGGGGAGGGTCCCTATTCATGTGCCATCTTGAAGGGGCCCCTGAGGGACCCTCCGATGTGGAAACAAGGCACAATCACCACACACGAACTGATACGCCAGACACGAGGTTGTATTCCCAAAATCTAGGGTTTATTGCAAAAACAAATAGTCTCAGTTGGCCAAATGGTCCCACGCCCCGCGACGGGTGTCTAACAGACCTCGGGGGACGCAAGAGAGTGAAAATCGTACATCAGTTACATATATACAAAATGAGCATCTTAAAATCAGTAATGACACATTTGACACATTCGATGCCGCCCCTAATTCATTCCCTTTGAAGTGGAGGCGATGAATGACCATGGTGACGAATATGACACTTTAGATCACCATATTTACTAACAGTTTGCAATCTCGAATTTACAGACACTATTCTTTATTTGTGAGAACACAGCGCTTAGGGGGACTGGCACATTCCAGGCCTTACTATTTCCTGGTTTCGATTCACGCTCTAGAGGTCAGCTTGCTCTCCGGGGGCTCACAGCGCTCAGAAGGGGGGCTGTAAAGAAGAACATAAATCAAACCCTTTAATATTAGTTTCGTGCATTGCCATTCTTTTAAGGAGACTCGCTGGCATCCGTGTACTGATAAGAATGCCTTATCCCTGCTTCCAAGGATATGTGAAGGAGGAAAACTGCCTTTTCTGTCTGGCTACTCGCGCAATGTTTCAACATGTCTTTAATAACCTTGGACCATTGAAGGGGAATATCTACAGCAAAGCAGTTTTACATGAGGCAAAAGTGGCGATGTTAAAGAGAAACATTGAGAAAACAAAATGGCGATTCTGGTTACCTTAAAATGGCTGCACTGTAGTTGAACTAATAGCTACGTAATAAGTAATGGGCATAGATTCTTTATTCTTTAAATGAGGCGGTTGGTCTTCGACCAACCAATCATCCTGCATTGCTTTCTGTTCAAGGGGTGTCTACTTTTCTAGACTGACAATCACAGCTGTGCCGCCTTAGTTATTTGGCCACTGGAGCAGTGTTTCCCAGCGGGGCCACCTTACACATCCTGGACACTTTAAGCATCTTGGCCACTGAAATAGTAGTGAGCATCAGTGGGGCCACTTTTGTATTTTGGCCACTGGGAAAGGAGTTGCAAAGATTTGTAGCAGTTCCCAGGGGGCCACCGTGAAGAATTGGTCACTGGTTCACAGCGGGACACCTTACAGATTTTGGCCACTGGAGCAGTATTTCCCCATCAGACCCACCTTGCAGTTTCTGGCCACTGGAGCTAACATATGGTAGCAGCTGTTGTCGCAGCATTTCTGTGGGGCCACCTTGAAATAATTGTTGGCCACTGCATCAACACACCTGATCATTGGCTCAGATACAGCATGGGAGAGATGAAGTGGGCCACCTTACAGCACCATGGCCTTATCAAGTATGCAGTTCAGGAGGTGGGCACAGAAAACGGTGAGACAGCGAGCGCTCAGTCATCAAAGGAAAAGGTACCGTTGCAAGCATTTCGTTCTGTGCCCTACATGCTGTTCAGCGTCGGAGGAGGCATCAGCTCATTGGAGGGATACTTGGTGATATTGCAGATGTTGTGGTTCTACCCTTGAGGATGCGGAGAGCACATATCTCATGGTTTTGGAAGAACTTGATCCTGTTTTTTGGGATTTTTTCACGAGAGCTTTCAGTATATAACAGAATATTGACTTGGTTATTTTGTGTGATGTGAGGCATGTGATATGTCTTAGGTCCTGCCGGGTTGGTTGAGTTTTCTTTTGGCTTGGTTGTGGTTGAATCGGTTTTTGGTGTGGTTGACGTGGCCTAGATTTAGGAGAGTTGCAGTGTTTTCAGATCATTGATGTTTGTGACAACAGTGCATTCATTAACAGGATGCATCTTGCACTAACGTTTTCTTCCACAGGACCAACGTGTACGTTATGGACTTTAAAGTTAGGGTGTTATTTTCACAATGTTAGTTCAAGATTTGGATTGCAATGTATCACCTTGTGTTATTGAGGGTGATGTGCCTAGGGAGAATTGTGCAAGTTTGCTGGTTAACAATTTTAGGGGGTTTGCAATCTGGCACAAGTTTTATAGGGGTGTTCAGCCACCCGTGCCTCAGATTTTGGGGTGTTGGACACCACAGTTGAGGGGATTCCTGCCCGTGACTTGGGGAGTTGGACAATGCTACCTTAAGGGGGTGGTCCTCCCCGTCTGCCGTGCATGGAGTGGGTGTCTGTGCTATGTGGTTTTTGAACTTTGATTATTTGTTCTGGTAGTTTACTAGAAGATGAAGGGTGCTCTGTGTTTCAGTACACCTTGGTTGCTGTCAAGATTAGTCAGGCGAGTACAAAGGCAGCGAATATGGCAAGGGAAATGTGCACCCAGGAACTACGACTCAGGTATGCTAGAACCCAGGAGTGCAAATAGAGTGTGACACTAATATATATATGAAAAGGGATGTGGGGTAAGCACCTGACCGCGAGGAAAGTCGGCAAGCGCCTTACCCCCAATTGCTGTTACAGGTACTGACAGCGCTAAACCCACGTGGAGGGCAAGCAATGACAGGATCTGTGTACTAACACTCTTGATGGTATTACATAAGGGAACTTAAGAACTGTACTCACGAGGACGAGATAAACCTCTTGAATGTCAGCTAGCCCACGAATCCTGTTGAAGAAACTGGGACCCCGAAAGGCTAGAACAGCAATGGAAGGAAAACTAAATACCTAAGTGGGAATAGTGTTTACAAATTAGTGAGGAAAACATAAGCATTCACACAGGAGCTAGCTATTACCGCACACCACACCTAAATCAAAGGGAAAATAAATGCAGAAGTGCAGTGGAAAACATGGAATGGATCCTCTAGAAAGTAAGGATCAGGAGCAGGGAAAAACGAAATAACCTATGCAAACTTCTCCCTACCCCTCCAAGGAAAAGACAGGAAACTAAACTAAGAGGAAGGCTAAGGCAAACGGGTAACAGCAGCAAAGGACAGAGTCAAAGAAATATAGAACACAGACAAACTGGGCTGCATCTAAAAGGGGAAAGCACTGTGAAATGCTGCCTGCAAACAGAGGAAGACAAAAAGGGAAATCAAGGGAGCAGAAATCAATTAGCGCATGAATCCGAAATTCAGGGCGGAGGAAACAAGAAAACAGGAACAAGGAAGTAGGTACAAAGGCAAGGAACCAGGAACCAGGGACTAGTCAAAAACAGGAACACTGCAAACAATGACCAGCGCTGGACTGAAGTAAGACTGAGGCTTTTAAAGCTGCTTAACGATCAGGGTGTGCTGATTGCTGCACCTGCCGCCACAGCTGTTACCTATCCTCCACCCAACCTTGTGTTGCAAGGGTGGAGGTGGAGCAGTGGGCCAGGCATTCTGGGAAGCATAGTCATTTGGTTAAAGAAGCATGCTGGCTGCCAAAAACCTGGAATGGATCCGAAAGGGAAGTAGCTGGGAAAATAGGGATTTAGCGCTCCCAAATCATCACAGCACTGTAGCATAAAGTTCGGAGGAAAAGTCCAGTAGGGAATAAACCCCAAATCATGCCCCCAAATGGTGGGAACGGGAGCGAAGGGAGCGAGTCGTGACAGTTGCTTGCAGCAGAATGAATGAGGGTGTTTTGGGATTGTGTGGCAATGCTTCTGTGTTGAGAATTACGGCTGGTTCCTTGGTCTGGGTGTCTGTGGTGGGCCTGCTACAGATTATGAGTGTATTGGATAGTGGATTGGCCGCTTTACAGGCCGTTGAAGGGACCCATGTAGCCTGGGTGGTCAGAGCCAGTGGGCTTCCTCCCTGCTCCTAAACTTAACCTGTCAACTTATATACCTGTTACTATAACTAAATAAAGCATGAAGTACTGCCTTACCTCAGCTGCCTGCAGAACTTTTTCTCCAGCATGGGGTTTGACATGGATTCACATGCTCATGAATATTCCCCGTAGTCAGGCTGGGAATCCTCGGTAAAGAAAAATCAGTCTGTTTTGTTTCTGAACTGTCTTTCTACTAATAACCAATGACTGCTCTCTGGGTCATACTGCCCCCAGCCAATGACTGCCCTCTACCTAAACCCCTCCTGTGGCAGCCATCTTCAGATTTTTACCGCACGTTCAAGTGTTGGAAGTCCTCGTGCGATAGCTCTCTAGCTTTTACTGCGTTTTTCTTTTTTCCTAAGAGTTTACTCTTATTTTTCGGTCAATTTGAGCCTCAAGCTCCACCGATTCTTCTCCCGATCAACGGGGACCCGTTCCGGAATTTCTTGTCGAGTTTTCTCTTCTTGGAGGATTCTGGATGATCTTTGAGGCCTACCCCGCGTGGGCATGGCCCAGGACAAAGACACGATGCCCGTTGGATCCAAGCTGTTTAGGATCTGCCCAGGTTGTGGATTAGAGAATGTCTTCAAGGTGGATGAGCACTCCCAGTGCCTCTACTGCCTTCACAACGACAAGTCACACGTGGAAGAGAGCCGCGCGTTCTGTAAGAACATGTCCGTCCGGACATTGAAGGACCGTCGCACTCGACTTACCGACTGGCTGGAGGGGAAGAGCCCAGCAGCAGGTGAGACAAAGTCGTCTGAGCAGTCTTCCAAGACCGTTGAGGGCGCTCTGGTGACGGGGGCCCAACGAAAGGCAAAGCACCGAGAGTCCGCGGGCACCAGATCCGGCGTTGGTTCGGGCTCCTCGGCTGCCAGCCAGGGCGCGATGTCACCGACGCCATCATCCACGAGCCAACGCTCTGGCTCGGGGGGGCGAAAGGAAGTGTGAGAACCCGGGTAAGCTTTGGGAGAAGCCCCTGTCGATCCCGAAGGAGAAAGCCAAGGGGGGGGGGGGCGAGGCGATGACCCTCCCTCGAAGGTGAAGGCTCCAGACACGCCCAAGGTCGTGAAGGCCTTGATTCACCCATGAAGGCCTCCATTGAAGGGGTCATGGCAGGCCTGGCAAAGCCTGTGGAGGCTACTCCAGTGGAGACTACTTCCAGGCCTAGTTTCCCTGCCACCCCGGAGGGGAATCATCTTTCCAGCCGATCGAGAAGACCACTGTGAAACCCTGGGATGAGAAAGGAGGGGGTGGGCACGGCAGCCATAACAGACACAGATACCACCTCCAAAGGTGAGCTGGCTGGCGTCAAAGATCCTGGACAAGAGTTTGAGGAAGTCGGGTCCTATGGGAGGGATCCCAATGAGGCGGACGAAGAGAGCAATGGTGGGGCCGACAATGAGCAGCGGGCCGCGGAGGAAATGGAGTCCCCGCGCCCCAGCCGTTGCAACCGATGCCTATGCCACAGGACAATTCAGGAACAATCTTGATGGCTATCCAGACACTGTGTACGGAGATGAGGCAAGGTTGCCCTTACCTCCAGCAGATGATCCAGCGGCAACTGGAACGTCAGGGAGCCCACCGAACAAGCTGAGGCGAATCCATCCTCCCCCTCCCTTACAGCCTTTACCTCCATCCCCTCCACCAAGAGATGAGACGGGAACGGAGACGGCATCGACGGGGACAGACGATGACAGTGGTGACAATGGGACGGGTCTCCCATCATCCCCTACCCGGGCCCCCGCCCCTGACTAAATTGGCTCCTTTCAAGCCATGATCGCCAGGACATCAGTGCTTTTCCAGCTTTGCCCCGAAGAGCAAAAGGAGGGTTTCCTCTACCAACAACAGGAGGCCAAGAGGAAGACCGTCCTCTGAGTCCCATTACTGGACGACATCTGGGACGAAGGACTGTCACTGCTGAAGAACCCATCCACGGCTCCTGCGTAGAGGGTCCAGTACGAGAATTAGTACCGGGTCCCAGACTCCGCCCCTATGTGCCTCAGAGCACAGCCGTCCCCAGATTCAGTGGTCTCCGCACCAGCCAAGAAGAAATCAGCAGGGGCGACGGCATCAACTTCCACTTCTCCACCGGACGGCGAGGGGAAGAAGCTGGACGCCATGGGACGACGGGTCGTCATGTTGGCGGCGACGACCATCAAAGCGTTCCCCTCCTGGATTTCCTGCCAGACAAGAGGACGGAAGCCCTTGAAATCCTACAGGAAGGTGAGGTGGTTCCGGACCACGCCATAACGGTGGCCACGGATATCGCTGACACTGGATTCCGCCAGTTGGGCAACAGTGTTTGCCTAAGTCGGCGGGGATGGCTCAAGGCAAATGATTTCCGCCAGGACGTGCAAACCAGAGGTCTGGACATGCCCTTCGATGGGAACAACCTGTTTGGGAAAACAGTGGATGAGTCGCTTCAGGCCATCAAGACCGATATGGAGACGATTTGGGCCTTGGGAGTGTTGCAGCAAAGACGGCCGCCCTTTCGGAACACCGGAGGCAGACAGGGTGCCTCCAAGGGATCCGGTGACGGCTCCTTGACTTACCGCCAGGCAGCCCGCTCCTCGTCGCAGGAGGCCTACAAAGAACGCAGCAAGTCGGGAGGATCTCGTCATCGCCAAGGACGCCAAGGCGGCAAGGCCGCCTCCAAGCAGGATTGAACCGGCCGTAGCGTTGGGTCCCCAACGAAGGAACACAGTGGGAAGCCGACTGGCAAAGTTAGTGTGTGGGAGTCCATCTGCACCGACCATTAGGTGCTGGATGCCCTGGCCCACAGGCACACTCTAGAATTTCTAAAGTGCCCCCGCATTCGTCCCGTGGCCAGGAAGGAAAATCATGTCCCTCAACTGCTGTTAGAAGTAAGGGCGATGCTCAGGAAGGGTGCCATCGAGCTTGTCCCGAAGAGGCTCCGGGGCTCCGGAGTTTACTCAAGGCACTTGTCAGAAAGAAGACAGGCGGTTTGCACCCCATCCTGGACCTGCTAAACAAATACATCAAGGCACAAAAGTTCAGGATGGTCACCCTCCAGCAGCTGCTAGGACAGCTGGAGTAGCGCAACTTCCTATCGTCGCTGGACTTGGAGGATGCTTACTTCCACATTCCCATTCTAAAAGGTCACCGAACGTTTCTCAGATTCGTAGTCCAAGGACGGCATTACCAATTCAAGACCCTACCATTCGGACTGAAGCCGGCACCCAGGGTGTTTACCAAGTGCCTCGCGCCAGTGGTGGTGCGGCTGTGCCTGCGGGGGATCCACGTCTACCCCTACCTGGACTGGCTTATCCGTGCAAGGACAAGAGAACTCGCTGTCGAACACACAGCGGAGACCATCCAACTTCTCACTGATCTGGGATTCTCCAGCAACTACTTGAAATCCCCCCTGGTCCTGGCGCAGGTTGCACTGTTTCTGGGAGCCAAGCTCGATACAGTGGCACGGTTGGCCTCTCCGTCGGAGGAGAGGACGAGGGCCATCTTGGGCAAGGTGCAGTGCCTTCTGGCCACAGACATGGCCAGGGTGAGATCCATCAAGTCTCTGCTAGGAATGATGTCCTCATGCATCTACCTGGTGCGCCTGTGCAGGCTAAGGATGCGTCCTCTACAAGAGTTTCTCGACGCCCGTTGGATACAAGCGACGGGCAGCTTCGAAGACAGGATCACGCTCAACGAGGTTTTCCGCCAATCGATTCAATGGTGGGGCACCTGCACGCATCTCGCGGCAGGCAATGACTTACAGACCCCGGCACATCAGGAGACGGTGACGACCGACGCCTCCCTGGAGGGATGGGGAGCACACACCAGAGATCTACACGCAAGAGGCCTTTGGCTCCCAGAGGAGAGGTCTCTCCACATCAACATCCTGGAACTCCGAGCAGTGTTCTGGGCCCTCAGGTCGTTTCTCCCGTCCCTCAAGGGCAAGGTGGTGAGGATCTTCACCGACAACACCACCACAATGTTCTACATACAGAAGCAGGGAGGTACCAGATCCCGGGCCCTGCCCAAGGAAGCCCAGGATCTGTGGCACTGGGCCGTCGCCCAGGGGATGTTTCTGGTTCCCTTCCATCTAGCAGGAATAAAGAACGTTGTTGCCGACTCACTCAGCAGGGAGCTGCGCTCGTGCCATGAGTGGGGAACTGCTTCAGGATCAAGTGGATCGACTTTTCCAACGATGGGGCAAACCCTAGATCGACCTGTTTGCGAAGGTGACGAACTCCAAGTGCCAGAGGTTCGCCAGCAGGTTCCCCAGCCGAGGAGCATGGGCGATACTTTCTCGTTCCCCTGGGACAGCCTGTTCCTTTATGCGTTCCCCCCGTTGCCGTTGCTGCTCCGAATCATCAACCAACTCAAGAGGTCCCGGGGCAGGATGATCCTCCTTGCACCGGCATGGCCGAGGCAGATCTGGTTCCCAGACCTTCTAGCCATGTCAGCGTCCCCCACAGTCAGACTGTCGACGGACGCAGATCTTCTCACCAGAGAAGGAAGCGCCATCCTCCAACACGACCCGGAGTTGCTAAACCTGCAGGCCTGGCTCCTGCAGCGCTAGAGTTTGGAGGGTACAATATCCCAGCGGACTGCAAGGAGGTGCTTGCAAAGGCCAGGGCGTCCTTGACTCTAAAATGCTATGGACATGAGTGGAAGAGGTTCTCTGTCTGGTGCCATGCACAGAAGATTAAACCTCTGCGGATTATGCCGCCCAAGTGCCGCCGTACCTGCTGTCGCTGGCCAAGGCGGGGCTGGCTCACGCTTCCATCAAGGTCCATCTTGCAGCAATTTCCCGTTACATCAGAACTACGGGACGGTCATCCCTGTGGTCTCATTGTCTGGTGAAGGAATTTATGAAGGGACTCTGCCGATCGTTCCCGCCGGTGAAGGCTCCATCCCCGGCGTGAGAGCTCAACTTGGTGCTGACCGGGCTCATGGGGCCGCCATTCGAGCCTCTGCATTCGGCACCGTTTAAATTTCTGTCGTGGAAAACAGCGTTCCTTGTGGCCATCACCTCTGCACGGCATGTGGGAGAGATCCAGGCCCTATCTTGCAAGTCTCCATACTTGACTTTCCACGAGGCGAGGGTGGTGCTGAGGACGCACCCCTCCTTCATGCCCAAGGTGCCGTCGGACTTCCACCTCAACAAGCCCTTGATGCTGCCAGTTTTCTTCCCGTCGCCTTTGTCGCCGGCCAAGAGGACTTTGCACTCGCTGGATGTGGCTAGAGCGCTGAAGTTCTACGTGGACCGCACAAAGAGTTTTCGGAGGACATCCCAGCTTTTTGTGAACTTTGGACCTGTGAATCAAGGGAAGGCTCTCTCGAAGGCTTTCATTTCTTTATGGCTTTCCGGCTGCATCATGCACTGTCATCGGTTGGCAAACCGACCGTTGCCCGGCCGTCCAAGCCCATTCGACCAGAGCGATCGCTGCTACCACGGCCTTCTTGTCTGGTGTGCCCCTGCTGGACATCTGCAGGGCTGCTACGTGGAGGTCGACGCACACCTTCACGAGATTCTACTGCGTCGACCGGGATTCTACAGAGGAGTCTAGACTCCACCCAGCAGTGCTGCGCAACCTGTTTGAAGGTGGGCCTGGTGAGGAGGTAAGTTGCTTAATGTTGAGTTTGTGTAATGCTTAATGTTTAGCCTTGCCACCTCCCGTGGTTGTGCATGTGTGTACTGCTATGTTTTCTTGTATTCATGATCATGTGAATCCATGCCAGACCCATGCTGGAGAAGGAACAAGTTACTTACCTGTAACTGTTCTCCAGCATGGGTCTGGCATGGATTCACATGCGAACCCTCCCTCCAACCCCTCTGTGGCTCTTCTCTTGGTCCTACTGCCACTTTACGTGCTACCAAATCTGAAGATGGCTGCCAGAGTAGGGACTTAGGTAGAGGGCAGTCATTGGCTGGTGGCAGTATGACCCAGAGACCAGTGATTGGTTATTGGTAGAAAGACTGTTCAGAAACGAAACTGATTTTTTTCTTTACCGAGGATTACCAGCCTAACTGGTAATATTCATGAGCATGTGAAGCCATGCCAGTCACATGCTGGAGAACAGTTACAGGTAAGTAACTTGTTGCGTCCTACCACCCATCCTATATTATACTTTTTCTGCTGAGCTATAAGCACATCATAGATGAAAAGCTGGGAGGCCTCTGTACACTTGCCCCCAGGAGGATCGTATATTTTGAAAATTAACATAGGGATTTGGTCATTAACTTCAATAACTACTGGTGAAACACTCATTGTCTCACTAACCACTTCATGGGATTTAAATCGATTATCAATGTGAGTAAACTACCATATGGACAGCCCTGTTTCCCTTTCCTAGCTTTCATCTGGTAACACGTGAACCCATCCAAGAAGGTATTTCCCATCATCCACATTTTCTGTAATACTGTCTGCAGTGCATGGTAAATCTCTAGAAGAATTGTTGCCGGCAAACAGTTCGGAGTAGCCCCTGGTATTCCAGAACTCCATTGTCAATGATCAAGAATTATTTTGTAGAGGAGTAACACGGAGTAGGAAGTGCATTCGTTCTTACTAGCGAGCACCTCCAATTAATTATTTGTGCACTCTTGACATTGGAGGGAAATTTTGATCTTCTAGTAGTACAACATAGTACTCAGTACCCTGAGAGCTGGAATGTGACTCAGAAGTAATACCTTCGCCACCCACCCCAATTCAATGGGGTGTTCCGCTTATCAAGAAAACGCGAAGAGTAAATAAAGTGGTAGATCATTTGACACAGGATGCTGGGGAGACCTCTGTGCTGATCGTCGCCTTCTCATCAGCCCCTAGGAGATCAACAGGCTGAGGGAAGTTATCCTCAAACTGAGCCGTTTCAACTTCTAGTGAAACCAAAGTGCTATTATGCAGCTCCGAGGCTGCCTGCAAGCTATCCTCACAATTTACTGGTTGCTTGGACAGCCCATTGGTCTTTAACAACCAATTGGTTAGGTTCCCACCTTTTGTCCCTCTTCTACATCCTCCAGCTTTATTTCATTTTCCTTGTGTGCATTTGGGAATTAGTTGGATTCTCCAAGTTGTCACAGCAAGGGAGCGCCTCATCCAAGGCTTTTATAATTGTTCTTTTAAAGGAATGGTTGCTACTACTCTTATTTTTCTTCAGTTTGTTGAGTTGACATCTTTCTGGATGGTAGTGTCATGTAACTGATCTTTTTGGGCTTGCAGAATCACTGGTCCTCTTGTCTATGCTACTTGCATAGACTCAAACTGCCTTGACTAGCACTTGATCATCAAGATCCAAATTACACTCAGAATTATCCCTCACTCCCTGGTTCATAAAGTTTTGGGCACGGGGAGACTGATCATCTCCTTTTCCAAAACTTCTAAGATAGCGTAGTGTTTTTGCACTTTGCCATCTATATTTATATGACAAAGCTTTAGCAGTATTTTTAGGGCACATTTTACAGCCTAGTCGTGTACATCAGTTTTACCAGAAGCAATGGCCATACAGCTCACTGTTAAATTGTCATCTTGATTTAACCCCGTCAACCTCAGCGAGTTGAGCAGCCACGGAGACAAGGATGTTGATTATCTAGCAATGTTTGTTCATCCACAAGAGCACTGACAGAACTATGCTACTGCATTTTGAGAGCTACCATCCTAGGAATATAAAATAAAATCTGCAGGAATTGTACAGAAGTGACTGATTACCAACATCTTGCTGATGAATTGGAGAAGTGGTTGAGATCAAGAGGTAACTAAAAAAAATGCTGAACTCAAAAAAGAGGGAAAATTATACTACCAGAGAAACCCTCTTGACACCCAAAAACAGTACTCTGGATGATTCGACCCTAACATGTGTAACTACATTTGGCCCTGAAACACGCAAGATAAGATCCATAATCAAAGATTTCTGCCCGATTGTACAGACTGGTCTGCTGGGAGAACCACTGCCCTGAATGGCCCTAAAGAAGTCTAAGAACCTGAAGGAGTACCAGATACATTCATGACTGAAGAAACAGGAAATTAGAAGATCCCTCTGGAACAATCTGAAAAAATTAGATGCAGAGCACATGCAGCCCCCTAGTCTCGCACTATATAGAATTTCAACACTGACAGGACAACATCTTCTAGTGGGTGATTGGACTGGTGAATACCAATACAAATACAAATGCAAACAATGTCTCCTGTACAAGGAAGCATGGTGGATACTCACACTTCAGAGTCAAATGACTGGCCTAAATGAACTAGTGCCAACATTTGTACAAACACACACCAGTCGCCTGAGCCATGTATAGAGCCCTGGCCCCAAATTGAGTTGCACTCCATGCACAGTCCTACCCCCCCACCTTTACAATACAGGCTACTTACCTGCACCTGGCACCCTTGCATGCCATGGGCCCTCTGTAGGTAGGCAGGTCACGCATATCCCTCCCATCAAGGCCCCTCCTTTTGAGGCACCCCTGCCCAGTTATGTAGCTGTAACAGCGGCACTGGGCATCACAAAAGTTCACCACCTTACTATTTACTGCCACCCATGGTGTACTGGCTCCAGGTGCCCTATTGGTATTCGGACATCTACACTTTATCTGTACTCCCATCATATGCTAATATGAGGGAAGGTACACACCCTCAGCTGGGGTGGGCTTTTGGCACCTGATTTCACTTTACTCTTATTTGGAACTTCCATCTTACAATGTATCCATCCAGAATACATGTTACTAGCTGGTTCAATATGGCCGCCCTGTGCAGCCCTCTATTAAGCCTGCACTACTAGGCTACACCCCCAGTAACAGGAAGCGCTCGGCTGCCGTTTCCAGTTGCAGCGGGCTCCATTTTCATGCCAACGGACCACACTACAAGGCGAGCACGATTGTCATGGGCCGCTACCGTTTGATAATCTCCATGGTAATGGGGTCACATTGCCCTGAATCATGAGAAGGGCGAGCCCTTTTTACCATGCCGATGTGACTGGCATTGTCAGCACTTTTGTGCCCCCGCAGACTGAACTCCTTCTATAGATTTGCAGGTAAGGTGCCCGCTTGTGCAGGGCTGATGGGCCTCAATTCAATGACCTTTCCCCAGTTGGGCCCTGCCTTTTTAGACTGTTTCTCCTCCTCTTTTTCCACTCTCGGAGCGACACTACGATCGTACTCCCAGAAGGCACATCCCTGGGGCTGCTGGTACTGAATCTCTGCCATGCTTCAGGAGTTTGATGAGTAGGGACTGTCGCATGTAATGAAACCTCTGATTGTTTATGTAATTGTGCCATTGTGCACTCTATGCGACTCGCAGTTACCAACTGCTACCCCAGTATCTTGTGACCCCTTTCCTCCCTTTTTTCAACTTTAATTTTCCATCCACAGAAGACACAGGAGATGCACCCCTTTAGATGAAATCCTTATGTACCAAAATACATTACATCATAGTGAACGCTTTTGCTATAGTCGCCTTATTATCCATCAGACTTCCACGTTGAAGTCCCTCTCAAATGTTGCCATTTAGTATATTTGAACACCCTTGGGTAGACCCCAGGTGGAGGATTTAATTTTAATACAAGGTCAGTTCTCTGTTCTTTTTGGTCACAGTTGGCCCCTTTTTTCATTCTTGTAGAAGTCTATGTACATACACCTGTCTACTTTTATAACAAGCATCTGGGCCTCCTAGTAATTTGGTGTTCCACAATAGGAATTCCTCTGATCCAGATGAAGGCTGACCACTCCAAGACCCGCTGAAACATCTTAAGATGAGACAGAACCCTAAAACAGAGTTCTGCCCAGACTCTCCAGCTAATAATTAGTGACGTCGACCTACTTAGAAACTTAGGCTTCACCTTCTAAGAGAGCCATCAGGACCTCAGACCCACTGAAACACATGGGCTATAAAAATACAATATAGTAGAGGCTTTATTGTATCTTTACATTATACACACTGTGAAATGTTTAACCGCTGTTCACGAATCTCTCTTCATGTAATGTTGGGACACAATATCCCTGGTTTGTCTGTATGTACACCAAATGTATGCATATTGATTCATGCTTTATGCTATTGGACTTGAAATTAGGAGTATATGAATAACCAGAAGAGCATGAGGTGTTAAATGCTGTATGTTGTGTTAGCACTGTATGTTTGAATCTTGGAAGAAAAAAAGTAATTCCTCTAAAGAAATTGGAGGAAAAAGTAAAAGGTTGGGGATTGATAGACCAATGCTCCTTAAGCGCACACCTATATATTCCAGGGCCTGTGGTAGCAGTCCTGGAGTTATGGTTAAGTTACTCAACTCCTAGAGCACTTTTTGGGCAGCTTCCAACTTTGTCCGCCACCCACCCCCCCCCCTGAATGAATCCTCCCTAAACTCTGCAAAAGTAGATCACCCCCTTGGAATAATTCTGCGAAGTTTGGTGCAGTTTTATCCAGGCGGGCAAAGTTATAGGGGGGGTCTCAACATTTGTGGAAATCATTAAACTGAATGGAAAACCTTTTTTGCTGGCACCTATAGCCCAAACCAATGGAAGGACTTTCACCAGATTAGCGCCAAGAGCAGCGGCTTGGTCCCGAAAGTGTAAATTTGGTGTCAGCCCGTCCAGTTTTTTTTTTAAATGGCAAAAAATTAGGTAAAAAAAATTGGTGATATCTGGGTCTGGTCCGTGGACTCACTTCTCGATTCGGGGTCTGCGGACACGTCTGGGCCAATCGGGGGGCGGGTCGATATTCGCGGACATCGTGCGGACCCACTTATTGGATGCTCAAAAGCATGAGATGCGTCCTATTTTATGAAACGGTCGCCATGTTGGTACCGCAGACGACCCTGGTGTCAGCGGATAGCGGGGTGGGGATAAAGTCTGGAAAAAGTATTTGGGGTTATTTGGTGGTCGAAAGAAGGGCTGGAAAGGGTTGGGGGGGATGGAATACAGTTGATATGGAGCTGTCTTTATGGTTGAAAAAAGAGCGTGCAGGTGCTGCAGAGTTTGCAGTCAATTTTCTTGTCCACTGACACTGCTGTCTACAAACCTTTTTTAAACACATTTGGGGTTATTTGGTGGCTGAAGGAGGGACTGCAAAGGGTGGGGTAGTAGAATGAAGTTGATAAGGAGCTATTCTAGGCATTTTGGACTGGGCACTGGACTAGCTGAACTGTTCATCACTAACCGCCCTTCCCAGCTGCAACTGGGCAGTTTGTACTCCACCACCTCACTGTCTACCTGCATAGTACCCTAAGGTTCTATCCTGTGATTTTTGGCTAGTCAATATCATTTGGTCCCTCTGGGTCACCTGATGTCATTCCTCTTTTCTCATTTCCAGTGGTATGTTAATGACACACAGCTTTACTTAAACTTTCCCTTAACTAATTTCTTCTCTTCGTTTTTTTATCCCTGATTGTTGCGACTGCCATAGAGGCATTGTGTGCGGCTAAGAATCTGTCTCAATGCCAGTAAGACAGAGCCCTTTCTTAATGTGACACTTGTGCCCTGTTTTTCTCCTAGCCTCTGGCCCTCCTCTTTTGACCCTCTACTCTCACCGTCCTGTGAGGCCAATAAACCTTGGGTCATCTTTAAGTGTTCTCTCTCCTTTAGTCGATCATTTTGAAGCTTGTAAAGAAAGCCCACTTTCAGCTTCACATCCTTAAACATTCTTCTGTTCCTCACCTTCCCCCAGAAGCTGAATGTCTCTAGAGCCCTGGTCCTCTGTAGGCTGTACTACTGCAACAGCCTCTTCCTTAACCTCTCCCTTGGTTGTCTACGCCCCCTTCAGCTAATCTAAAATAGGGCTGCAAGACTTCTCTATGGCCCCAAGACAGGGATCATATTGCTGCATCCCTAAAATGTGTACATAGGCTCCTCGTGGTTGCAAAAATGAAATTCAAGATCCTCTATCATTGACCAGGCTTTCTGCGCCTGGGACTACAATAGCTCCAAATTTGTCTCCTGAAATACTGCCCTGCTAGAGCCGTCTGCTCCTGTAACTGCATTCTCTGCTTGTCAAAAGCGTTTTGAAACGGAGTAGGAGGAATTTCTCTCTTTGGCTGGTGCCTTCTGTTTGGAACAGCCTTGCTGCTCCTCTTGTACTTCAGCTGGACTTTCCTAAGTTTTGGGAACTTTTAAAAACTTTTTACTTTTCCTGTTTTATTTAATCCCTTCCCTACTAACTCATACCACTGCGGCCTGGTCCCTCGGGAACCTCACCGGTTCCTAGCCCTATATCTAGTCGACACCATTTCACCCTCCATCGTCTTTCAGTACTGCCCTTGCGCATCTGCTGTCTGGCGGCTGTGGACCTTACCCTTGGGACGCCTCTGCCCTAGCAATTAGCTGGTGGCCTACCACCTTTTGCATCTTTTGGCACTTTCCTTCTGGGCCCTTATCAGCATTCCCTAGGCCCCTTTCCATGCAGGCACTTCGATTACTGCATAAAGGACATTTGTGATGTCATCTTTTATGTCCTAGATGTTAGTGTTAGCAGTGCCGGTGGTGGCGCGAGTTATGGTTGCTTAGCTTACTATAACTGCAAATCTCTGGGGGTTTTCGTGTTTACTTGTAACCATAACGTCTCTTTAACAACATTTGTATATAAAATACGTTGAAACTCACAATTTGTGAGTGTATTATGTTGCTAGAAATGCTGGTAACTTGGATACATTTAGTGTGAAAGAAAAAAAGAATGCACACTACTGTGCTTTCAAACGACCTCTTAGGAAAGCCTATTGTTATATGCTATCCAAAGTCACAACATGGGCCCCAGCCTTGTGACCTGGGCAGCAATGTACTGATCCTCTAGCACAAGACACAAAGGACTGGGGAATTGGTGAATGCAATGCAGAGGTACTCACGCACTGAGTGTACAGGCTGCTAAATAAGAGTATTGGCTTCTATCTTGAGGCATTTCCGTACAGGTTCATAGATATTCATTGAGATTACACTCGCCGCTGTAACGTTACAAACCACTTGCAGACCGATCTGATGAGCTATGCAGCCTTTGCAATCTTCTTTGCATGACTTTTTCACCAGCTCCCACTACAAACTGCAGTGAACTCTAGTGCGAACTCCACTGTGCTCTGTGCACCAGCAGGATTTTGCGTTTCCCCTCCTTCCTCAATCGCTGGATGCACAGCACTGAAGGAAAGGCACCAACCAACATGTTGCGAGCTATAAACTGCAGTTGACCCTGCAGCCAAGTTTTCTGTGAGGTCTTCATCTGTATGATATAAGTCATTTATAACGCGCCTAGGTGTGACAAGACAAGGGCGGTAAAACGCGGGGAGGACAATTTTGCTAGGCCTTGTCATTTAGATCGTGCTAGTGTGATAAGCAAAAGTGCAGTCATGGCAGCAATGCTCTGAGTAAGTGCAGCCAGGGCAGCGCAGCTCTGGGTTAGTGTTAGGAGGCAGGGGACTGTAGGGTTCCAGAAATAGACCCGAAGTGCCCGGTCAGCCCAGAGGCTGACCGGGCACTTGTGGGGAGCCTGGTACCGATGAGAACTCTGATGGTAGCCAGGCTATCAGTCAGTGCAGCCGAACAGGTTGGTCAGCAGGGAAGTGAGGGTAAGAGGAGAAAAGGAAGGTCTTGAGCTTCTTCTGGAACTTCAGGTGTTTCGGCTCAAGTTTTAAAGGGCCGGCGAGGCCATTCCAGAGGGAGGCACCTGTAGAGAAGAGATCCTCCCCCTTGTCCCACCTTCTCTGTACCTGGAGAAGCGGCTGACCCTCGGAGTTGGAGGTGGCTGAGTAAAACGCTAGAGAAGGAATGTCTTTAGGAAGAGAGTTGGGTGTAGTGAAGGTTCACAGCCCCGGAAAGCCTTGTGGGCGATACAGAGGGTCTTGAACTTGATCCTCGCAGCCCCCGGGATCCAGTGGAGTTTTCAGGGCTAGAGAGATACGGTCCCTGGGTTTGAGACCAAGGACAAGTCTCACAGTCCTGTTCTGGATTAGTTGCGAATGGTGGAGAGCAGAGGAAGGCATATTGAGAGAGGCTGTTGCAGTAGTCTAGCCCAGTGAGATCCAGGACTCTGGAGACATTGAGCTTATGGGGGAAATTGAGAAAGGGAAAAATAACTCAGGTGCAGCTTCTAGTGGGCCTTCTTGTCGAGGCCCATGTGAGGAGAGCGTGGAGTCAAATGACGCCAAGGTTTTTGCCTCGCAGACAGGCGAAGGAAGAAGGCCCAACGAGGGTGGCCAGAGTGAGAGGTAAAGCAGGAGAAGGGATCCCAGTGAGAAGGATGTCAGTCTTTCTGGCGTTATGGCAGTGATCATTGGAGGCACTTGATTCCTGAATCGCAGATAGTCAGGAATGAGCGAGAGAGGAGGCTAAGGGGAACCTGAAGGAGAGCCGCGTCATCTGCATAACACAGTTAGAGGTGAAGTTAGAGATCAGGTGGGCCAAGTACACATTAAGTCGAGGTGAGATATTGGATCCATGGGGAACACCACATGTGGAGAGAAAAGACCCAAGTTGGACCTGGGAGGGTCGGTCCAGGAGGAAGGTCGTCAACCAGGCCAGGACCTGATTCATGATGGCCAGGTTCTCTCTGAGACAATTGACCAGGATGGCATGATTGACCATGTCAAAAGCAGAGGAAAGATTGAGGATGAGGACAGATGGAAGGCTAGAATCAGGTTTAGAGAGCAGATCTTCACAGGTATTCAGGAAAGCATTTTCCTTGCCTCTGATCGCTCTGAATCCAGACTGATGGTCATGGAGACAACCAACAGATTCAGTGTGAAGTTAGCTGGGAGATGGACAGCTTGTCCAGGCCTTTGCCCAGGAAAGGAGTAATAGAGATTGGGTGGTAGTTTGCCAGACAGGAAAGATTGGAAGGCTTTTTCAAGAGGGGGTGCACAAGAGTGCTTGAGGGGAATGTTCCAGTGGCAAAAGAGTGATTGCAGAAATCGGCCAAGGCTGGAGCGAGGGTGTCGATGTGGTCCTTGCTGTTTCTAGAGTAGTGGGGAATACCTGCTTGGACGACACTGATAGATCAGACTTGTCTAGAAACAGTCGGATGTGGTCCGAGAAAGAGGGTTAAGGACGAGGAGAGGGAAGAGGTGGCCAGAGAGGATCCAGAGAAGGGGAGGAGAGGGTGGGCAGGATGCTCTGAGTTTTAGTGGTGAACTGCGAGGCCAGAGCCGTGCAGAGGGCCTGGGAGAGAACAGGAGGGGTTGGAGACTGCAGAAGGACTGGCCATTTCCTTACAGATTTTAAAGAGTTTAGCAGCGTTGGAGGCTGCAGCGATGCAGGCTTGAATGTGGGCTCTCTTCTTCGACAGCACAGATTCTGTATTGCCTTTGGAGCAGGTGGAAAGCAAGTTTATCAGAGGATGAGCCAGATGCCTTCCACTTCCTCTCAGCCACCCTACACTTGCATTTCAGGTTGGCGAGATCAGATACATACCAAGAGTTGCACTTGGAGGTAGGGTTCAGGCATCTTCTCATGACGGTTAAGGACAGTGTTGGCGACAGAAAGATGTAGGTTAGAGAGGGCTTTGTCGGTGTAGGAGCGATTGTGATGTAATCTTTGATGTCCTTGGTGTTGGCCTTAGCAGTGCACTCCGATGGCACAATTTATGCTTGCTTAGCTTACCATAACTGGCCGATTTCTGGGGGTTTCGGTTTTACTTGTAACACGAACATCCCCTTAACTTTTTTTTTTTCACAGAATTTCATGTTTTGTTTTTACCAGTGCTCCCTAATTTGCTACACCTACTTCCTAATATCATACTTACTCGCAATATAGGAGCATTTTCAGCCGACATGGAAAGTTTAAACTTAAAACTGTGCCATTCCCCACCTCCTAGCAACATTTTTAACACTTCTATAAACGTAACTTTTTTCCACTGTTTGTGTTTCGCGATTGTTTGTGAATGTCTGATGTCACCGCGGACTTTCTGGACAGTGTCACGTGACCACACGCTGTAATGCAGTGTTTACGAATGCTTCCAGACCGCAAACAGGTCCGTACTTCGTGAAAAGTTTGAAACTGCATTTCCAGCCGATTAAAAAAAGTTTGAAGCTAAAAATGTACCCTTGCACAGCTCCTACATCTATTTTTACTCCATTAACAATCTAGGACACAACACATGCTTGGAAGAATATTAGCAAAACTGCTATTTATCTTCAAAAATGGCATCAGCTATTCGCATCCCTCCTCCCCAGGAGCCACTAACTGTAGGAACTAAACAACGGAAGATGCACATTTTTCTGTAAATAATGAAGTGGACCAGGAAGATGAGGTAGAGGAAAGTCCTACCTCTAGCACCCAAAGAGAATCATGGTTATGGCAGTTCTTCACCACTGTTGGGGATGTACCAAAGAGTAACGCCACCAAAGTGAAATGCACTGAGTCGCAGACAACCTGGAAGTACTCCTGCGGCACCACCTCCATGTGCCGACGCACTAAATCCAACCACCAGGGTGCTCTGCGAAATGCTGTTCCTTTCTCTGGAAGTAGTGGGCGGTCTTCCTCATTTTCCTCAACTAATACTGCGACCACACTGGCTACTCACACCAGCTACCTTGCATGCCATAAAAGACGATGTTGATACGTGTCTATCGAAGACAAAATTACTATGTATATGCTGCAACACACCACTTTGTATGGGAGAGCAGTTTCGAAGTGCATTCGAGGCTGTAATCAAGGAGCATGTGAAACACTGCCCCCGACCTTCTATGTAATGCCCACCAAACATCCTCGCCTGTTCACCTGCTCCTCCATAGTTGTGCTTGATACCCCTTTTTTATATTTATTTGTTTGTTTTGTAAAGCGCCAACATGCCCGTGGGCCTCCACACCTTACTTCCTGTCCTCTCCTGCAAAAAATATAATACAAAAAAAACAAGAAAAGTTCCTTTAGGGACCACTTTTGACAATTAAAATATAGAAGTAAAAAACAAGCTTATAGACTCAATCTACTTTACATTTTTCGGTAAAGCAGTTGGACTCAAGAATATTCTCAAGCATTCCCATTAGCATTTGTAGTTTGCTAATGGAAATAATGGACAATTGTATACTAGAGAAAAAAAGCACAATGTTCTGTCCCAAATTCCTTTCTCTAGCAAACAATAGGGACCGTAATCCATGTACCTTCATGACTATCCTGGTTTTCCTCGGTCCCCTTTCCAGACCAGGCATCATTAAAGGACCAGGACGGCATGTGCACAGCATCGCACAAGACTACCCTGCTATCTTTCTTACTTTTATGTTTGTAGCACTTCCTCGTTCCCTGCTTTGAGGCAGTCACACATAGATCTACCAATCAGTTAAAAAAAAGTCTACATATAACGCTATCAACATATTAACCCTTTAAGTGCCGTGAGTATTTCCCCATTTTGCCAGGGCCTTTTTTGGGGATGTCGGTATGTGGCCATTCAATGGCTTGTAACTTTTTCGTCACAAATTTGGCTCCTTTTTTTCCCACACAGGAATTCTAGGTTGCTGTAGGGCGGGTGAGTGAAAATAAGCAAAAAGGGCGAATATTTTGTTTTTTCTTTTCAAAAAATGCCAATAAAATGATGTACAAAGAAACCTGTGGTTTTTTTCCTTGTAAGGGCTAGGAACAAATGGTTTTCTGTGCTGAATTCCCCCAATTTCCTGGCTTTCAAAAACAGGTTGAGTGGAAACGAAAGAAAATTATTTTGATGTGGTTATCAACTGTTTTGTGAGAGGTAGGCGATTTTGGCCATTTTTGCCAATTGGTCATGCATGGACGGAATGGAAGAAAAGAGTAGGAATGCTGAATTGGAGGACAGAAAGGCATATATTTCTGAAAAGTAGACAAAATTCCAAGTTTTGGGAGGAGTGATTTGCATAGGTCAGGCAACAACTAGGTAGGGGAAAATGCCATAGATTGGGGGGAAAGCGGGAAAACGACTGAAAAAAAGGTATGTGTTGGACATGGTTGGCTTGGTACGGCAATGGCTTCTATGAATTTTGAGAAAAGCAATGCTCCGCTACATTCCCCCGACACTTGCAGTTGGGAAAGTACACATTTTTTGTAGTGTTTTACAAAACAAGCAATACCACAAGCCAAACACTGAGCCGTGGCACACAGGAGTTTTATGCTAACGGCCTGAACAGACGCACTTAGCATGTGTAAATCGGGAAAACCAATGTGGTGAGGAACGGCAAGCATATATTTTTTGAAAGAGCACAGGCAGACTTTTTCAAGGGTAGGTGACTTGTGCTGGTTACAAAAGTGTATGGTGCCTAAAGCAGCGACTAAATGTAGGTCACATTTGGGAAATGAAAGAGTTGTGTGACAAAGGGCACCAGCAAATCGGTCAAAACGGTATGGTAACCACACAAACACAACAAATGTTATACCTTCCCGCATTGCCACAGTTGTACTGATGAAAACAGTACCTCACATCTGTGGGTGCACCTACCTGGGCACCAAGGGGAAAGCCTAAAACACAGGTAACCCCAAGTCTGTTTCCACGCCTGAATTTGACACTTTCTCCAGACAAGCACACCATACAGATATGGGCCTTAGGTGTCCAAGCCACCAAGGAAAACGGGGAACCCCATGCATTTCTGAAAAGAGGACACCCGTGAGAATGCACAGAGGTATGATTTGCACAAATCGGCCCAGAATTTATTACCCAGAAGCCCCGGCAAATTCCGAAATGTGCCAAAAAAAACACATTTTTCACTTTGCCGGGGGTTCTGGGTAAAACATTCTGGTCCGCTTGGCGCAAGTTGGACCTCTGTGGATTCCTATTGGTGCCCTCTTTTCAGAAATGCATAGGGTTCCCAGTTTTCCTTGGTGGCTTGGACACCCTATGCCCAAATCTGTAGGTCATCTTCCCAAACCCTTTTGTGGTTACCAGTGGGTTAGCCGTTTGCCTTTGCAGCTAGATTGGTGAACCCACAAATGTGAGGTACCGTTTTCGTTGGGACACCTGTGGGAACGCGGGAAGGTATGACAGCTGTTGGCGGCGTGTTTCGGTGGTTGAGCAGAGTGAAATGTCTGGAGATTGTGTTTTTTACCCCCAAATTTGGAATTTGCCGGAGGTTCTGAGTAGTAGATTCTGGCCCAATTTGCGCAAGGCAGACCTCTGTGGATTCCCACGGGTGTCCTCTTTTGGGAAATGCATGGGGTTCCCTGTTTTCTTTGCTGGCTTCGACACCCTAGGCCAAAATCTGTAGGTTGCGCACATGAACAAAATGGGCTTTGGCGAAAGGCTTGGGCTGTTGTTGGTGGTGTTTCGGTGAGTTGACACAGAGAAATGTCTCTGAAATTGGCTGGAAATGAAGACAATTCTCAGACATTTCGCTCTGGCCACCCACCGAAACACACCGCCAACAACACATGGCCTACCTTCCCGCGTCCTCACACGTGTCCCGATGGTCCCACCAACACAGTGCTGTCCGCGGACAAGACAATGTCCGCTGAGTGAACGGCACCCGCACCCACTTTTTTCACCTACACAAATGTCTCCATATCATCTTCCACCCTCCACCCTTCCAAGCCCCTCTTTAAACCACCAAATAACCCAAAATGTGTTTCCCAGACTGTTTTCCTCACCGCACTAACCACGTACACCGGCGACTGTCCAGCATGGTGACCATTTCAAATAAATGACGCTCCTCGTGCTTTTGAGCATCAACCAGCAGGCACGCATGTCTGCTGATGTCAGTGATATGGGCTGTAGGTGTGAGCAAAATGTTTTTTTTCCTTTGCGTCTGAGGATTTCCACAAATGTTGTGATGCCTCCCCCACCCCCAGACGAACCCGCACCAAATTTCGCAGAATTATTCAGAGGGGGACATAAACATTTTTGCAAAGTTTGGTGAGGATTCGCTGAGGGTGGGGAAAGTTATAAACCACCCCAAAAGTGCTTTGTAGGAGTTGAGCAACTTAATCATAACTACATGCCTGCTACTGCAGGCCGTGTAGTATATGTGTGTATATTAAAGTGCGGCGGTCGCAAAATGAATTGCTAATAACATTTGTCTCGTATGATGGATTTGGCAGAAATTTTGCAAACAAAAATGTACGATGTTTTGGGAAAGGTCAGTTGAAGAAACAAGTTGAGAAAACAAAGAAACATTAGTTACGGCCGAGTCCCCATTCATTTTCCCATAGGAAAAAGTCAAATTTGTCCTCGAACGCACAGTGAAAACTGCTGGATGGAATTGAACAAGGTACAAAACCAACAATTTTGGGCACAAAGCGTTGACTCAATTTATGGGGGGGGGCTTTGAGTGTCTTTGAGGGAGTATGGGGTTATGTTCAGTAGTTTATCAAATATTTGATGGAAAAGGGCTTTGCCCCTTCTCCCAAAATTATAGTGTTCGAGGGGATTGGGTCCTCCGACGTATTCCATATCTATAACGGGTAATCACCACAGCTGTGCTGCTTTGGAAAATGTTCAGCTCCTGCGTCAATGACGTCGATACGCTGTCCTCGAGGGCCTCCGTCGAGCCGATGTCACCAGATGTTATAAGTAGGACGCATGACGCCTGTAGCCTCAGTTCTATTTTTTCCACAAACGTGTTCGCTTCGGAGATCTCGGCGCGCCTCAGGTTCTTCTGAGTTCTATTTTTCGGTTCTACGAACCTGTTAGTTTGTGAAGATTTCCATGATGTCTTCGTCGTCTTCCACCTCGCGGCCGGGTTTTAAGAAGTGTCAGGACTGTGGTTCCAAGATGTCGTTGAGGGACTCGCAGGACGCCTGCCTCTGGTGCCTCGGTGAGGACCATGACATGGATGACTGTGTAGACTGGCAGTCGCTTACGTCGAAGGCCTTGCGGGAGCATAAGAAGCTTTCTGTCGGTAAGGTGACCAAGCCCCGGAAGTCGAAATCCACTGGGCTTTCGACTGACGATTCGAGGGGTGAGACTCCGCATCGTCGGCGTAAGTCCGGGGGGGATCTTGGTCCCGGAGTGAGTCTCGCCATTCCTTAGCCTCTTCGATGCACTCACGGAAGCGCCGTCACCGGTCTCCTTCCTCTTCCGAGGACTCCACACACCGGCATCTTGCTTGTCCCAATAAGCATTTCACTCCTGTGGAATGGGATTCATTTCATCAGAAGATGCTGGTGAATTTTTTCAGTCACAGGGCTCGTTCGGTCCGTGTCGTCGAAAGACACCGGCGGTGACCGTGCTAGAGCCACCACTCGCACGCCTTCGGGCTCGGGTGGTTAGCGCGATCATCAAGCACCTTCGAGCTCTCGATCGGACAAGGTGGATCGCTCTAGACATGCCCGTTCCTCGAAACCGTTGGAGACTTTGAGGTCTTCGACGAAGACATCGGCGCCGAGGTTGTTGAGGGACTCTCTCGAGGAAGCCCTCGACGCCATCGGCGCCCAGGCTATCGAAGGACACGCTCAGGGCTCTGCCCTCGAGGACTGTGTCGAAGCTGTCGGCGCCATGCTAGACGTCGACGCCGATTCCATCGACTCCTTTCGAGGCTGCTTCGTCGGAGGTACCCCGTGACACGGTGGAACCCCCTAGAAAGGCTCTGGCCAAGTCTAAAAATGTCTTTGTACCTTTTTCTATGCCCCCATTCCAGCCTATGGATTATATTTCTGAGGTGGAAGAAGGGTCTGAGGAAGAAGGTTTGGTTCCTCATGAGGTACTTGACGAGATTTTGTCTGTGTGCACGACGCCAGTGGCCTGGTCACCTCTCTGGAGGTGGAGTTCGGTAGGCCTGAGCCTGACACCCACGCTGAGTCCTCGTACTGGCGCCTTATGTTGAGGGTGACGGAATACTTGGTGTGGTTTGCGCCACCAGTGGATTTTCTGCAGGATGACCTGACGGATATCCTTGACCAAGGTCCACCAACTGACCTGGTACTGCCATTCCATATGGTCTTGCAGAGCAGGGTGGCAGCGGCTTGGACTGCTCCGGAGAGTCTCCCGGCAGTGAGCAAGTCTTTGCCGAAGAAATATCGTCCTGCCATTAGCCACCCCAGCTACTTGACTACGCACCCCTCTCCGGAGATTTTGGTGGTGCAGGCGGCTACGGCTCCGGCAAAACGGGTGTCTTACCCTACCATCCCTCCTGATAGGGACGACAAGCGTTTTGATGGCTGGGCATAGAAAGTCTTTTCTTCTGCGGGTATGGCTTTACAAGCAGCCAACTCAATGTGTGCCTTAGCACGTTTCACTCATACTCCGTGGAATTGTCTGTTTGGCGGCTGAACGTATTCCCAAAGGGGAGGAACGGGATGGCTTTCTTGCTCTTGTTCAAGATGGCAAGGATGCCATGTGTGAATCTGTTCGGTCGGGTCTGGACATGGCAGATTGTGTCAGCCGGTCCATGGCGGCGAGCACCGTAATACGCAGATTTGCGTGGTTGCGGAAGTCTGGGTTTTCTCCTGATGTGCAAAGCTGGCTTCTCAACATGCCCTTTGATGGTGAACATCTTTTTGGCAGCAAGGCTGACGAGAGCCTTGAGAGGTTGCAGACCTCCAAAGCTGCAGCAAAGTTGTTGAGCGCTGCAGTTCGCCAACCTCTGCCTTTTCGTCCTAGGGGACAGCAATGGAGGGGAGGTTCCTTTTCGATATTACTTATCCTTTAGTAGCTCGAGAGGAGCTGCAAGGGGCCACCGTAGGAGTACCAGAGGTGTAAAGCAAGGTACTCGAGGTGCCAAGGCCGTTCGGGCAGTTGCCTCTTTTACCCTCAGGCAATGCCGCAGCCGCTTCAGCTCAGTCATGAGGCCATGTCCCATGGTTCGCTGGTTGGGGGAAGGCTGGTGCATTATCTTGTAGAATGGCGTGCCATTATTTCAGATGTGTGGGTTCTGGAGATCATAGCCCACGGCTCCCGTCTTCCCTTTTGGCAGAGGCCTCACAACAATCCACCAGGGAATCTCTCTTTGAAGAGTCTGGATCCGCTCCTTGCGCAGGAAATCAAAGCCCTGCTGGAGAAAGGCGCCATAGAACTGGTGCCTGTAGCGGAGAGGAATAAGGGATGGTATTCCCCCTTTTTTTTTTATTTCAAAGAAAGACAGAGGATTGAGACCTATCATGGACTTGGCGTGCTTTGAACAAGCTCCTCAGGAAGGACAAGTTCAAGATGGTTACTCTGTCTTAAGTCCTCCAGCCCTTCAACTTCAGGACTGGTTGGTGTCTCTAGACCTCAAGGGCGCTTACTTTCATGTGCCCATCCATCCTAAGCAGAAGAAGTACCTGAGGTTCGCGGTTGGTGACTCGCACTTTCAGTTTCGGGTCCTGCCGTTCGGATTGACCTCCGCCCCGAGGGCTTTCACCAAGCTGATGGTAGCGTATCTCAGGAAAGGGGGGATTCACGTCTACCCCTACCTGGACGATTGGTTGATCAGGGCACGCTCTCCTGAGCAAGTCCTGGATCATCTGTCCGTCACCTGCGACTCCCTTCACAAGCTGGGCTTCTCCCTCAACTTGAAGTCCCACTTGACGCCAACACAGCGGCTCCAGTAAATCAGAGCAGTGCTCGACACATCCCTGGGGCAGTATTTCCCTCCCCAGGTGAGGGCTCATCACATTCTGCTGATGGTGCAAAAGTTTCAACATGCCCCGAGTCTCCCAGTGTTCGAGTTCTTGAGGTTGCTCGGCCTCATGGCATCCTGCATTTTTCTGGTGCCAGAGGCCAGGTTGCGGATGAGATCTCTGCAATGGGCTCTCAAGATGCAGTGGTCACAATCCTCCGGCAGGATGTCGGACCCCGTTCAGGTGCCGCCCTCGGTCGCCCAGGACCTTCTGTGTTGGGCCGTCGAAGTCAATCTGATGTGGAGGGCTCAGTTTTGGCTACCCTGGCCAGAGGTGACGATCGTGACGGACACATCCCTCACGGGATGGGGAGCTCATGCCAACGAGTTGACAGTCAGCCGTCGTTGGTCTCCGGAGTCCAAACTTCATATCAATCTGTTGGAACGGAGGGCCGTCAGGCTAGCCCTGAAGGCTTTTCTGCCGACTGCGAGGGAAGAATGTCCTGGTTCTGATGGACAACACAGTGGCCATGCACTGCCTCAACAAAAAGGGAGGGTGGGGGTGCAGGGTCACTTCCTCTGTGCAGGGAGGCGATGCAGCTCTGGTTCTGGGCCATCCAGCAGGAAATTTCAATCTCGGCAGTTCATCTGGACGGAGACTAAAACGAGACGGCAGATGCTCTGAGCAGGCAGAGCGCAATCTCTCACGAGTGGTAGCTGGCTCAGGAGATTCTCCTGGAGATCTTCGCCCTTTGGGGGACTCCACAAGTGGATCTCTTCGCATCCAGTGTCAACCAGAAGTGCGAAAGGTTCTGCTCGAGGGAATTTCCTCCAAGAGGAGCCTTAGGGGACGCGTTCGTGGTGAGTGGTCCTTCCCACTGCTGTACGCGTTTCCACCAGTCCCCGTCATCCCGCAAGTGCTGCGGAGGTTAGAGGTTCGGTTCCCGGATGATCCTCATTGCTCCGGCATGGGCCCGGAGAACGTGGTACCGGGGCCATCTCGACTTGTCCATCTGCCCTCCACGATCTGCTCTCACGGGAAGTGGGGGGTCAGGTTCTCCATTCAGAGGTCAGATCCCTCAACCTTCACGATTGGCTTCTGAAAAGTTAAGTTATAAGGATTGCGACCTCCCTGAAGACGTGATGGAGGTGTTGCTTTCGGCCAGACGGCCTGCAACAAAGTCCCTGTACCGTTGCCATTGGAGAAAGTTCTGTGACTGGTGCAGGGTTAACAATGTGGATCCTTTTTCATGCAACATTTCTGTGGTTCTGTCTTTTTTGCTTTCTTTAGCCCACAAGGGCCTGCAAGTGGGTACCATTAAAGGTTACCTGGCGGCGCTGTCCATATTTAAGCGCTCGTCTGAGGAGTGTTCTCATTCAAAATTCCTTTAATTTCTCAGTTTTTGAAATGGCTCACCAATGTGTTTCCACCGTTACCTTTCCAGGTGCCCGGTTGGGATTTGAACCTTGTTCTAAAATTCCTAATGGGTGCTCCATTTGAGCCTTTACATTCCTGTACTTTGAGACTGTTAACCCTTAAAACTGTATTTTTGTTTGCGGTTACTTCCGCCCACAGAGTGAGTGAGTTACAGGCGCTGTCTGTTAAGCCACCCTTAACGGCCTTTCATAAGGACAGGGTCCGTCCTTAGTTTCTTCCGAAAGTTGTATCAGAATTTTATTTAAGCCTGAAGGTCATTCTTCCAGCATTCTATCCTCCTCCACATCCTGGTAAGGACGAGGAGAGGCTCCATAGGTTGGATCCTAGGAGAGCTTTAAGTTTCTACATTTCACGCATGACCCAGGTCAGAGTGGACAATCAGCTCTTTATTGGTTACGCTGGAAGGCGTTTGGGACAAGCTGTTACTAAGCAGACTTTGTCTAGATGGATTATCTTGGCAATTTCTGAATGTTACCGCTTGGCGGGTAAGGACCCTCCGGTAGGCTTATGGCCCCATTCTACTAGGGGTATGGCTGCCTCTACTGCCCTGCAGAGGGGTGTTCCTAGTCGTAACATCTGTGAAGCAGCCACTTGGGCTTCGGTCCATACGTTTGTAAGACACTACTCCCTAGATTCTATCCATGGGCAGGATCTGGCCTTTGGCAAGGCGGTACTTTACTCTTAAATTTGATTGGACATTCTAAATTCCTATATTCTAAATTCTTTTCCCTCCTCCATACGTTGGTACTGCTTTGGGAGTCTGTCATAGATATGGAATACGTTGGAGGACCCAATCCCCTCGAAGTAAAAGTTACTCTCTTACCTGGTAACGTTCTTTCGATGGGATGGTCAGACGACTTATTCCATATCGCTCACATCCATACCTGCCCCGCTACAGAATTTCTTATGTGATTGCAGCTTACGTTTCTGCAAGGCTTTCTGTGGTCATACTGGCAGTAGATTGGTGCCACACTGTCTGGGGAAAAAACTACAACTGAGGCTACGGGCGTTGTGCGTCCTACTTATAACATCCGGTGACGTTGGCTCGACGGAGGACCTCGAGGACAGCGTATCGACGTCATCGACGCAGGACGCAGACGCCAAACATTTTCCGAAGCAGCACAGCTGTGGTGGTTACCTGTCATAGATATGGAATAAGTCGTTGGACCATCCCATCGAAAGAACGTTACCAGGTAAGAGAGTAACTTGTTCATCTTTCCCATGGTGCTTTGCAGCAGAGAGACTGACAAGATTTTCAGAAATGAAAACGCAGCAATTTTTCCCCAAAATTCAATTGCTTTTAACTTTTGACTTGCTGAGTGGATTTGGATGACCTTTCCAAAACCAAGTTTGTCAATGACCCACCCAAACTGCAAATATTTGGAAAAATGTCAAAACATTTAAGTTATTAAAGGTGTGAATAGTGTATAGTGGCCATGACATGTATAGTGGCCAAAGCTGAAGGCTGCGGCCACTTTTTGGGCCCAAAATAAATCTTTTGTGGACCATGTACAGTGCCCAAAAGCATTGTTCCAAAGCCCATGAGCACATAACAGATGGGATTCCAATGACTGAGTTCCAATGAGTTAGAGGCAAGATAGCTCTCTGTTAAGTGTTTGCTGCTACGATTTGTGTGTGAATACACTAGATCCCAGGGGTCAACAACAGGGGAGGCGGGCAGAGTTAAGACTATCATCACCTCCCACAGCTGCTGAATTTCAAGGGTTTTGTTGCATTAAATCTGGTCACATTAACTGTCCCTTAACTAAAGTCTTTTGAGTGATTATAAATGTCTACCTAGGTTTTATTCTAATGGGGGACCTTTCCATTCATAAGACCGTACATTAGGAGTCCTCTGGTCTAATGTGGTGGCGAGGGGCGGTAAATCACTGGGGGCAAAGCTAAAAGGGACTGTACACTAGACTAGCAGGGTGTAGAACTTTCACCTTCGAAACCAATACTGCAGTTGTTCACCCATACCAGCCAATATATTCTGAACAGCAGCCCATTGTGATATTGGCTTAGTGACCTTGAGATTTCCTTGGTTTAATACATTGGTCATTGGAGTTTTTCACAATAAACCTGCTGAACATTCATCTAATTTTAAACATCTTTCTTCGCTGTTTGTTGTACTCTGCATTATGTGCCCTTCCATTAAGGGCTCTTAAAGTTTGTTTTTTCTTACAGGCATGCCACGCAGACTGAGCGGGAGTCCAGATTAGAGGCCGTACGTACAATATTTCGGGCTGCTTACAGCAACACCATAGGACTAAAGACTGTGTCTCCAAGCCCCTCTGGTGCCATCAGTGGCCTTTTAGAGCAATTTGCAAGGGGAGTTGGACTTCGGGGAGCCAGCACTATTGTGTGAAGTCTGGCATCAACACAAACTTTCTCCTTCCTCCAGACATTGAAGAATGAAGCAGGAATGTATAAGCCATGAGATCACTTGGCATCCTGGGAATTGAGCCTTGGGATGTTGAAGTGTTACTGCTGCATCTCCTGAACATACAGCACAGTGCTACAGATACTTTTAATGTGACTCACTGCCCTTCCTGTGCTTTCCCTTCACTGTGAATTGCAGACACAGCCATTCTGCCTCTTCTTTATTTTGGAGAATTCGCACGACGATCCGGAACAGTTTTAGCATCTTGTCCTTGGGGCTGGTTTCTAAGGCTTTGTACTTGTGGGAAGGCTTCCTAGTTTGATGGGAGATTGCTTCACGAAAAACCACTCATGACCACAAATCAATTTTGCGCTTCTAACTGCAAATGTTTGACAGTTGACTTTCTTTGGGAGCGGTTTTGGAAAGAGATGTAGTGCAAAGAGGAATAGGGTGTTGTCAGAGGACTATTTGAAGGAATGCAAGGAGTGCAGTCTTGTCGTAAACATCGGCCTCCGATATCTTGAGGGGTTGTTTGAAGTACAGTATCCTTTTTAAAAAGAATGTGATCTATTTGCTCCAGTGCACAAACTGATTATATAGTCACTAATGTCTTCTGAGTCAACTCTGGAGTTAAGTGGTTTAAATGAGATTAATGAAAAGATACCCTTTATTTTTTTGCAAAATGTTTAAACCGAAGGAATTAAATGCTCTTGATATCCCCTAAAGATTCTGTGCAATTCACCCCATTGTTCATTAATATTCAGTGAAGCCGATTTGGGGGATCTTGTTGGCTCAGCCAACTGGAATGTAGAATCTTATGATGGGCGAAGCCTGCATTTGACACTTTTAATTAAAGCCAGATTTATAAAATGTTTAGACCCACCTTGTGTAATTTCTAGAATATTGTCGTTTAGCCTCAATTCTTTCTACCTAAAATCTGAATCTCTTGCTGAAATTGTTTTGGTTATTGCTCCAAATGTGTCTTCAACTTTGTTGTTGGATATCCTGACATTCAGTGTTTCACTGCAGTTTGTTTTGCTGGTGTATAATACTGCTTACTTGAGGGCGCTGAAATGCATAATTTGAACTTAAAAAAAAAAACCAAAATGTTTTTCTGCATAGTTGGTAGCTATGGAAAGGCACCATCCATGTTTCCGTTCGACTTCAAGATGGCTACTTGCAGTATTTACAGATCAGCTGATAATGCCCCTTTTCCAGCAAGGGGTCTGGCATGGATTCTCACATGCTCATGAATATTCCCCGTCGGGCCGGGAATCCTCTGTAAAAGAAAAAGGTTTCACTTTCACTTACAAATTGTCTTTCTCCTTTAAAGAAATCACTGAGCTCTGGGTCATACTGTCACCAGCCAATGACTGCCCTCTACCGAAGCCCCCCATACCCTCCTGGCAGCCATTTTCAGATTTGTACAACTTGTTCAAGTGTTGGGAGTCCTCTTGTTTTGCTCTGTGAGCTTTTCTACGGCTATGCGCTTTTTTAAAATAAAAAGTTCAATTTTTGGTCAATGGAGCCCGTGTGCTCTTTCGCTCCTTTGACCGGCAAGCAGGGATCCGTTTGTCAGTGTCTACAGCGCCCCTCAAGGGTAAGAATCATGAAGTTTCATCGACGATTCCAGAAGGCCTTTGGGCCTACACCACACACTAGTAGGAGGGAGGATCCTTCTTCAAGCTCTGCTCCAGCTGCGGATTGAGAAACATGTTTGTAGAAGACAAATGCCTCCAGTGCCTCTACTGTCTCCATCTGGAAGGGGATTGTGAAATCTGCCTTGGTGGTTCCAAGCAAACGGTCAAGGATAGTCACAGTAGGTTGGCGGCATGGCTCAACGCCAAGGCCTCTAACCCGTGAGGCAAGCAGGGGCATGCTTCACCCAGGACCGCCCTGACGGTGGGGCAGGCTTCTAAGTCCTTTGAGGGCGCTCCATCCATGGGGGCCCAAGAAAAGTCCAAGTACTGCGAGTCCATATCTGTCTGTGTCGGCGCGCAAGCGGGTTCTGCGACGAGCAGGGCGCGCTCATCTTCAAGTCTGCCTCAATTTCCCATCATCACTTCTGCTCCTTTTCGAAGAGGAAGTCAGCTAACCCAGGAAAGATGCAAGAGAAGCCGGAGAAGACCAAGGTGCAGGGAAAGGTGTCCGACCTACCCCTGACAGCCCAGGCGGCTCAGGCAAAAGTCATCCTCGACGATCGCGTTGGTGGTGGCTGCCCTTTCGAAGGCGAAGGGTGCTAACCTAGTCCAAGGGACCCCAGTGGTGTCCACAGTATCCCTTTCCCCTGAGGCGGGAGGCCTCTGCAAAGCCAGTGGAGAAGATGCCGGAGAAGAGGATGCCATCCCTAAGCCCAAGACCGCCCCCTAAGGATGCAGAAGGGGGCAGGGGCGTTGAGGCCTAATCCGTGCTCCAGGGCACGCATAGGTTTTCCTCGGATGAGAAGGACCTGGTGTCCGTTCACACGGTCTTGGAAGACGTGGGGAATGACTATGATGGCGGAAACGCTGAAGGGACGGTGGCGACAGCTAGAGCGATGGGCCCAGCAAACCTACTCCCACGACACCGCCAAGGGACTTGTCGCTGGACATACTCTCGACCCTCCACACCCTGGTGTCTGAAAAGCAGATGAGGATACCAATGGCTGCTCCGGCCCCGGTGACACTGGGCCAAACCCTGGCGTAGAGGAGACTGCAGCCTACACCGCTGCATCAACCTGCGTACATGGACTCCCACCTGGAGAGGTTAGATGACATGGGTAGGAAAGTGATGTACTCGGCAGCAACGACTGTCAAGGCAGATAACGTGCCTGGACAGATACAACGGGGAGATGTGGTATACGATGGCCCAGCTGCTGGAGTTTCTTCCCGATGACAAGCGGGTCGATGCACTGGAGATCCTCCAGGAGGGTGAGGTGGCATCGGACCATTCCATCACTGTGGCCCTGAACATCGCGGACACAGGGTTCCGCCAGATGGGCAACGGTGTCTGCCTCAGTCGTTGTGACTGCTTCAAAGCCACCAACGTCCGTCAGGAGGTCCAGATGAGGGTGCTGGACATGCCCTTCAACAGGGATAAACTCTTTGGGAAGGCAGTCGATGAATCGTTGCAGGCCATTAAGACCGACACAGAGTTGGCCTTTGTCCTGGGCACGCTTAAGCAACATTGTACTTCCTTTCGTGCCTCAGAAGGAAAATCTGGCAGGTCTTCGAAGGACTTCAGCAAGGGATCCTCTACGTACTACCCGTCCTCCCGATCCACAACCCAGGAGGCCTACGGGGGCCCCTCCAAGGCTTTTGAAGGTGACAGTCGTCTCTCCCAAAGCGGCACGTATGCCCCAAAGCAAGATTGAAACGGCCAGGACATTGGGCCACCACCCTTGCACCCCAGTGGGAGGCCAACTGGCGGGCTTCTTCAGCTAGTGGGAAAAGACCTCCACCAACCAATGGGTGCTGGACGCTCCCGCCCACGGACACACTCTGGAGTTCCAACCAAAGTGTCGGCGGATGCTGCTTTTGGCCCGGCAGGAGCAGCACATCCCTCAGCTCCTGCAGGAAGTACGGGCCATGTTAAGAAAAGGGGCAATAGAGCTGGTTCCAAAGTGGCTTCGGAGTCTACTCCATATACTTCTTGGTAAAGAAGACTGGGGGCTGGAGGCCCATTCTAGACCTGCAGCGCTTCAACAGATAAAGTACCTCAAATTCAGGATGGTCACGTTGCAGCACATGCTCGGCCAACTGGAGGAATGAGAGCCCCTCATACCAGGAGACAGTCACTACAGACTCTTCCTTGGAGGGCTGGTGAGGCCACACCAGACGTCTCCATGCCAGAGGACTGTGGCTGCCGGAGGAGAGGGATCTCCACATCAATGTCCTGGAGCTGAGGGCAGTGTTCTGGGCCCTCAAGTCATTACTTCCATCGCTCAAGGGCATGGTGGTGAGGGTATTCACTGACAATACGACCTCAATATTCTACATCAGGAAGCAGGAGGGGGAATCAGATCCCCAGGGCTCTCCAGAGAGGCGCAGGACTTGTGGCACTGGGCCGTCGCCCAGAATATGTTCCTCATTCAACATTTCCTCTGGTCAAGCTGCCAGTGGTCGCGGATCTGCTCGCCAGGGAAGGAGGCACAATTCTGCATCATGACCCAGGATCGCTGAACCTGAAGGCTTGGCTCCTGCAGTCTTCGAGTTTGCAGGGTGTGAGTTACCGGCAGACTGCAGGGAGGTCAGGGCTTCATTGACTCACAAGTGCTACGGGCACAAGTGGAAGCGTTTTGCTACCTGGTGCCGGTCACAGAAGATCAACCCTCTGATGGTCACGGCCCTGCAGATTCGTCCATACTTTTTGTGCTTGGCCAAGGCGGGGCTGGTGCACGCCTCTATCAAGGTGCATCTGGCGGCTATCTCCCGCTACACCAGGTCTTAGGACGGTCTTCTCTTTGGACCCACTGTCTCGTCAAGGAGTTCCTCAAAGGACTGTTTTGATCCTTCCCGTCGGTGAAGGCTCCCACTCCGACATGGGAACTCAACATGGTACTGACGAGGCTCAGTGGGTGGGGGGAAGGGCTTCGAGCCTATGCATCAGGCCCCTCTCGTTCCTCTCGTGGAAAACTGCTTTCTTCGTGGCCATCACCTCTGCCAGGAGGATGGGTGAGATCCAGGCCCTATCCTGCAAACAGCCTTATCTGACTTCACAACACAAGGGTGGTGCTGCGGATGCACCCCTCCTTCATGCCAAATGTTCTGTCAGAATTCCACCTCAACGGGCCTTTGGTGGTGGCTGTTCTTTCCGAAACCATCGTCGCCGGCTGTAAGGACTTTGCACTCGCTGTTTGTGTCTCGTGCTCTGAAGTTCTACGTGGCACGCACAGAGTTTTCGTGAACTTTGGTCCTGTGAACCATGGTAATGCCTTGTCCAAGGCTTCCATCTCCAGGTGGCTCTCCGGCTCTATCAGTCATCGGTTGGCAAACTGACCACTGACCAGCCATCTGAGAGCCCATTACACCAGAGCGATCGCTGAAACGACGGCATTCCTGTCTGGTGTGCCCCTGCTGGACCTCTTCCGAGCTGCTACGTGGACATCCACACACACCTTCACAAGATTCTACTACATCGACATGGATTCCAGGGAGGCGTCCAGGCTCGGCCAGACAGTGCTACGCAACCTGTTCGCTTGAATGCGAGCCTGTTCTAGAGGTAAGAGTAATTGCTTCTGTTGAGCCTTGCCACCTCCCGTGATTGTGTAATGTTGCACTGCTATGTATTCTTTATGCATGAGCATGTGAATCCATGACGGACCCAATGCTGGAAAAGGAGCAAGTTGCTTACCTGTTACTATTGTTCTCCAGCATGATCTGGCATGGCTCTTGGTCATACTGCCACTTTACGTGCTTAACAAATCTGAAGATGGCTGCCAGAGGAGGGGCTTGGGGAGAGGGCAGTCATTGGCTGGGGCCAGTATGACCCTGAGCTCAGGGATTGCTTTAAAAAAGACCGTTTTTTAAGTGAAAGTGAAACTGTTTTTTCTTTTACCGAGGATTTCTGGCCTGATGGGGAGTGGGGGGGGGGGAGGAGAGAGGGATATTCATGAGCATGTGAATCCATGCCAGACCCATGCTGGTGAACAATAGTTACAGGTAAGTAACATGTTCCTTAGTCTTCCCTTGGATCTGCTGACGCGTATCCGCACTTTTGTCGTTTCTTGAATTTAAACACTAATCAAATTGGCAAATAAAGTATTACTAAACATTTGGACCACTCTGAATTGCTCATGCTTAGGATACTGTACTGATCTTCTGGATAAAGTAAGCATTGCAAAATGTAGTTTAAATTCACTTTACCTGCTGACCATTGGCAAATGACCTGCTTATTGTACGCTTTGCAATTTCACCATTACCCTTCATGCATCACTCTGCTGTAATGCTCCATGCACATATCAATACAAAACCATAAGCGAAAGGTACAAAGAATGTCTCCCACTTGAAATTCCCCCAAAGAAAATCTTTTCACGCTCAGTCATTGGGTTGTTGTAATCCATACAAAGTGCTTATTTCCAATAGAACACATAATTCTGTAAATAAAATAGAATGTTTTTTCATAATTGCTGCTTTGAATGAGTTTTATAACATATTTAGTGTCATGATGCCTACCTCCAAGGAGCCAGACCAGGCCCAGCTACCCCAGAGGCAGACATCATGTCCCCGAGGGAAGTCTCAGCAGCCCCAAGTAGGGGCCCTTTGGACTCAGTCATGGCGCCTTTGGTGCCAGGCTCATATTGGACAACAGTCCTGGCGCCATAGGCGCCAGGCTCATAAAAGATGACTTTGTGTTTAAAGGTGCTTGGTGTAAACTTACCTGATGCAGACCATGCTGCAATATCCGGGCCATCTAGAGACCTGAATGGGACTACTTTCTCTATGGGGACTACTTAACCACATGGGTGTGGCTGGAGGAAGAATACTTACCTGAGAGGAAGGATACATACCTGGAACTACTTTGAAGGCTATTTAAGCCACGCCCAAGCAGCAACTCACGCTTCGCGTTGTTCTGCATCTAGCAGCTGGAGGCTCACCGTGTCTGCTCCTGCATCCTGACTTCTGCCACGCCCGCCAGCATCCTGGAACACCTGCAAAGGGAGAAGAGAATAGGAGAAAGAAGAGTCCTTACCTGCTAAATCCGCATTCCGGAGACATTGCGCCGACGATCCTGAAAAGGAAGACATTCATTTTAAAAGCACATCGCATCGATCGCTGCAGCGCCGCATTCCACTCACCTTTACTAGGCGCCTCCATGTTCATCAGCGACCATCTGGATCCGCAACCACATTTCAGCGCCTAGGGAGAAAAAGACAAGAACAAAGGTGAGCTAGGGAAGAGAATAAGAAAACCTTAATTTGCCATCATAAGACTTACCTGTTGGGTCATTCCCACTTCATTTCGGGTCGGTGCCGCATCCTGGCATTTCCGGACCCCGGCCCCTAAGGGGAAAGAGACATCAGCGTTAGTGAGCGAATGCTAAGACATTACCTGAACGCTCATTAAAGACTTACCTGATATCTACTGGAACTGCACCTTTCACTTCGGGTCGGTGCCATATCTCCAGCATTTCCGAACCCCGGCCCCTATGAGGAAAAAAGACACAAGCATTAGTGCATTAATGCAAGGACACTAAAGGAACCTCTCATCAAACAACTCACCTGAGTTTCCTTCGTCGGTTCCATTGCTCTTCTCGGAATCTTTGTTCTGCACCTGAAATAGAGACAACGGACAATTATTATTTCGGGCTCATACTTATAAACATAATTCTCACTGTACTTTACCGGGAAGGTCAAGCAAACTTGAACTCTCTACAATCCATGATCCAGTGAAGTAACTGGATTACAACGCGCCCCTGCATCAGAAGCAGGATGGAGAGCTCGTCCTTTCAGACCCTAAGGTGAGACTTCACGGGGAATCGCAGAAGGGTTTCATGGAGGGTGAGAAGGGAGTGGGAGTCTTACACATTATCCCGCAGATGGTTAATACTCCCTTTTCACACACAGAAGGATATTTCTGCGAGTCGGACAAGCCAGATTTGAGGGTCCGGTCCTGTCCATCTTCCGAGTCCTGCGCTTCACCATAGAAGAGGCAACAGCACTCCGAACCAGGCCTGCGCCTCCGTGGGAGTCAGGTGAGCGTAACATTTAGTTAGATCTTTGGATGCATTACGATTTTATTTCCGCTGGTGCTGCTGCTGTTTTATTGATATATTGACGTTCATGATCTACCTCTGGGCAAAGCTCACATCTCACAGGGGTCTCTTGGATCCATGAAGGAACACATGTCCCTGTACAACCTTTACACACAACTCTATTCCCTTTTCTTAGTCATGTGGTGTATTGAAGCCTTTTTCTAATAGTTTCTACTGCCCACGGATTCCTCATTTATATTCAATGTTGGTGCATCTTTCCTTCAAACGTTCACCCCCACGTGGCTAAGAGTCTCCTTATGCCTCTATGCTTCATGCTTGGGACATGTCTGAGCTAAATTTATATGAAAGCTGTGCACTCAGTAATCTTCCTGAATGCCATTCTCAATCTTTCTATTGCAGTATGCCTCACTCTGTTAAGCCAGCAGGCTTTAAGCCCTGCACGGATTGATGGAGACAAAGGACTTCCTGGAAAGGGGTTTGGGGGCAGACAAAATCACATGCTGAAACATCTTCCCCACTATTAAACAAATTACTGAAAACTTGGCTATTCAACCAATACTAACCTTAGGAAACAAAGGATATGGCAGAGAAAATCACAAGTCCACAGCGCTTGTAAAGTAATTAGAAGGATTAAACATCAAGGCTGCGGGTATCTGGGCGGTGTGGGTGTACTACCAATACACATCCACTGGAGAAATTGAAGAAAAACAAGATGGTTCCCAGTCTCACTGCGCCAAGAAGTTGAAATTTATTGTTTGTGCAAAAAGTAGCCTGACACGTGTGCAAGCCCAATGTGAGCAGACTGAAACATAAGCTGACCACGCTTATTCCGCAATTGCGAGGCGAATTGAGAATTATATCTGGCATTGTCCTACTTTAAACTTGGAGCACTAATTGCTGTAACCTAAGCCTCTGATGAAAAGCTGTACACAGCTTGAAACACGTGTCAGGCTACTTTTTGCACAAACAATACATTTCAACTTCTTGGCGCAGTGAGACTGGGAACCATCTCGTTTTTCTTCAATACTAACCTTAGCCGGTGCTTACACTCCCTTTTTTGAATCGACCACTTCCTGCATATACACTATAAGTAAATATACCATTATTCTTTGTATTCCTATGTTTTGTTATCAAATGTATTATAAAGTTGTTTTTGCCCACTGTCTGTAACTAGGCCATGATACCTGCGGGTCTGGGCGTATAACAAATGTAATAAATAAATGCTTGCACATTGTGAACCCATGCCCCAGAAGGCCTTGCAGGCGCATCACGCAAAGCTTTTCACTTTTGTGTCCAAGGCAAGATGACTTCTTCGATGTTGTTGGAAACTGGTCAGAGGATGATCGGTCTCTGGCCTGGAAAGAGAAGAAGAAACCTTAAGTGGACTAGATCCCCAAGCGGTTCTCAAACCACTAGTCTTTGTGTTCATATAAGAACTACCGACCTAGGGATGACTCCTACCCAATCCTTCACACTGGAGCTAGTAGAGGCCTTTCGGCTAAAGATGCTATACTTCTTTGCGAAGGCCCTAGTGCCAACAGCCTCTGCAGCGGTGTCTCTAAGGCTCACGGTGCTCGGATGAGCAAGCAGGAATCAATCTACAGATCAACACTGCACGCCTCAGTGCTCTGCCCCTACTCGTAGGGAGTCGGCCAAAACACCACTGTGAGGATCTGCCTTCTGGCGTCAATCCCACAATGCCACCTCGTCGCCGTGGCGCAGGAACTCCTTAAGGCTCAGTTACATACTCCTTATCCTGGTGTGTGCCCCTTTAGACGCTCCACTGCCTTTAAAACCAGCAGTTGAGGTACCACTTTTGGAGGCTTGGGAAAAGCCATTCTCTGCCCCTGCAGTCAACCAAGCCCTGGCCAGGAAGCATAGTCTGGCACCTTCGGTAGCCCCAGAATTTCTTTCCTACAGCCTACCTGAGGACCACATCATTACACTCTTTGCCCTGATTTGCAGAGGAAGTGGTTGGACAACTGGGGTGTAAGGTATGTGGCCCTGTTGGTCTTCCCCCTGAAGGCGATTAAAACAGCCTGTACTTTGGCCACGTTTTTATTTGGCCTTTGGCCACGTTTTTATTTGGCCTTTCGACCTTGGTGTAAGAAGAGAGTAATATGAGACAATATTTTAACACCCTTGTCTAGGATGTCGGAGAAGTCATGTCAAATCTTGAATTGTGGCTTGGACGCAGCCGACTGGCACGTGCAGTAGCCACAGACCTCAGAAGGCACTCATGAATTAGGACACCTGGGGTTTCGCCAGATGTGCTGTTGTAACCTCTGGACATGCCTTTGGATGGGCACAACCTCTTCGGGGCTAAGCTTACAACACTTTGCTGTGGCTTTGGACAACTGGAACATTTGCAAAGTCCATTGGGCTTAGCTGTTCTACAGCCCTCCAATCCTGCTGATGTGGGAAGAGGGTTTTGTCCCTTCTCTGTCCACAGTGGCAGGGAAAAAAATGCATCTTCTGGTAAGCACCAGCTATGCTGTTTAACCTGCCATGGCAGAGGTGCCCACTGGCATACAGGACTGTGTACCCCTGTGAAGAGCACTTCATACGCTATACCTCAGTTGGGGGTGATATAGCTGTACAGCGAAGAGTAACATTGCACCATAGTTGTCACTTGGTTCTTGCAGATCATGAATCGATGGTAGCACCTCCATTTTATTAAAACCCCCTCCAGATCATCCCTCTGCCAGGTCCTGTCTGCTTTTGGACCACCTCCTGTTGGAGGTTCGTCGGCTCCTAGGGACGTGCGCCATAGAACTAGTGCCCTGCTCCAAACGAGACAGATGCTGGTATTGTCTTTATTTTGATTCCCAAGGACTGGGGTTTGTGTCAATCCAGGATCTGAGGTTCTTGAACTTGTACCTGTGCAAGGATCAGTTCAAGATGGCCACTGTGGCCAAGATTGACGCCTTCGATATCCAGGTCTGGCTTATGTCCCTGGATCTTCAGGGTGCCTCCCTTACATGTGCATTTACATATTAAGATCAGGAAGTACCCTGGATTTGCACTGACCTTTCTCCACTCACTTTAGGTTTCTGCTGTTCTGCCTTTCTTTGGCACACAGGTATTTGACCAAACTACTGGCAGTCGTTTCGTCTCCCATCAAGAGGGAAATTATACAAGTGTTTTCTTACCTGAATGACTGTCGTCTGAGCTAGTTAACCCCACCGAATGGCTGCACACATGTACCGCACATGCAGCCTGTTGCATGGTTTGGCTGCTCCTTGAACCCCAAGAAATCCTAGGTTTTGCTATCGGTCACTCTGGTTTCAGTGTGGTAATGGACACTTGCCTTGCCACCCATAGATGGTGGTGAACGTGTTTCAGGTGGTTCATGTCTTCCAAAGGCAAGGGATGTTTCTGGCTACAGCTTTTCTAGCGTTAAATGGGCCTCATGGCCTCCTGCATTCTTGTGGTGTTTGAGGCTCAGTTGCGATTGAGGTCACTTCAATGGCTTAGTTGGCACAGGTCTCCCTTTCCTGGGTACTGGGCAATCTGACTCGAGATGGTCATTGAGAGACAACCAATTCAAGGGTGATGTTGCTTTGGCAACCTTGGCCCCAACTGATGGTAGTCAAGGATGCGTCATTGAGAAGCAGTCCTGACCGCAAGACCTGACCGTGAGTGTATGGTGGTCTCCCTTGGAGTCTCTAGCACATCGACTTGCTGTACTTTAGGGCATTCAGGATGGCCTTGGTTGCCGTCCTTCTGTGCAGGGCAAATGTGTTCTGGCTCTTACTGACCAGGCAAAGTAATGTGACTGGAGTTCTGGGCACTGGAAAACCAGGTGTCTTACAGCAGCCCATCTGGTGGGTTCAGAATGTCGCAGCGGATGCCTTGAGCAGGCAGACTTCATCTTCCCACGAGTAGGAGCTTTTGGAGGAGATTATCTTGCAAATGCTCAGTGGGCCTCTTTGCCTGAATAAGAAATTTGAATGCAATGGATTGCATTCTCCCACTGATTCCATATCTATCCAGCGCCAGCTGCTCAGAATTTATTTCAACAGGGGACGTAGTGCTGTAGAGGAGCAGGTAGACTCTTTCTCACTACTTCCCGTCCTCTCACTGCCGTCATACTGGAATAGTCGTAGCTGAGCAGTAAATGGGACCCCCTGTTGTGTTTGAGTTTGAGAGATGCTATGCACTGACAGCGATAAAGAATTTACCCTTGTGTTTATCAAGTGGAAAGATTTTGCATAGAAGGATGCCAGCACGCACCATTGGCCACTATGGACTGTTAAGTGGAAACTTGATGATTGAAGTGATGTCATAAAGAAGATATATGAACCTATGTTGAAACGATATGAAAATACTTGAGCAATAACGAAACTGAAGCACTAAGAGAAACATGTACCTAAAAGTTAAGGTAATCATGATTACAAAGAGGTTACTTACTGCGTATTTAGTTATTGATCAGTAACGCAAGATAGCAGAGGCATATAGAAGCTTGCTACAAAGGTATATATAACGTGACTAGGAAGGCCATGATGGGAAAATAAACGCAGACTTGTGTCTCTTAACAAAGCTACCTCAGACAGACCAAGGCTGTAGAATCGGGAAATGCAGAAGAATAGTTCCGTGTGCAGAATAGACGAGTCAAGGTTGGCCCAGAATTAAGGATGCTATTTTAAGTAATAAGCAAGAGCACAAAGGAAGTTACATGGATAAGCTCTGAATGTGGGACATTCCTCATAGATTGAAGAAGAAAACCTGCAAGAGCCAACTGTTGGTCAATTGAAAGTGTACAAATGTCATGAGTGTGAGCAAGTATCTAGAGGCCAAGAGGGGCAAGTGCACCCAGCATAATTAAATCGAATGGCAGAAAATAGGTTGAAATGGACACATTCGTGGTCTAACGCGTGATTCCGAAGAAAACCAGGGATATTCACTAAGCCTCAGACAAGTGTGCTGTACACTCCCTTGAATGTTCCAGGCCCGTGAGCAGCCAAAGTCGACTACGAAAGGGAAGACTTTGGCTTACGGCCTACCGATGAGAGGTGATGGACTAGTTGAGAGAACGGGAAGTAGTCTGACGGGGATCAAATCCCTAAGTTTCGTTTTACTGACTTGCTGTTAACAGTTGAAAGTCCAAGTGTGTATGGGAATTCCAACCAATCAGTGGGTTTGAGGGACAACCTAACATAAAATGTTGCATAGACCAATCCTCTGATAGTGTCTGTTATAATCAGTACTGTACGTATTTAGACACAGTTCAAGGCGTGCCTTACAGAGAAGGGGTAGCCAGTGATGCACTATTCCTTATATGTTCAATAAGTAGATGAGTTTCCTTTACAAATCCCTCCCTCGATAGGTTTTGTATTTTGCCACGTAGCATGACTTCATAGATGACGTACATTGTGGTAGAAGACCTTTGCATAATCAAGGTTAGTTGCGAGTGTGCCTGCATCAGTTTGATGTTTATCGGGTCTCCTTACTTTATGAACTGAGAATGAAGTGGTGTTTTGCCAGTCTGAGTCTGTCTGGTTATTTGGTCTGCGATCTTGATTTGTAATTCCGTCTAGCACGAGACGCTTCAAGGTGCTAGAGCACAGTGCCACTTGACATGGCCGTCAACTCCCTCATATACAGCTGCACCATTCCTCGATCAGACATGACATTGGGTGTCTTCTAAAAGGTTGCACTATGCCCCGCACCTCAGTTACTTTTTCAGTGTGCTCGACTCACTGGAACTTTTTTTTCTCTCTATTACTACATCAGTATGTCGGGTCCTTAAACCGTCCTGGTTCAAATGTTGGTAGGACTGCAACTCCAAAATGTCCCTTACGGACCCACACACTTGGTTTGTTTTCTTGGAGTAGGGAATGGCACTGAACAATGTGGCTCCTGCCTTTCCATTAACCTAAAAGGGTTGAGAATGCTCAGTGAAAATGGTGTTTGGCAGACTGACAACCAAATACCCAGCAAAGTTGCTCATCGGAGCATGACACAGATCTAATGCCCTAAAAACATTGAGGGTTGTCATAAAAAGGTGAAGAAACGCACCCACTCAGAGCGATTCGCACCACTCCTTGTCGCACACAAAAAAGCACAGACACAATTCTGACTCGGACAATAATGGTAAGTCGTATATTTTGAAAGGACTGTCTAGGAAGGAGTTGGAGGACTTTAAAATAGAAATGTTTAATGAGAATGCCTCAACTCTGTTGGCTGATCTGTCTCCAACTGCACCCTGTCAGTCCAGCACTAAGGATGCCAAGATCAGTTGGACGCTATCGAGCGAGACCTCGCACTAAAAAAAGCTCTCCTCTGGAGCCATCGGCAGCCCTTTTGGGTCAAGAGGCTCCTCAAGCAGCCCCACAAGATTGGAGCTTCTCACCGGACAATCATTTGTCCGTTCTTCGATTCAATGTTGTCGATATTTGACTAGGAGGGGGACCCAATTCTGTATCGGGTTAGCGCTGATGGGAGGGTGCAGTCCTAGATTCATTGGCCGATTGTTATTGTCCAGACAAGGTTGCTTCAGCACAGAGGGCCTCCACAGCACCTGTGGACATGCCACATATCTGGATGTGGCACTCTAGCATCTTCACCTCTTATACGCACCCAAATTCACACTACCACAAGGTGGTCGACGGTTGTTGTGGTCTTTGTGGCTCGTGATCCATCAAAGCCGGTGCCCCAGTACGACCTGACTGGGGGCCACAAAGGGAACGAGCTCTGCCCTTCAACGTGGCGATAGCTGACCTGGTTGTCCCCTTGTGGCAGACCATGTGTTCAACGGGGGCAGCTGACCCAAAGCTCACCAAGAAATATAAGCTGCCGAGAGGAGATCTGCTATTTCTGTCATCCCAACCCAGAGGGGTTAGTGGTACAAGCCGTGTCTGTCACATCAAGGACCCTGAACCTTCCAACTGACAATCGAATGTTGACACCTTGGCAAAAAAAGGTCTTTGCTTGGTGGAGTATGGTACTTTAGGCGGCTAATGCCTCTTGTACCTTCAATTTCTCACACATTTTCTTCTGGAGTACTGTGCTAGATGCAGCTGACCGTCTCCAGAGGGGGAGGTGAAAGCTGGTTTCCTCACCATAGTGGCTAACAGGAGATGGCCTGCCAGGCACTCCAAGCAGGCTTGGATGCAGCTGACTTCATGGGTAGGGCTATGGGCATGACCACAGTATTACACAGGTTGGTGTACTGGAATGGGTGGGCTTTTCCCTGAATGTCCAAACAAATTTGCTCGACATGGCCTTAGATTGGGAGCATCTTTTTGGCCCCAAGGCCGACTAGTATACTAGCTTACAGCCAGGTCGTTGGGACTCGTGGTGCAGCAACAACTGTCAAGCCTATTCTTTTGGCACCAGATGAAGGGGAGTACAGAAGTTATTACACTTTTCCTATAAAACTGCAAGCATCCCAAGTCCTCCCTAACCCCCAAGCACTTCAGAGTTAGGAAAGACATTTTCAAGGCACTATAATGGCCTAGGGGTGAGGGGCACTGGGCAGGCTCTCTCATGCAAGCATAATCGCATACACATAAACTCAGGGGAGCACTGAAGAAGGCAGTAGTAATTGTCATATATATATATATATCTCGCTATTGGATAGATTTGTAATATCCGGTCCCATGCATGGGAAAAGCTTAGTGCTGTAGAGGAGTCGAACCCCCCTCCTCCCCAGAAGGAATGCAGCCTGTCTGATCTAAATAGACCAAAGGCTTAGTGTGCGGTGTTCTTCACTATGGCCAGCGTGAACTGACTCACCAGGTGTCCACTGTCCGTCAAGGGTCCATGCAGGTCAAAAATAGGACTTGCATGTTTTGTGCGGCAAAGTGCATTTAGAGAGAAATTAGAAGTGTACATTTTTGAGGACACCACAGGACCCAGATAACGGGAGCAGGATGTGTGCAATGTGTATAGAATGAATGACATTTGTTTAGTTAGCTAGGCCTCAAGGTTTGTACAGTCTGCAGAGCTGCAGTGTGTTTTTGCATAGTTGGCAAAATGAAGGAAGCATGAGCTGCAGTGTGTTTTGGCAAAGCTAGCAAAATGTAGAACGGCATGCCCTGACAATACCGCTGACAATGAAGAAAGACTGCTTTGGTGCATCCATATTATAGAAAAAGGACGAATTGGAATGAAGTAATGATCCAGCTCCAGTGAAATCACCATGGCAAGCTGGACCTATATGAACCCCTGTTTGAGACCAGGAAGGATAAGGGACAGGAAAAGAACATTCAGGTAGCAGAGTCCTTTTCTACCATCCTCATTTGTAAAGATTAAACGTGTTATCCTTACAAGATCGCCTTTGGCCTTATTTGTCCCTAGTGGGGAGTATTGTTTGTGGTGTGAGCATTAGTAGGGACACCCTTTCAGATTCTTGGACAAATGGCATGGAGTGACTTCTAGGAGCTACAGGGAGAGTTCCAGGCCCTTCTGAAGATAGCAGTGGAGGCAGTCCCAGCCCACGAGCTAGATTTGGGCTGGGTACTCCAGTACTTCCTGGTTCCTAAGCAGGTGGGGTGGGGGGGTTTCCTCCTTCCCATTCTGGGCCTCAGACTTGAACAAGTATCTTAGGAAAGACAAATTCAGAATGGTGACGTTGAGGGAAGTTCTCCAAGAATGGCTGGTGTTGCTTGACCTTTAGGTAGGATGCCTGTTTTCACGTGCTAAATTTGTCTGAAGCACAAGGGGTTCCTTAAATTTGTCATTGGGGGCTGCAAATTACCGATTCAAGGTGCTCCCGTTTGGCTAGGGTCTTTACAAAGTTGATGGCTGTAGTAGCAGTCCACATCAGGATGGTGGACGTCTTTGTATTTACGAAGTTAGACAATTGGCTTATCCGGAATAAGTTTAGCCTAACTCGGACAACTATTCGCTACTACAGGACTTGGGTTTCTCCATGAACCTAAAGAAATCTGACCGCACCAGCACAGAAGCGGCAGTTCATCGTAGCAGTTTTGGACACTCGGGAAGGAAAGGGCTTTCCTCCTGAGGAGTCACCAACGTGGCACAAATGGTCAGTCTTTTCCAGACTTCCATCACTTTCCTGTGATGGGTCTTCTTGCCCCAACTGGGCCTCATGCCATCCTGCATTTTTGTAGTTCTGCAGACAAGACTTCACATGAGTTAATTTTCACGGCTTCTCAGGAGCTAGTGGTCACACTACTACGGCCGGATGTCAGATGTGCTCCATGTGCCTGGGTCAGTAACAAACTAATCTGGTAGAGCGATAGAAAAAACATGCTGTCAGGAGGACCCTTCTGGGTGCCATGGTCGGAAGAGCAGGTGGTCACGGATGCCTTGCTGCAAGGCTGAGTATCCCAATGCGGAACACTCCAGGTACGCGGTCCATGGTCTCAGCTCAGGAAGAGAAACCTTGCCACATCAAACTGCTGGAGCTGCGGGCAGTCAGACTGGCACAGACTGCTTTTGCGCCTCTGCTACAGGTGAAGAATGTCCTGGTGTTTATGGACAACACTGGGACAATGCACTACCTCGACAAGCACGGATGTGTGGGAATCGCCCCCTGTGCTGGGAGGCCATGCAGCTTTAGTTCTGAATGCTGGAGAACAATATCCCCACAGCTCATCTAGCTGGAGTGGAGAATGGGTTGGTGGGAGCTATGCCTGGAGGGTACTATAGAGATTTTCACCTAGTGGGTCACCCTGATGTTGTATCGGTATGAAGGAGAGCACCACATAATGCAAGGAGTTCTGTTTGAGGAAATTTCACCCCGGGGAGCACTTGGGATGCATTTATAGTGGATATTTAACCTCCATTATGCGTTCCTGTTAGGGAGAATTCTCTGTAAAGGCTAATTTCCCAAACCTAGTGAGTCCCCCAGCAGCTTGCTGGATTTTTGGGGTTTCTTTTTTTCTCCTGCTAAGAGTGAGACACTTTTCCTCCCACTCTTAGACATGATTTGAGGTGTTCCTTTGACTTTGTGTTTTATGGGCTATGGGGTCCTTTACCCCATAGGGCTTCATGTGTTTTTGGTATGTGGGTTACACAGCACCCTCCGTGCCGTAACCCAGGGGAGTCGTAGCAACCCCCCAAACATAGACTCCATACCCTGGGACTGACTACTGTCTCCCAGGGCATGTAAAGTCACCATTGGCTTTACTAGTCTCAAATTGTGAACAGAACCAGTACAAACCATCATATTGTGGACGTACTGGTCGGGGCAATTTGATTGCCTCGGGGTCTGTTGTTCGAGGGGGCACTGTCCAGTCCCCTCCGACCGAGTTTTGGCTGGTGGCAGTGGATACTACTTTTTATATTCGACCGCAAATATATTCCTATGGGATTTTCCCATTGTTCGAGGCTACAACTTTTTAAAATAGCCTTGAACATACCGCCGGTTTATTAAATTAATATAAATTCACTGGTTGGTATTTTTTGCCGAAACTTGGTTCCAAAATGGCGTTTGTGTTTGCTTCTGTGACTCCATCCCAAGTCGAGCCCTTTGTTCCACTTTTTAGCGGGCTTCTCCACAGAAGCCTCCAAAAGTGGTGCCACTCTGTCTGGGTACCACAGGGTGTGTGGGAGGGGGTTTAGGCACCCTGGACTGAGTTGCTTCAGCAACTCAAGTCGCACTCCGTCCTGATTGGCCCAAGTGGTGAGCCGCCCGGCTCACCACTTAGCATGTTTGAGTGACAGCAAGGCAGAATGAATGGGGGTTTTCTGCATAAAAGCAGGGCTTTGGGGACTGGAACTTCAGAAGTCACCACAGGACCTAAAGAATCCGAGGAGGGAGAAGCCGAGCAGACCTGCAACAACGACACCACAGGTTGAGCCCTGCTGAACCGTCTCACCACTTTTCCTGACGACAGAGGAGATCTCCAGCCCAGAGAGTCTTCTTCCTTTGACTGGTTGGGATAACCAGTTTGCCCGTCTTTTCGCCTTCCTGGACCATCTTGTAAATCCTCGACTTTCTAACCTGGTTTAGCCTGGGGCCTGTTAACTAACTTTTCCTGACTTGATCTCAATCTTTTTGTGAACTATTTTCAAAGACTCTTTGGCCATAACCCCACTGTGTGATCCTGGACACATTTCGCTTGCTCTCTCTAAGAGTGTGCCTGGCATTTGAACTTCCTTGCGCTCCAGTTGACTTTGCCTAACCTGCCTCACTGTGGTTCTTTGAAAAGTATTGAGATTTGTGTGCTTTCATGACTCTGCCTTTTCCCTCCCTTTTAAATAACTTATTAGAGTGCCATTTTATGTTAAGCGCTCACCTCTGTCTGAAAATAAGTGGTGTTTCTCATTAAGACTTGTCTAATAAGTAATCAGGGTTGTGTATATATATATATAATAGTGACTGTGTGTTGAATTTATGTACCTCTCTTTGTGCTAGTGTCATTTACAAGTGTGTCTTTAAATAAATAATTATATACTTTTACACCAAAGCTCTGGTCATTGTTTGCTTGTGCTACTGTATCTCTGTACCTATTGTGTATACTCTATATACTGCCTAACTCATCTTGAGAGAAGTCTGACTGCTCAGCCACAGCTACCAGGTACATCTGGGTGTTACAAACTGCTACCAATTGGGTTTACTGCCAACCACCTGTAGTCCTAAATCTTTTGCAGTGGTCCCTAAGGGAACTGCACAGGTTTCTGCCTAACAGTTCCCGACGGTACTGGTCCTCAGGTTTTTCAGAGATTCAGGGCTGGTATCACAGAGAAGTACCATATATAAAATACTGAATGGTTGAAATGATCGGATTTTGGCAATAACAAAATTATGTACAGCCTAAAATGCTGAACATTTTTCGGTTTCATTATAGTGAACAAGTGAAGTGAGGGTTGCGGGGGTGTCCCCCTTACCCTTGTTCGCTATAAATGGAATCAGGGGTGGCGTGGGTGTCCCCCGCATCCTAAACAAAGTTTTGGAGGAAAAAAAGAAAAGTACCCTGCAGCGCTGGTTCACATCCATGGAAATGAAGAAAACTGGTGCTGCAGGGACTCTGCGGCACACAGCAAAGTGGGCTGCCAAAAGGTAAGTATGGTGTTGAGGGGAGCGGGGTGTAGATGGGCCATGCAGTTGTACGAACATTTAGAATGCGAGATTTACGTCTACATAATGTTTGTATTTCAAATAATCACATACATCCTTCAGGGCTCACCTGATCCGGATCGCCCTGGACTGGGTGTAAACGTGGTACCTGGATTTCCTAAAATTGGCTGTACGCCCACCTCTCCGGCTTCCTTGCAGGCTGGCCCTCTGGTCAGTCGGGAGGCAATGTGCTTCACCTGGACCTGCTCAGCTTCCATGTGTGGCTGTTGAGGCTAAGGTACAGTGAATGGCACCTGGAGGAAGAGGAACTGGAGATGCTGTTGGCTCAAGGCAGACCGTCCACTAGGTCCCTGTATGCGTGATGATTGATAACGTTTGTGACATGGTGCAAGGTAAAAGGGTTGGACCCATGTTGTGTCTGACTTAAGTGGTGGAGTTTGTTGGCCCTAGCCAAATCTGGTCTGCAAGTTGGCGTTGTGATGAATCAAGGGAATTTGTCCCTTATCACCCAAAGGGGAGCCCCCACACTGATGATAGGGAGGTGGGCCCACTCAGTAACACTGTTCCAAAGGGTCGAGGCACGTGGACCTCACCGGGAGAGACTCCCCTTTGGGTACAAGGACTCCCGTGTCCCTGAGCAACTCGCTAATGCCCTCCATGTGATGGTTTATATTTACTTGCCTGAACCACCAGAACTTAAGTTCTGTGATTTAAACCAGGATAAAGTGAACCAATATAATTGTTAAGATGAAATCGAAGCTATCCCTCTAAATGAGAACTCGCGAAGGACTGTGCAGAGGTTGAATCGACGCAACTCACCAGTGAGAGAAATCCGAGATAGACCAAGGAAGCCCACTGTGCGTAATGCGGCTGAAGGAGGTGGAGCTGGCATGGAGCCTGCATAATTTGAAACTGCTCTGAGAAGACTTGGGCAAGACATGCTGAGGTCCTTGTGATAGGATAAGTCCAAGGTCCTTTGAATAGAGAGCTTGGTGGTAGCATGAACCCGCGAGAACCATGTAGAGCAGCTGGTCCGTGCAACAATACCACCTTTGGGAGAAACCAACTGGTACCGGAGCAGACCGGGTATGAAGCAGACAGCACAAAGTGAACTGTGTAGCAGCCAAGAAGCAGATGTTGTTCCGTCTGGACCGAGATTCCAAATCGTCATACTTGTCGCAGAGTTTATTCACTTCCCCTCTTAGGAGTGATATGTCTTGGGTGTTTTGCCGAGTAGAGTCCTCATTCGCGCCAATTCTACTTTCAGTCTCTGTAATTCTGGCACTTTCTTTGTCCAAACAGGTTTTTAGAGAGCCTATTGTGGAAACAATGTCGTCGAGCTTGACATTGATAGCCAGGAACCCATTTTGAACCGTAGTTAATAGATGGTCAAATTTCGTGTCTTCCGTAGTGAAGGGTGAGGCAGGGAGATGTGGCTCCGGACTTTCGGGAGGCGATTGTGAGCTCGTAAAGGAGTCCATGGGTCCTGTCTTTCTGCTTTTGCCCATGCTTTTTCCAGGCATTATGAAGGTGAAAAAGCAGCCTGAGCCAGTTAATATGAGAAGGCCGTATAATAAGATGTATTAGAGGGTGGTTCGGAAGGGCCGCAGGGGCCCGAAGGGGTCCCGATGTGTCTGCAACGTCGATTGCCCCACAACAGCGTGTTCTGTGGTCCACACGGGCCAATGTCCTTTAGAGCTGGGATGCACGGATTTTCACAGTAAGGTTGGATGGTGCCAGGCTCAGAGCCAATCGGAGGGAAGCACAGGGCGACTCAGTGGACGCCAGCCGTGCCTGTCAGGACCTGTACCTGGATACGCCTGATTTGGACCAGATAGCCTTGCACTGAATGTATTGTGTCCTCCCATGTTTATATGGGTACACGCTATGCGGTATTCTAGAACAGGAGCGTATTTCCCATGTGGACAGCTGTAGGGTGATTTACTGGGGTCTAGGTGGAAGCCATTCTAGAGTCTGGAGCTCCGATTCCCGGAAGATGGTTAAGGTTGTGTGGTCGGGCTCCCCCAGGGGGATGGTCGCCGGGGTTCTGTAGTGGCCTCCAATGTGGTTAGGGCCACTCATCCACTGGTATTGTACACAACCGGCATCGGGGGGAGGTGGTTCACCTCCCCTGGTTCCCCAAGCTGAATTCGGGTGTGGCGTGTTATGGAAAAGCGCCAAGACCACTGTGCGGGCCCCCGCCGCATTGTTTGCCTTCACCTCTGTACCTTTCAGTCCGCAGTCAAGGAGTGGGGTCAGGGATGTCTGACCCAAGCCGCCGGGCCATCACCAGGGATGTGCCTCGGGCTGCTGTGGGAGCCCAACCAGTGTGTTGCACCCAGTTGCGCGGATGATTGTGCCAGACTCAGGCACGATTGAGAGGGAGATGTAGGCAGCATGCCCCGGTCACCACGGGCCCACGCGCCGTCGCTGGCCTCCCCCTGCTCCGTGTAGCGAGGCGCCGACTCTGTCCCAGACGCCGGCAGCAAAGTTCCGGGGAAGAGAGGTATGTCGCAGCCCCAGGGCTGCAAGGGCGGGGGATTAGAGGAAGGATATCGCCGCAGACACAAACAGTGAGGAGAACGTAGCAAGGCGCTCATTGCAGGACGGAGCGCCGGATGTCTCGGAGTATGTGTGCCACGACGTTCCGTGTCCATCAGCCCCGCTCCGCCCACTGTGAGGCCTGGTGCGACAGGAAGCAGCGGCACTCTCGTAGAATCTTGTGGAGCCACGGACCGGCTCGGGTCCGTGGCCTCAGGGTCCGCCCAGGTTCCCAAGCTTAGGGTGTTCGATTTCGATCAGTATTTCGCCTGAGCGTTGGGGATAATCTCGGGACCAGCGTGGATGGTCTTCGAAGCTTGATGCACTCTGAAAGCAGGATAAAAATCAGGTAGGATTTATGCCGGAGGTGAGCTCTTCACTCAAGCGGCCATCTTGTTGCGCAACAGCGCCCCCTTCCCTTACTTGGCATATTTACTAGGGTTGGCTTCCCTAAAGAAGTTGTGTCTGATAGAGGCAGCAACTTTATGTCAAAGTATATGCAGGCCATGTGGAAGGAATGTAGTGTCACTTATAAGAATTTCATCCACAAACCAATGGTCTAGTTGAAAGGTTTAACAGGACCTTGAAAAGGTGGCTCTGGTTACTGTTTGCTTGCAAAGAGGTACCTCAGGATGATGTTGGCTTCAGCCCCTTCGAACTTCAGTTTGGTAGGGGACTCTTAGCCATAGTCAAGGAGGGTTGGAAGATGCCCACTCCCCCATCACTACCAACGTGGTAGACTGTGCTAGGGCTCAGAAAAAGGATGGTACTCCTGATGGGTCTGGCTAGTGAGAAACTGAAGGCAGGGCAAGCACTGGTGAAACATTGGTATGACCAGAAGGCTGCTCTCATCAATTTCACCCCTGGTCAGCAAGTCCTGATCATGAATCCTATCAGGCCTAGAGCTTTACAGGACAAGTGGTCAGGCCCTTACACAGTGGTGGAGTCGCTGGGTTAGGTCAACTATTTATTGGACCTTGGAAGGGCTGCTCAGGCTCCAAGAGTTCCACCTAAATTGGCTGAAGGTTTTCAGCCCAAGAGTTGAAATCGCGGCACTGCTGCTGGCTTCAGATGTTGAGGAGTCATCAGAACCGCTCCCTGACCTGTTCAGGGAAGACCGTCAGATGGCTCCATTGAAGGTGCCCAAGTGTCCCCTCACCTGACTGCTGATCATCAAGCAGAGGTGAAAGTTTTCTGAGGCAATTTTCCCCCTTGTTCTCAGTCTCCTGGTTTGACACCTTGGTGCAAACATGACATTAACACAGGAGACAATGTACCTACCAAAAGTAGGGGATACATTGAGACAGAGGTCAGCAAAATGTTGGATCTTGGGGTGATTGAACCCTCTCATAGTCCTTGGTCCAGCCCAGTGGTTTTGGTTCCAAAGGCAGTTACTTCCGAATTGAGGTTCTGCGTGGATTACAGGGCTCTGAATGCTGTCACCAAGACTGATGCACACCCCTTGCCTAGAACAGATGAGCTGGTGGATACTTTGGGTGCCTCCAAATACCTCAGCACATTTGACCTTACTGCAGGCTATTGGCAAATAGCCCTTGGAGAGCATGCCAAGGAGAATAGTTTTCTCAACACCAAAGGGCCTTTACCAGTTCAGGGTAATGCCTATTGGGTTGAAGAATGCCCCTGCCACTTTCCAGAGGCTTGTGAATCATTTCCTTAATGGATTGGATTAATTCTGTCTTGCATATCTGGATGATATAGCAGTTTTCAGTGCCACCTGGAAGGATCATGTGAAACACCTTAGGATTGTGTTACATGCTCTACACAAGGCCCACTTGACCATGAAGACCAGCAAGTGCCAGATTGGACAAGGTTCAGTGGTCTACCCTGGACATGAAGTAGGTGGAGGGAGGATACAGCCTCTTCTCAGTAAAGTACAAGCAGTACAAGACTCTCCTACCCCCACTACTCAAACCCATGTGAGAGCCTTTTTAGGACTCACTGGGTACTACAGAAACTTCATGGCAGACTATGGCACCATGGCTGCCACTCTGACTGCTCTCACAACTCCTAAGAAACCCAAGAAGGTAACTTGGTCTAAAGAGTGAGGGAAGGCCTTCAATGTCTTAAGACTCCTTGTGCTAGGTCCCTGTTCTCAGGGCCCCTGATTACCAAATACCTTTTATTGTGCAGACAGATGCCTCTGACACTGGGAAAGAAGCTGTGCTATCACAAGTAGATGAGAAGGATAAAGAACACCCTATGGGTTTCATTAGTCTCCAGCTTAAGGACAGAGCTCAGATGGTCCGCAGTGGAGAAAGAATGTTTCTCTGTTGTGTGGGCCCTAAGGAAGCTGAGGCCCTACCTCTATGGGACCCACTTCACTGTGCAAACTGACCATAAGCCCTTAAAGTAACTAATGAACATGAAGGGCGAGAATCCAAAGCTGCTCAGGTGGTCCAGAAGTCTGCAAGGGTTTGACTTCACTATTGAGCATAGGCCAGGTGTCCAACATAGCAATGCTGATGGGTTGTCCAGAATGTTTAACATACCTGAACATGAGACCCATCCAGGGGTGGATTAATTCCCCCGTCCTTGGTCTGGGAGGGGGGTGTTGAGAAAGATTTCAGTTTCATGTGTAACTTTCCCTCCAGTTGTGTACCCCCCAATGTTTTTGCTTTGTTTAAACACCATTGTCTGACTTTGCAAGAGGAGCACAGCCTTCTGATGCACTCCCCTGGGCATTTCGCTCACTTTTTATGGAGAAACTGACATGCCTTTAAAGACTGTCAGCACTGGGAGACTGTTTCCCTTGGTCCTTGTCAATATTGCATTTTTTCTGCAACATTTTGCAAGTGCACAAAGTACCTTACAGTACAGTGCACTTGGGTCTTCCTGTCATTTCTAAAGGCCCTAGTTACACTCGAAGGATTTTTTAGGAGAAGCGCAGATGTGCCTTGGACAGGGCTGGTGGCAGCTTATCATTGTGTATCTTTTTAACCTTTTCCTGCCAGGTAAACCGCGGTTAACGCGTTTGGCACGAATAGGTGGCCTGGTTCCAAAATGGCCACACCACTTGGTTGTTTTGTCCTGTCCTTTGGCGATTTTGCCCATTCACCTTCCCCAGGTCGAGCCGACCCAGGTCAGTCCTTATTTGGGCATTCATTTTCCCATGAAGCACCAAGCTTTTGCAGGCTTCTACATGCCTTGTGTGCATGCCCCCAGGATGTGGGATGGACTGTCTAGTTCCAATACACATGCTGGGTGTCAGAGTCTGGAGTGCTGTGAATGCCGGGACCACTGTGGTCCATGATTGGTCCACATATGGTATGCCTGCATGTCAGCAGATCTCCCTTTGGGTCCTCTTCGTTTTGGCGCGAAGGAGATTTTACATACAGCCATACCATGTCGATCTCTGGAGTTCTCACTGAACAAAGGATAGGATCCAAGTATCCTGAAACTAAGCTGAGTCGAGGAACTGCTGGTGACCCGCTGGAAGGTTTGGCACCCTGAGCCCGCTGTCGTCCCGTGGGACCCCTCTGCATCTGGTCATCCTAGAAGGTCTGGGGAGATGCTTCAACGCATTGGAATAGTGGGACCAACTATTCTCAGCACCTTCATCAAATTCTGCAAGTAAGCCTTTTCGGAAGCGTCCCTGGGCTAACCAGCGGGCAGACCAGCTTGCGCAGGCGTTTTGCCCTGATACTGCTGCCATTTTCGAAACTTGGTACATCACAAGCTCTGTATTCTCGCACCGAATTTCATATACTTTGCATTCCCAGGTCTGGAGTAAGGCGAGTGCGCCTGAACCGGAGAATACGCAATTACTGTGTCGCCCAGCCATGGTGACGATCTTCGCAAGTTCATTGCAGCTGTGGTCCTGTGCCCTGAAGCCTGCTACAGCAGAAGTGGCCTGATCGATCCACCAGTAGCAGAGAAATCGCCACTGTCCCGTAGAGGAATCAATGATGTAGCTTCGTCGCTGAAAGCTGCAAAACCGCGAGATTACCGCATTTGAACCTGCAACCAAAGTGGACTTGACTGCTGAAGTTTGGTCCGGAGTTCGCCGGGGGTCGATGAGTAATTGCAACCCTAACCGGTGGCTCCTAGCGCATCTATCCATTTTTAAGCACAAGTGGCCTCTGAAGGCCCCTCTCCTTTCCACTGCTAGTGCGAACTAACAAACTATTCCCAAATCTTAGAATTGACTCTGCCCTCAAGTGAAGGCCCTCCTCGAATAGTGGGAACCTATTCTTCCTCACCCACCTTACAGAGCTGCTACAGCCCCTACAAAAGACCCTGTTTCGCCACATTTGAACTACTGCGTGCGCCAGCATTGCAAGTACATTTGAGCAATAGGCTCCACTCATTTTAGGGACGGGAATGCCTTGCAGTTAGGACTGGGTTTGATGCAGAAGGGCCTAAAGACTATTTGCACTGCATGCTTCCTTCCCTGATTAGGTTGTGGAAACCATTGGTGCATTCACCCTTTAGACCCCATTGGTCTTGTATATATGTGTTTAGATGGCATTGTGTTGGTTTAATCGTATTGCTGTGATTCTTTTTTAACTGTGTGTTGTATTGAAAAGGTCTTGAAATAAATGTATTTGTATTTTTGATATACATACACCTGACTTGGAGTTATTTGTAAGTGTCCTTTACTCTGTGTGCTCATTGAGGTCTTTCAGTCACCCTCACCCCTCCTGAGACCTAGTCTTGACCGCTGCCAATGCTACCCTGATTGGTTTGGCTTGTCCAGAAGGTTACCCTGTTCCAAGAAACTAGGCTGGCCTGCTGAACCTCTGCCCACCAGGTCAGTTCAGAAATCCTTCTTAATAGTTACTTTTTAGAATTACTCTGCTGTTTAGGCACAGAGTTAATATTTTCTCCAATCCAGCTGTGTTGGAGATAGATTTTGATATATTTTATTTGTTCAGAGCGTGATGAGGCAAGGGAGGGGTCAAGGGAGGACAAAACCATCTTACTAGGCCCAGTGAAATCGAGAACCCACAAGAGCAGGGGAACGTAGAAAGTGCAAGGGGGAGGGGAGGAGTGGAAAGTGCTGAACACGGGATAAAATAGGTAGTGCAGGTGGCAAGTGCAAGTTTAGGGCACAGACAGGGGTGGTCTAATAAGTGCAGTTAAAGGGGGCTGTAGGGTTTCAGAAACAGACCAAAGTGCAAGGGTTGCCAGGAGGCAATGTGGGTGCGTGGCTGGGTTGGCAGGGACTTGGGTCTGAAAAATCAGAGGATAACCAGGTGCCCAGTGCTATTTAGTCATGCTGTTGCTTGTTGACACATAGGGATTGTCATGCAGTGGACTTCTAGCTTGTCTGTGGAGCTGATAAACAGTATGGGGTGTCATTTCTTAACATTCTCGTTGAATTGACTACAGCTTGCAAGAGTTGGCGTAAAGTGCATGCATTTTAGATTTTGTTAATTTTTCGATATTGGGAGCAGATGTCGCCTTGGAAACAAGACGACATGAAGCAACACAGGTTTGATCCCCGGTTCCGCGCTTAGAAACCTCAGGTATTAAGCGCATTATAAATACGCAACTAAGAGACGCATTACTGTAACAGCGCCTCGATGCCCCTGGTCTGTGTGAGTGCTTTAAAAATGCAAATAAATAAAAATAGATATGTTTTACTCATGTAGCTCATGGATTAGTCTAGTATTGAAGATGCATTTTACATCTTTTTTAAGTAGACCAGTTCTAATGCTTCTTGAAATGTTAGCATAGGTGAGGTCTGGGGACTGACACATGTTTTGAGTTAGTTCACTGTACTGAAAATGTTGCCAGAGATTTAAATTTCCAATTCTGCTGAGTGTGTTATGACATTTTTAGTGTCCTAATGTTTTGAAACTAGGTTGACCTTTTACTGGTAACTATAGGAGGTTGCCGAAAACAATAACCTGTTTTCCTCCAAACAGTTCCTTTGTAGTGAGTTTTTAAGACTTCTTACATTCTGAGGTGAATTAAAGGCGACATGGGATTGGAAACCATGCTTACCTCATCTATTTGGAGCACTTTCATTTGTTACTAAATTCTGCGTACTTCAGTAGCAGCCTCTGCTGATAATTTGTAGTAGTCTAATTTATTTTGGTATTCTACTGGAAAGGAGAGTAGTCAGTGCAATGTTACACCTACTATGTTGTCGGCAGCTAAACCTGTGGAGGTTGTTTAAGGTTTATAGAAATGTGCTGATGGTTTTTAATTAATGATTTACCATAACCAGCTTCAACACTTACATACAGGAGCAGAGGTATAATTTGTACAGCTACATGTTTTAGTTTCATGTTTAAAACATGTAAAATGTCTTTAGTGCCTTCTAGATAAATGATGAGTTGTTCATCATTTATTTAAAGTATTTATTTGTAATGCGCCGAAAACCCGAAGCACCGGGGCTCAGGAACGTTTACACACCATTACATACATAAAGAACGAGACAAAGTTTAACAGGCTAGGAAGGAGCCAAGAACATTACATGAAATGTAAGGTCTTTAGCGATTTCCTGAAATCTCTGAGATTGGGTACAGCTATTAGCGGGCCTGGTAGAGCATTCCAGAACTTGGCGGCTTTGACCATAAAAGATCTACCAAGGCTGTTTGTCTGCCTGCAATTCTGATTATCTACTTTTTGTTGGTTGATCGCAATGTTCTGGTTGGATTGTATTCAGGTACCCGTCCTTTGAGATAGGCTTGAACAACACGGTGAACACATTTGTGGTCCAGGATTCCTACTTTGAAATTAACACGTTGCTGAAAAGGCCACCAGTGGAGGTCCAGTCTGACTGGAGAAGTGTTCATGTCTGGAATGCGTACAGCATTGTTTTGCAGGACTTTACATTTTCTTAGATTAGCTGCTAAGGGTCAGATTAAAAGCAAGTTGCAATAATCGAGCCTTGATAAGATACTAGCTTGGGCGATGATGGCACAGTTATCTTCCAAGATGTAAGGGCAGATTTTTTGAGAAGACTCAAAGAAGAACTGCAATTCTTACTCTGTTGATTCACATATGCACCAGAGTGCAGCGTCGCTTCAAATTGGATTCTTAAGGTTTTCACCTTACTCTGGACCGGGATAACGTTCTGTCCATCTTTAAAACTTGTATAATCAAAACTTAGTTTTGCCTTGGCTTGCCTTGACCCAAAGGTCAGAAGCTATGTTTTGTTGTCGTTTAAGACTGACAATTTGTTGCCATCCAGGCTTCAATATGTCTGTAGATGTTGATCAGTGCTGCTGTGTCTGTGTTGTAGTCACCTGATATTGCTATGGCAACCTGAGTGGCCACATAATTTGTAAAAAAAAAAAGGCATCCAGGTTGTCCAGAATAGAGCATAATGGCCTTATGTATAAATGAAATAGTGGTGACAAACTAAGCTCCCTGCGGGACACCATACCATATGGGAGTTGTGGGTGGGACATTCCTGGCCCCATTGAATGTTGGATTCACGATTGGAAAGAATGGATTGGACACACTACGCTGCTTCCTCTGAACAGTGACCTAGGTGGCACAGGGTATGGCGGAGTTCATCATCCACCAAATCAAAGGCTGCTGACAGGTCCAATAGGGCCAAAAGCCCCACTTCCCCTCTCCTGTGATTTTTAGCAAGTAATGTTGGAGAGCCACGAAGGCCACCTCTGTATTGTAACCCGGTCGAAAACCAGATGGTCTACCATGCAGGATATTGTTTTCTTCTACATATGATTGAAATTGTAGGTATGCTGTGTTGTCAAGTACCTTTAAGGAGGAAATTACAATTAGTGATCGGGCACAGCCTGCTGGGGTCTGTCATGATCCCTACCCATGCACCTACTATGATCTATACACAAGCCCCTTTTTAACACCTTGTCCCCAACTCAGAGTGGGCAGGGTTTGGACCAGATGCATGGCTGATTGACGTAGGCAACAATTATTTGGGCACTATTGCCCCCCCCCATCAAGATGGCCCCCAAATCAGGACACTACATGGTAACCAAGATGGCCCCCAAACATTCTGTTTCAAGATCCATGGTGGTCTAGTGGTGCTGGGTGAGCCCAGGGCTATTTAAACCCTGCCCTGGGCAACACCCAGCGCTTTGCATTTTCTCTGGCTGCAAGTGATGGCAGCGTAGCATTTACCAGCCAGCTCTGGGATCCACGTGCGGTTCAGCCCGCATCTCCTTGGGACTTCATATTTACCTGTTTTCAACGCAGCGGTCATCCGCATTCTCCCTATCCTGCATTCCAGCAGCAGCTGTTCTCTGCGTAACGCGGGAAGCTCCTTTACAATTCCAGGACTCCAGCTGACAGTGCACGCTCCTCGTGACGTCCGGAACATGCCATCTCCTGCAACAGACAGCACAGTGAGCAATAACACAACCGTGTCCCCCAAACGACAACTTGCTTACCTTCTCCGCTCTCCATTCTGAGTTCGCACGGAGCTGCTTGCTGCTTCCACGCATCGCATTAGACCACCGTACACCTAGGAAAAGGAGCAATTGTTACGCTCAACTGTTATCCATGGGGGCGCCACACGATACTGGATGGAGGTCTAAGCGCTATCCCGGACCCCTCTTTGCTTGGTTATGTGCCAGACATTGGTTAGCACCTATAACAGGAGAATGGAGGGTTAAGATACTGGTTCTGTGATGGGTGGACTCCCATCTCCCTCTGGTCCAAATCCCCTCCCTTGGGGTTATTGCTCACTTTAGGTTTTTGTGCGTTGAACTCTCCGTCCTGCATCTCTGAGCAGGGGTGCGTGGTTGGTGCCTTTATGTCGGGTCCAGACCGGCTGTGACTCTGACTCTGCTTGCTGTCTTCCAGGTGAGTTATAATGTCTTTTCCGTCTTTATTCTGTCTTTCTTTCCCTCCATTTTCTGTCTTCTCGGCGTCTTGCTCCTCTACGCTGTTCCCTAACAGTCTTTTTGTTTTTACAGGGATGGTTGCAATCTCTGAGTTGTCGTGCCGATGGTGAAGACCACGATGAGTCATTGATGCACGGAGTGCTGCGCTGTTTATTGGTGTTAATTGCTAACCTGTGTTCTCTTCTCTTTGTACAGGTTGCAGTGATGTTTCGGAGTGATGAGCGATCGAATTGCTGCTTGCCCAGGTAAGTGCTTTGTTAATGCTGACCTTGTTCCTGCTCCCTTGCAGGTTGCGGTGAAACCCGGAGATGGGCGAGGTAAGAGAAGCGCAGGGTGCTTCCAGGACTCACTGCTTGCCCATGGAAGAATTGTAATTAATGCTGTCCTTGTTTCTTTACCTTTGCAGGTTGCGGCGAACTCCGGAGATGAGCGAAGTAAGCAAAGCGCAGGATGAATTCATGACACGTTACTTCAAAGGTAAGCGTTCATGCTCACTAATGCTGTTCTTGTTCTTCCAGGTTATTAATGGAATCTGGATCTAGGACTTCAAGATCGGGCCGCCGGAGAAGCAGATGAGCAGGAGCTGGACGCGGTGAGCGTTACGCTGCAGGAGTGCAGAATAACACGAAGCATGTTCTGTTGTTTGGGTGTGGTTTAAATAGCCCAGGTAAAGTAGTTCCAGGCCAAGTAGTTCCAGGCCCAGCCACACCCAAAACACTAGCTCCATGTTGGATTAAGGTCCAAAACTGGTATTGCTTTATTCCTGATAATGAACCTGGTACCAGGACTGACTCCATGTATGTTTCTGATCGAGTTTTAAGGCCCTTGGGGCCAGTGTGAAGGGCTTTAGCCCCACTGCTGCCAGGGGGCTGTTATACCTAAGGGGGTCAGGGGCATGGATCGTGACAGCAATCCAAAGACATTAAAGCAGCACCCTTGAAGGCACAAACATGGTTTACAGTAAGCACTGCAAGCAACATTAAAGTAACCAGTGTAAGCAGTGCGCGAACCGCAAGTTTGAAAGCACAAACCTTGTTTACAGTAACCAATACAAGAACATTAAAGCAACCATTGTAAGCAGTGCAAGAACATTAAAGGCTCATAACAGAGCAGGAACATTACCCTCAACTAAGCACAAAGTTGCATCCTGAGTGCCGCAGCAGGCCTGGGCCACAGCCAGTGAAGTAACTGGAGCCGGATGCAGACCTTCAGGCCTCGCAGCAAATTCCAAGGTGAGCCTGAGCCACGATTCAACCAGCCAGTTCTGGGAATCATGGGGAGGTGGGGGTCTAGGGTACACTGGGCATGCTCACGTCCTTATCTTCTATTGCAGATCCATTCAAGTTGCAGCCCACCACCATATCAAGGGTATTACCAAACCACTCTGAACCATGCTGTACAGTTGCCATTCAGCGCCGCAGAGGGGAAAGTGTTTTGGACTCAGCATCCCGCCAGAGAGGTAGCGCCACACCCACTTCTGACAGTCAGGACTAGGCACTCCTGCAGGGCACCAGAGGTAAGCGTTACAGGGTCTTTGGAATCTGAGTTTTTAGATAATGGGGTAACTGGGACAGACTTAATAGCTTTGGGGACCACCCCATCTCTAAAAGACGTACTAACAAACTGCGTGAGAAATGGAGCAAAGATCTTTGTGCTCTAGTATAAATTTGGGAGGCAGTACATTTCTCATGAATGCTGTGGGCCACACTGATGCAAGCGTTGTCTCCAAATCCAGAATGGATGTATCCAAAAGAGAAAAAAGGTGTTTGGTTCTGAGGAATGGAACATGTGCTCTTAAGATCATTGAATAAATTATCTAGGAGTGCCTTTTGTCCTTTAATCCTTTCTTCGGCTGTACTTATTTTTGCTTCAAAAGACAATTGAACAGCTAGTTTCTTGACTGGTGGGTAGATGGAAGATTTGAAGCACTTTAGGTTTTTCAAACAGTTTAAGTGTCTAAAAGAGATTTCCTGAGCTGTTCGCTGCGTGTTTAATTTCAAGATTGTAGTTTATGATTCTGTCTTTATATTTATCAACCTTTTTTCAAAGCCATTTTATTTTCTTCAGTTTGGTGCTTTAGCCAACATAATTCTAGTCTGTGTGTTTTCCTTCTTGAGGGCTCTCAACTCTGGTGTAAACTATTTATGATGTCCTGGGGTGTCTCTAACTAGTCTGGTTCTACTAGGAGCTATGTTGTCTAACATCTTGGTTATTTTTATGGTATGCGTCCACCAAGTGTTGGACAAGTCTATATTTGATGTTTCAGCCACAATGCTATTAAAGGCAGAGCGCCAATTCTTTGGCATCTACCCTTTTGAAATTACGGCTAGTAACTGCTTTAGATGGATTCAGACGTTTGACCTGGTCTTCAGGGAGTTGAATTTGAAAGTCAATGACTTAATGGTTTGACCAGATTCAGGGCTCCATCTGGCTGATTTTAACTACAGTTTTTTTTGTAGTAACCCAGTCGATATTGTGCTTGTCTGTCATAGGTTCATTGATTGTAACTACGAAATGTATGTTGGTTAGGGCGGTCTAAAATTCAATGACTTCTTTGTCCGACTTGTCACCCTTCCAGTGATTGATATTGCAGAGAAAGTGTTGCACGATTAGGACGCTCCAGAGAATTGAGGGTGTGAAAAATGTCTCGAGTAAAGCTGGGCATTGCTGTAGATGGTCGATATATATCAGCACTATGTTTAAGCAGCTATTGGGACTAGCGTTTAATATTTCAAGATTTCACAATCTGGACATGAAATCAGAGCTGCAAATAGGCCAAAATGGCTTTTGGCAATTATTGCTATGCCTCCTCCAAGCCCTGTTTCCCAATGTTTGCAAAAGATTGAGTAGCCAGGTGGAACTGCTAGGTTAATAGCCGGACCACTGGTATCCCTAATGAATTTTTCCGTAAGACACAGTATATTGAGGCTTTTATTCACTATTAACTCATTAATATTGCTTGCATGATAATTGAGGGGATTTGGTGTTCAGGAGTGCTATATTTTGCATGCTTCCTGGCAGAGAAATGTGATTTGAGCAATTACAAGTTTTCTTCAGATTGTTTGTATTGACACATGGTATTGTCTACCTCCGTCATGGCTGCTACTGCTTCATTTAGAATGGGTGGTTCCCCAAGTAGTTCTTGGCTTCCAGTAAGGGAAGGTTGACTGCCCTCAGGAGTGTCTTTATCTAGTTGAGCTTCAATTTCTTGCTCTTGTTGGCATTTATTGTCCAACATTTCTTTGTATTGTTTGAAATTGGCATTTGTTATACTGTTCTTTTGCTTTGAATGCAGTTTCAAATGAGTCATTCACCTAATGTCTTCTTTTCCCCAAGGTTTAAAATGTTTCAGTTGTGGAGATTTACATGGCAACTTTATATGATTAACTAGTGATTAGTTGTTTCATTTGGTGTTTTGTAGGAGTAGTTTTGTGCTATATCGTACAAGCGCACGTTTTTTAAAGCAGTACTTATGTTTGAGTGGTATGTCTCAATTAAATAGTTTTCTAAAATGACCTGGCTGTTGGGATCATTTGTGGCTATTGTTTCTATCTCTTGGTAGGATTTTAGTACTCTTTTTCCGGATTAAACTGGACCAAGGTTTAGCGAGACAATGTGTTCAGATTTGCCATATCAGGCTGTTCCTGTTAAACAGTCTGCAGCTTCGTTGCACCCTCATTCTCTATGGGAGCATCTTTATACCAAAGCTGTACAGCTTTTGTGATCATGTTTTGTCAGATATGTCATCCCAGAGATCTTTTAGCTCTGTTTTCTCAGCTTTGGCAAGGTGGCTGCAACATATATCTTGCAACTGCAGTGGAATTGTCAGCAATGTATTGTATGTCTGTTTGCGTTCCTCAAGAGGGCAATGATTGCATCGTAATCATTGATGTACTTGGATGCTTCATCCCTTTTAATGTTGTATGTCCTTCGTCCCTTTTATTCTTGTGTTTTTAGGGGATTTGACTTTTACGCTGTGTCTAACAGAAGACGTCCAGCTATTTTCTTGTCCTTTCTTGCAAACTTGGCTAGGGAAGTCGAAGCGACATTTGGTATAGCATTTACCTTTGTTTTTAGATCTGCGTCGGCAGTATATGCCACACTTATGTTTTTGGAAGCGTATATGTTTACGTAGGTGATTTTGAAGGGGTGTCACATGTAATGTATTTTTCAATAAACTTTAAAAGGGTGGCGTCACGGTCATCGCCAAATTTGGGAGCATCTTCTACCCATAAAAGCATGTGCATGTGTGGTGCTCCTCTAGATTGATAATCTTTTCTCCAAACAAAGTGTTGCACTTCTCCGAGCGGATGGGTATTTTTATTGCAGCTACAGTGCAGCATGGCAATGAAGTGATGGTGTAAGTACCTTGATACATTGACAGGGTTAAGAGAACAGAGTTCTCCTGGTGGTTTTATATCTATTACCTCTTTATTTTGGTTTGCAGTGCTCAAGGAGTCGTGCAAGCCATCCATGCGTACTCTGCGCAACTTAAAATAAAAAACCATGTGGGTGGGCCTAGGTTCCTTAGCATACAACGTACATCAGTGTGACGTCAGAACCAGTATTCTTTTATCTTTTGAAGCAGTTGTGTAGCAGACATGTTTAAAAAATGAGAGCCTGTTTTTAATGTGTGCAACTCCATAACACAGAGTTGCTAGTTTTGAACAGTTGACTTCAGAATACATTTGTAAAGAGCGATATTCTGAGGCACTAATTTGTGTGGACCTTTCCTCATATCTTCCTCCTTTTCCTGCAGGAAAGAGTAGAGGAAAAGAATGTGCTTCTACACTTTTTTCCCATATGATATGGCATTTATAACACACCTGTACACAAGTGTTTCTAGGTGCGACATGACGAGGAGGGGGAAACCGAGGGGGGAAAAAAACAACGATCTTACTAGGCTTTGTGTCATTCAGAACGCGTTGGCACAGGGACGGGAGAGGGAAGAAGTGTAAAAGGATGGATGGGGGATGGAGAAGTGCAAAAGGGAGGAGAGAGGGAGAAGGGCAGGTAACAGAGTGCATCCAACAGATGACTATGTGCCGGTAATCAGAGGGTACAGCATGCGGGTGGCAATAAGTGGGTGGACTGTAGGGTTACAGATACAGACCACACATGCTAGTGGGGGGGGCAAGAGGCAGTGTAAGGTTACGACTGGAAAGGCAGGGACCTATTCCCAATTTCAGAGGATGACCATTTGCGTGGAGGAGATGGGTCATCAGCAGGGGAGAGGAAGAGAAAAAGTGGAAGCAAAGAGGAAGGACTTGAGTTGCTTCCGGAACTGAAGATGTTTCTGCTCAAGCTTGAGAGAGGTAGGGAGTCTGTTCCAGAGGGAGGCCCCAGCCGAAGAATGAGATCTGACCCCAACTCTCTGCTTTGAAAAGCGACTGATCTTTGCAGGTGGATGAGCGGAGTGCTCGAGAAGGGAGATACTTGGAAAGAGAGAGTTGGAGGTAGTGAAGAACCAGGACCTCAAAGGCTTTGTGGCCAATGCAGAGGGTCTTGAACTTGATCCTTGCTGCCACTGGGAACCAATGAAGAGATTTCTGAGCTTCAGAGATACAATCCCTGGCATTGAGGCCAAGGACAAGTCTTGCAGTCCTGTTATGGATGAGTTGTAGAGAACAGAGTAGAGGCAGAGAGATTTAGAAAGAGGCTGTTGCAGTTGTCCAGCCTTGAGAGGACCAAAGCTCTGGAGACATCGAGCTTCTGGGGGAAGTTGAGGAAGGGAAGAATACTTCTGAGGAGGTGCAGCTGATAGTTTACCGTCTTAGAGACTTCAGAAATGTGAGGAGAGGGTGGAGTTGAAGATGACTCCAACGTTCTTAGCCGCACAGGTAGGAGAAGGAAGAGGACTTAGAGTGAGCAGCCAGAGAGAGGGGAAAGCAGGGAGCTGGTGTTCCGATGATGAGGTTCTCAGTCTTACTGGCATTGAGGCAGAGATAATTAGCGGCACACCACTCCTGAATTGTAGACAGTCGGGTATGAGAGAAGGAGTAGAGGCAGCCAAAGGGAACCTGAAAGAGAGCTGGGTGTCATCTGCATAACATTGAAAGTTGGAACAAAGGGCAGCTATGTTGTGGGCGAGAGGAGCCAGGTATTGGTTGAACAGCCGGGTAGAGAGGTTAACACCCCTCTGGAACATCATAGGTAGAGAGAGTGATGGAAGATAGGAAGGGACACCAGTTGGACCTGAGCAGGTTGGTTAGTGAGAAAGGGCAGCAGGCTCGGTCCTGATCAGTGATACCCAGGTTATCACGGCGGCGCTTGAGCAGGATGGCATGGTTGACCATGTTGAAAGCAGAAGAAAGATCATGGAGAATGAGGACAGAAGGAAGGTTGGAGTCAAGGTTGGAGCGCAGGTCTTCAAAATTGAATCAGTTGGAACATTCTGATATTTTCCGGAAAGCAGTGGGTGTTGCAATGGTGGTGTTTAGATGGGAATAGAAAGTGTGAATGGTGCAATGTGAGTTAGTGAAAGAAATGTTGGTTCGAAAAGAGTAGTCAGGGGTAATAGTGGAACTTTACTGTTGTAATTATATACATATACATGGTACATTAATATACTCGCTTTATAGGAAGTGAAGGCTATTCTTTTAATGGTACTTGTCTTCGGCAATATGCTTCTTTCCTGTAATTGTTAAAGAAAGTTAGTGGGATATGTGGAAATGGTGAAGTACTTTTAAGAAGCAAATTCGTTATTTATGAAGGTAGGAGTTGTTGGGAGAAAGAGTTAATGAAATTGCTAGACGTTTAAAAAAAGTGTTTTTTCAGGAGCATTTTCATGAAAGTTAAGAAATGCAGAGGTGCATTTATAGAAGCTCTATGTATTTTTTGGCAAAAGAACGGTTGATGGAAAAGATTGGTAGTACACTTTTAAATGGCACTTGGTGAGTGTAACTTTAATATGTTAGGAGCATATGCATACTTGCCAGCATGATGCATTCTAATCTGTGGGTGTTTATATAGTCCTAGATTTTTTTGTTTGCGTTTAGGGACTTGTAGTTCCACTTTTCTTATTATAAAAGTTAGAGTAAAGTCCAAGATTGTAGTGAAAAAATCAGGATGAATAAGCACCTGCAGATTGGAATGGGTGATGTTGGGATGTATGCATGTACTGCCAACATATTAAACTGGCACACACCAACTGCCACTTAAAATGGTTTACAAATATATATTTTATTTGATTTTCCTTTCTTTTTATGAAAGTGGCAAAGTGCTGCTATAAATGCACATATGCATTTTTTTTGCTTTTATCGAAATGTTTTGAAAAATAAGCATTTTGAAATGCACAACATTTTGTTTCATTCGATATGTCAGTTTCGAATCTTAAAGTCCAGTCCTGTTTTTTCTTTGCATTCTGGGACTTGTAGTTTGAGTTTTATAATGGTAGAAGTGGAATTGGAAGTCGCAGAATGGAAAGGAAAAAATGAAGAATTGATCTGCACCTTCAGATTGGAATGGGTGATGTTGGGATGTATGCATGTGCTGCCAACATATTAAAGTGATGCACAGCAAGTGTCACTTAAAAATAGTCTACAAATCTATTCTATTGGCTTTTCCTTTCATTTTATGAAAAAGTGACGCATATGCATTTTATTATCATGAAATTGCTCTTATAAATGCACAGCATTGTTATTATTTGCTTCATGTGAGCAGGTGCAGAATCCTGCAATGCATGGCATTGGCTAGAGTGGTTAGAAAGGAAAAATGCTCATTGAGAAGCTTATTGCAGGGTAAGTAGCAGGAGCCCATATCTACATGTATATATGTATATGTGTATATATGTATGTATATATATATATATATATGTATGTATTAAGTAAAAAAAACTTTGTTAAAGGGATGTTATGGTTCCAAGTAAAACCGGAAAACCCCTGAAATTCGGCAGTTATGGTAAGCTAAGCAACCATAACTCGCGCCACCACCGTGCACTGCTAAGACTAACACCCAGGACATCAAAGATGACATCACAAATTTGGCATCACTGATGACATCACATGTGCATTTAGTTTTCATGCAGACCCTCCACAAGGGATTGTCATTATAATATTGACTGAAACCTATCACAGATCATTGAAGAACTATCATATGCCAAATAGTTCATTGCATTACTGAGTTCTTTCAGTACATGAATGCACTCATGAAGAAACGTAGGCATTGTCTGCAGCATGCGCGATTGAGGTGCAATATTCAAAATCTTCCCATGTTGGATACTAAATTGATAAATGTTTCCATTACAGAATTTTGCATTCTGTGAAACATAAGTATCTGCGAATGCTTACCTTACTGCATAATTGTACTATTACACACAAAACATAGAGACCACAATGCATACAAATAGAAGCATATACAGGGAACGTAAAGTAAGCAAGCAACACTGCAGTATTACCAGAAAGTGTTCATAACCAAACTAATTAAGTTCATGCACAGAAAAGATTCTTGTGTTTCAGGATTCCTTCTTCTCCAGTGTACATGTATCATATGATGTAACTGTACCCTAAGGAAAGTATTGTAGCAACATATGAGAAGGGTGAGGTCTACAAATATAGTACTTTTTACTTTTTTAATTCCTGACAGTGAAGAAAGCCACCTGGCTTAGATATGTCAGTGAACAAAAAGAGGGAGCTAGACATGTGAGGTCATCAGTGATGCCATCTTTGATGTCCTGGGTGTTAGTTTTAGCAGTGCACGGTGGTGGCGTGAGTTATGGTTGCTTAGCTTACCATAACTGGCGAATTTCAGGGGGTTTTCGGTTTTACTTGGAACCATAACGTCCCTTGAACAAAGTTATTTCACTGAATATGCACTTGCATCATGTGAATTTGGGAGATGTTTACTAGAATTCCCTTACTTTATATACATATATCATAGAATATACTGAACCCCCGCGCTAATGATTTTTGAAGGCCACGGACTGTGCGTATGTCCGCGGACGGGCGTGGACCCACATCAACACTACCCAAACACTCAGGGGGTGTCTGAAATTGTTCTATCATACCATAGAAAAACTGCACAAGTTTAAAAAGCAGCACGTAAACACATTGTAAGTAATAATAAATAAGCAGTGCAACCTATAATTCGAGGGGATTGGGTCCTCCGATGTATTCTATATCTATGACAGTAATCACCACAGCTGTGCTGCTTCGGAAAATCTTTCTGCGTCGATGACGTCGATATGCCGCCCTTCGAGGACCCCCTCCGACGGCCGACGTCACTGGATGTTATAAGTAGGACACACAACGCCCGTAGCCTCAGTTCCGTTTTTTCCACGAACATGTTCGCTTCGGAGATCTCAGCGTGCCTCGACTCTTTGGAGTTTCTGTTCTTTCGTTTCTTCGAACCTGTTCGTTTGTGAAGTTTAAGTCATACTTCGAGATGTCTACCTCTTCTTCCACTCCGCGTCCGGGCTCCAAGAAGTGCGGGGACTGCAGGTCCAAGATGTCGGTGACGGACTCGCACAACGCCTGCCCCTGGTGCCTCGGGGAGGCCCATGACACGGATGATTGTGTCGGCTGCCAGTCGCTTACATCCAAAGCCTTGCGGGAGCGCAAGAAGAAACTGTTGGTCGGTAAGGTGTCCAAGCCCTGGAAGTTGAGGTCCACGGGGCTTTCGACGGACGATTCGAGGGGTGACTCTCTGCATCGTCGCCGGAAGTCCAGTGGGTCTCGGTCCCGGAGTGGGTCCCGCCACTCCTCTGCCTCTTCGAGGCACTCCCAGAAGCGCCGTCAGCAGTCTCCTTCCCCGTCCTCATCCGAGGACTCTGCCCGTCGACGGGTCGCTTATCCCACCAAACATGCCACGCCGGAGGAATGGGCTTCCTTTGGTAAGAAAATGCTAGCGATTCTCGAATAGCAGGGCACTTGTCTGTCTGCGCCTCTGAGTGGGGTCGGTCATGATCGGACTAGAGACACCGCTTGTACGCCTTCGGGCACGGGGGGTCGGCACGATTCGTGGGAGCGGTCCCGCTCGGACAAGGGGAATCATTCTAGTCATGCCCGTTCCAGGTCCCGCTACTCGACGTGCTCGAGACCGTGTGAGCCTCTGAGGTCTTCGAGGAAGACGTCGACGCCTGTGGCGCCGAGGTCGTCAAGGGAATCTCTCGAGGCTCCGCCTCCGAGGAAGTCGTTGCTGCCATCGGCGCCCAGGATGTCAAGGGACACACTCGGGGCTCAGCCCTCTAGGCCTGTGTCAATGCTGTCGGTGCCGCGTTCGGCGTCAACGCCGTTTCGCTCGACGCCCTCGACGCCTTTCGAGGCTGTGGTGTCGGAGGTACCCCGGGGCATGGTGGAACCCCCTAGAAAGGCTCTGGCCAAGGTCAAGCATGGCTTTGTTCCCCATTCTGTGCCCACTTTCCGCCATCTTGAGTACATTTCGGAGGTGGATGATGGCTCTGATGATGGCATGGTTCCTGATACGGTGCCAAATGAGATTCTCTCGGGCCTTAGCCAGATTGAGGATCTGCGTCAGCCCCTGCATGACGCCGGGGGTCTGGACACCTCTCCGGAGGTGGAGTTTTGTAGGCCTGAGCCTGGCACCCATGCCGCCTCCTCGTACTGGCGCCTTATGTCTAGGGTCACCGAGTACTTGGGGTCGTCTGCTCCCCCAGGGGATTTTCTTCAGGATGACCTCACGGAAATCCTCCAGCTGACCTGGTACTGCCGTTCCATATGGCTCTACAGAGGAGGGTGGCAGCGGCTTGGACTGCTCCAGAGAGTCTCCTGGCAGTGGGCAAGACTTTGCCGCGAAAATACCGCCCAGCCAGTAGCGGGCCCTGCTACTTGACCAAGCACCCCACTCCGGAGAGTTTGGTGGCACAGGCAGCTACGGCCCCAGCAAAGCAGGCCTTGTATCCTACCATCCCTCCTGATAGGGACACAAGCATTTTGATGGTTGGGCGAAGAAAGTGTTTTCTTCAGGGGGTATGGCTCTTCAGGCGGCCAACTCCGTATGTGCCTTGTCACATTTCACGTACACTCTGTGGAACTGTTTCCTTAGCTGCTGAACATATTCCCGAAGGGGACGAACGGGATGGTTTTCTTGCTATGGTCCAGGATGGCACGGATGCCATGTGTGAGGCTGTTCAGTCGGGTTTGGACATGGCAGATTGCGTCAGCCGGTCCATGGCGGTGAGCACCGTAATACGCAGGTTTGCGTGGTTGCGGAAGTCGGGGTTTGCTCCTGATGTGTAGGCCCGGCTCCTCAACATGCCCTTTGACGGTGAACATGTTTTTGGCAGCAAGGCTGACGAGAGCCTTGAGAGGTTGCAGACCTCCAAAGCTGCAGCGAAGTTGTTGGGCGCTGCAGTTCGCCAACCTCTGCCTTTTCATCCTAGGGGACAGCAATAGAGGGGAGGTTCCTTTCGTTATTACTCATCCTTTGGTAAAGCGAGAGGAGCTGCCAGTCAAAGGGGCCACCATAGGAGTGCCAGAGGTGGAAAGCAGGGTGCTCTAGGTGCCAAGGCCGCTCAGGCAGTTGCCTCTTTGCCCCTCAGGCAACGCCGCAGCCGCTTCAGCTCAGTCATGAGGCCATATCCCATGGTTCGCCGGTTGGGGAAAGGCTGGCGCAGCATCTTGTCGAATGGCGTGCCATTACTTGAGATGTGTGGGTTCTGAGGATCATAACCCACGGCTACTGTCTTCCCTTTCGGCAGAGGGCTCACAACAATCCACCGGGGACTCTCTCGTTGCAGAGTCCGGATCCGCTCCTTGTGCAGGAGGTTCAAGCCCTGCTGGAGAAAGGCGCCATAGAACTTCTGCCTGTAGGGGAGAGGAACAATGGATGGTATTCCCCTTATTGTTTGATTTCCAAGAAAGACGGGGGATTGAGACCCATCATGGACTTGCGTGGTTTGAACAAACTCCTCAGGAAGGAGAAGTTCAAGATGGTTACTCTTTCTCAAGTCCTCCAGGCCCTTCAACTTCAGGACTGGTTGGTGTCTCTCGACCTCAAGGACGCTTATTTTCATGTGCCGATCCATCCAAAGCACAAGTGCTGCGGCGGTTACGAAGGTTCGGTTCCTGGATGATCCTCATTGCTCCGGCATGGGCCCGGAGGACGTGGTACCCAGACCTTCTCGACTTGTCCATCTGCCCTCCACGTCTTCTTCCCTACCAAGACGATCTTCTCCCACAGGAGGGGGGGTCAGGTTCTCCATCGAGAGGTCAGATCCCTCAACCTTCACGCTTGGTTTCTGAAAGGTTGAGGTATAAGGATTGGGACCTCCCTGAAGACGTGATGGAGGTGTTGCTTTGACCCAGAAGGCCCGCAAGAAAGTCCCTGTACCGTTGCCGTTGGAGAAAGTAATGCGACTGGTGCAGGGTTAAGAATGTGGATCCGTTTTCATGTGACAATCCTGTGGTTCTGTCTTTTTTGCTTTCTTTAGCCCACAGGGGCTTGCAAGTGGGTACCGTTAAAGGTTACCTGGCGGCGCTGCCCATATTTAAGCGCTCGTCTGAAGAGTGTTCTTATTATAAAATCCCTTTAATTTCTCAGTTTCTAAAAGGGCTCACTAATGTGTTCCCTCCATCACCTTTCCAGGTGCCCGGTTGGGATTTGAACCTTGTCCTCAATTTTCTGATGGGTGCTCTGTTTGAGCCTTTGCATTCGTGCCCTTTGAGACGGTTAACTCTTAAAACTGTATTTTTGGTTGTGGTCACTTCGCTCGCTGAGTGAGTTAGTTACAGGCACTTTCAGTTAAGCCACCCTTCACTCTATTTCATAGGAACAGGATTGTCCTTGGAGTTCGTCCTTCCTTTGTTCCGAAGGTGGTGTCGGAATTCCATTTAGGCAAGAAGCTTTTTCTTCCGCCATTCTATCCTCCTCCGCATCCTGGTAAGGAAGCGGAGAGGCTCCATAGGCTCGATCCTAGGAGAGCTTTAAGATTTTATATTTCACGCATGTCCCGGGTCAGAGTGGACGATCAACTCTTCATTGCTTACGCTGGAAAGGTTTCGGACAAGCTGTGACCAAGCAGACTTTGTCTCGCTGGATTATTCTGGCAATTTCTGAATGTTACTGCTTGGTGGGTAAGGACCCACCGGTCGGCTTGCGGGCCCATTCTACCAGGGGTATGGCTGCCTCTACTGCCCTACAGAGGGGTGTTCCTATTCGTAACATCTGTGATGCAGCCACCTGGGCTTCGGTCCATACTTTTGTACGTCACTACTCCCTCGATTCCATCCGTGGGCAGGATCTGGCCTTTGGCAAGGCGGTCCTTTGCTCCGCAATTTGATTGGGCATTCTAAGTTTCTGTATTCTAAATTCTTTTCCCACCTCCTTGCATTGGTACTGCTTTGGGAGTCTGTCATAGATATGGGATACTTCGGAGGACCCAATCCCCTCGAAGAACAAGTTACTGTCTTACCTGGTAACTTTCTTTCAATGGGATGGTCCGACGACGTATTCCATATCGCTCCCTCCCTGCCTGCCTCCCCCGCTACAGAATTTCTTATGCGATTGCAGCTTACGTTTCTGCAAGGCTGTGTGTGGTCAGACTGGCAGAAGACTGGTGCCACACGTTCTGGGAAAAAACTACAACTGAGGCTACGGGCGTTGTGCGTCCTACTTAAAACATCCAGTGAAATCAGCCGTCGGAGGAGGTCCTCGAGGGCGGCGTATCGACGTCATCGACGCAGACGCCGAAATATTTTCCGAAGCAGCACAGCTGTGGTGATTACTGTCATAGATATGAAATACGTCGTCGGACCATCCCAATGAAAGAACGTTACCAGGTAAGAGAGTAACTTGTGTGTCTAACACATCAACCATCCATTTAAATATCATATGCAATGAAATGGATTATACCATAACTAAAAGGATATGCCTCCAACATAATTTCTTCACAGAAACTGCAGAGCTAGAAGCGACAGTACACAAACACAACAAATACAAATTACCAGAAACTAGTAAGTAAACTTCATTTTTCTTATATAGTTGTATACTTTTTGTATGAGGTACAGAAACATTAATATATTTGTATTTTTCACACAAATGTGCAGTACCTTGGAGAATTTTCCGCATTACGAAATGTCGGAAGATAGCGATGATAATGGTACACAATTCTCTGCATAAGCAAATTAATAGTCAGTACTTTGTGTACTTAACATATATATATTTATTTTTAACAGACCATGCAAAGATTGAAGAAATTCCACCAAAAGACACAATACAAGACACCTTGCAACGCATAGAGCAGAAAGTGAACATGCTGAAAGAAAATTTCAATGGTTTAAGGCAATTTGTGGAGGAGCACGTCAAAGGAAAAATTAGATACCACTGTAATACCTGTCCCCCCCCTCTCTATTTCCCAGTGAAGTATCCCCAAACCCTCACGAAGAACATAAACGTTTTGTCGAAACTTCCATACCTTCATCCACTCACAGCCATCCTCTGCAAACCCATATTTCCCCTATATTTATTTTTTTCTGCTTCGCCCTCTCTTTAATTACTGTGTATGTGTACAATAAAATAAATGTTATGTTAATTTTAATGAAATCGTTTGTGTCTAATTTTATTTTTAAGAAACAGTTAAAATGGTTGCGGACAGCTCGCCTGTCCTCCCTGTCCGTAATTAACAAAATATGGATGTCTTAAAGACACTACACCTATCCGTACCATTCGCAAACCAAGATGAAACTGTTCTTGGAACACACTAGCTGTCCCGGATGTCCATAAATAAACAAAATGGGGGTGTCCTAAGGACACTACCTATCCGTACCGTTCGCAACCAAAATGGAAATGTCTGTAGGACAGGTGCGGTGGCTGCGATGTCCGTAGTCAAACAAAATGGAGGTGTTCTAAGGACACTATACCTGGCCGTACAGTATGCAGAACATATACGCACCATACCCGTAAGTCCTGCGAACATCACGCCTGTCCGTAACTGTCCTTGTCACTTGCTTCGCACTTTTTATTAGTTTCAGGACCCGAACACTGTCCGTAGAACACCCAAGCGCATGACCGTTCCTGTGCATTTGGTGTCCTGCGGACACCCATTTGCTTCGCGGGCGTGTTCACGACGTCATTATGTGACCGCACCCACGCTGAGCGTGTCCTATTTTGCGCACTTTGTCCGCTTTCCCAACATTTTAAAAGAATTTATGCAGACAATCAAAATTATTGTACAGATAAAAAATCACCATTTCACATGTTTCAGACATTGGACCTAGCTTTCCACAGATTTTTTGGTACTTTTTGATCGCTTTTGAGTGATCGATATGGTCACAAGGCACACCCCTCCACCCCTACACAAGGCCACACCCCAGAGCTCATCTTCATTGTACTTCTGGCTATTGCAGATTGATGTTTGATAGCTTTAGTGCTCTAGCGGACATTACCCCACCAACCGTAATTGCATCCATGACTGCTGTTGCTACATCAGCCTCAGCACCACCCCCAAACCCACCACCACCTCCCCAAGGGCCTGCAGAGGGGAATACATTTGAGGATGTAGAGAACGAGTATGAAGAGAATGAGGTCGAGGAACTCCCTTCTACCAGCACTTGCTGGGAGTCGTGGGTGTGGCGGTTGTTTACCGTTTATGGTAACGTACCAAAAGCACGTGCGGACAAGGTCACCTGTAACCAGTGCAAATTAGTGCCGAGTCGTGGGAGACGTGGTTCGTACAGCTTTGGTACGACATCCATGAAGCGACACCTAACTTCGTTCCATGGTGCGGACATTCGCAAGGTTGTACCATGTAAAGAACGTAGTAGTTTGAGTTCCTCCGCAGCATCCTCCGTTTCCGATCCCCTCACCACAAGAGACACCCCTGTGGGAGAGCGCATCCCTCCAGCTGCTTCACAGGCCATTCGCGATGCTGTTGACCCTCACCTTTAGAGGGTCACAATATTGTGTATGTACTGCGATGCAGTACCCTGCAGGGGGGGAGAGTCTTTGAAGTGCATTCGAGACTACGGTCAAGGATCACCAGAATTGCAGCTACCTACCTAAATAAGGCCCACCCTACATCTTCCTCTCTCCACCTGTCCTTTCTTATCCCCGTGGATGGTGTCCCTTCCTTACCCTCCTTTCCCCTCCTAGTGTGTCGGGTGTACAAAGAGCCACAAAAAATATATAAAACAAAAAGTTTAAAAAAAGGCTCTTTTCAGAGCCGCCTTTCTCAGTTTAAAAATAGAACTATCATGTAAACGGTGCAGTCTCCTGCGCATTTTCTAAATGTATGCGGACAGTCCTAGGACAGATAACATTTTGGGGTGCAACCCTAGCAAAACCAATGCACTTTTCTCTGAGAGTAAGTGGTAGCTCTGAAAAGAGCCTTTTGGTGGTTTTTTGTGCGTTTCAAAAACTTGAATTCGTCAACATGTAATGCAAAATAGATGACTCTACTTCCAGAAAAGGTCACCATGCATTTTGTACATTTCGAATACAAATCTGATTGCCAGCATATGTAAGATGGACTCCATCTCTGCGATTTTTATTGTGGAAAGACGACATGCCAACATCTCTTAGAAAGGCACAAACAGCCTTATTGACATTGCACCTCGTTTTCTCCATTTGTGGACCAAATGAAGAAGAACGCAGCCACATTTGTCTTTACGCAATACGTGAAAAAATTACTTGGCAATTTGGAAACCTGTCCATCACCTTTGCCAGTCCTTCCTTCATTGCAAAGAAATTCCGGACACAATGTATTATAATTGTCAGTATGACACTCTGTATAGTAGCACAGAGAGGTACCAAGTCCAGCCACTTCATTCCACGCACTCCATGTCAGTGAACTTCCACATGACGGAATCCAAGATCTGCAGGTATACCACAACGTTCTTTATGCACCTTCAACCAATGTATCCATGAGTCTCCCAAAATCCAGATAATCTGTTTTTGAGCACAGACATACAACGTACATCAGCCATAGCTGTCTGTTCTTCTCTCAAGAAAAAGACTTCCCCACTAAATCTCTCCGTACACAACACACCCACTAAACTTTACTGACCAATCCCTAGCTCCGCTCATTCTCATTTGCATGCCTCTCCATACCCAGAATCCCTGTATGTAATAAGCGCTGTCCGCAGATTAGCGCCATGTCCTCGGACATTTAGAAGATCTGAGCGTGGGGAATGTACATTTAAATGGTGTTCCCCATTTCCCCTTTAAGGTGTGCTATGAAAAGAGCATTTTTTTTTTCTTTTTTTGCAGATGCCTGACAGACACCTGTTGTTTTGTGTTTTTTGGGGGTTTTTTTCTTCTTAGTTTACTCCTAAAATCTTCACATAACCTGTTCCAAAACAACCCTTACATTCCAAAAAAACATGGCATTTCCCAAAAAAGATAAAGAAACACCATCTGCTTCGAAATAAGCCGCGTTACTCGAAACAATGTTCTCATGGCTACAGAAAAATATACCAGTTCTTAGCATGAAAGCAAGCATGCCTCTATTGATTGCACACCTAGCAATGCTTTGATCAGGACAAAAAGCAGAACTGTTGTCCCATTTTGCTCTAGGAAGTAATCCAGAAATAAATACTTTCGCAGTTGGAAAGATGTTGATTACTGCTTCAACCAACTGTTCCAAATCTCCCAACAAGGTAGGGGAACTCACGTAGCCCAAATGGTAAGCACCATAGTGCAAAACGACCACAAGGGGACTGTTCATCCTACGCATATCCCTGCAAACTTGGAGAACTGCCTCTACATTGCAGTCAGTCGCAGCGCTCCACATCACCTCCACTCCTCTTATATCGAAATTGTTTGCCAAATGCCTGTATTGAGAATAGTGCTGTAAACCATGGACAAACATATCTCCGAGCACCAACACCCTGACTGTCTCAACCTCTGCCATCTTCACTATACACACACACACACTCTCTTTCTGCACAAATCCACAACATCAACATCCGATTGGCTTATCCCTACAGTCCCATTTCCATGCTGGATTTGCTGTAAAACCCAGTATATGGCACGCCCTACCTGTGGACCGGCGCGGTGTCCGTGCGGCACGTAACTCTTAGCCAGCCCTTCTACCCTTTCCACATCACTCGCAAATCCATTCCCTCATTGGACACAGCTAAGCAGTCACACAACCATCCACCAATCACATGCAAGACCTCTACATCTAACTCCAGCATCAGAGTTCCGCACTTCAAATGTACTGTTGATCCCCCTGAATACAAGTCTCATATCATTGGAAAGCACCTACTACAAGAACTACTGTGCAAGTCTCGGAGATTTCTACTTATAGCTCCATGTATATCCACATGCATGATCACAAAGTACAGGTATGCATATTTTATTCAGAGTACATGTACAACTCTTATGAATCCATATAAAAAAGTAATGCCACTAAATCTGCATAGCCAATGCATACATGCCAATGCTCCCGCTTTAAGTGCGAGACTTCCGATTTTTCATTGAAAAATCACACTACTTTTACTATCTCCCCCATAACCTATACATACATGCCAACCCTCCCAATTTAGGCGCGAATCTCGGTTTTTCATTAAAAAAATGTCACAATTTTTTAGTGTCTCCCGCCTAAATTAATGCTAATCCCAATGCGATCATATGAGAAAAATAAACATTCCCGATTGCTGTGGTGAAATCTCCCTCTCAAGTGCTCCCGATCGTTTGCATGTCTAGTTATAATATGAAATCAAATTTTTCCCATCTACTATAATGAACTATCGCATCCAAACCTCTCTGCCATCTGCAACACCGCTGCAAAACAACAAGGGAATTTCATGAACTTAAAATTGTACTCATTTGCGCATTTTTGAAGCAGGTTGAACTAACGTACTGCAAATAACATATAAAAGCTGCGCATAGTCAAATAAAATGGTTGCATACACTATGTTCAGATATCAAACGAGAATACTACCACGAAAACATAAAAGTTAACGTGTACATTAATATCAATGCTATAAACACACAAAATTACTAACTTCTTCCTTTTACAATTGCAGTGATGACCACTCTACTGAAAATCAACAGCATCTAAACTACAAACGTATCCAAAGAAACCTGCTCATTCTACAAGAAAAAGTAAGTGGATTAATACCTTTATATTCTTACTGTTCCTCAAAGAGACTGTGTGGGTCATTCATGTAATTTGCGCACCAAAAAAAACATCAATTTCTGAACCATTATGCCCACAAATCCCCATTTAGGAAACAGATCAACAGGCAGAATGGCACAGAAATCCCTGTTTTTTGGAACACAAATAACATACTGAAGCCTTAGAATGTTAGTACTACAAAACAAATAACTGTTTTAATTTTATGCCATTACGTTTACTATTAATGCTTCTCCTCACCACTAGCTCACTTTATACTCTCATCTGAACCAGAGTGTAGTAACATACAAACATCATAATAGCTTTCCCAACTCATTGTAACTGCCCAATGCACATTCACACACCGCCACAAACAACTTTCCCATCAAACTCATACACGCATGCACACAGCACACACAGCACACATACATTGTAAAACGGACCAACCCATACCTTCTTTTTTTTTTTAACAGACCCCAAAGAATGCCTACCAAAAAGCAAGTCCGTAGAAAGGAACGCAGAAATAGAGCAAATGAAAATAAGTGTCCACAATAAGCATCCATCTCTACCAGACTTTGTACAAAACGGTGAAACAAAACAGCTAATGCAGTCATTTAGCAAAACAAAAGAAGCTTCAACTACAGAAACTTTGCCTCCGAAAATGCTTAACAAGAATTCGGCTGCCACTACTGCTCCTATAAATCCTCAGATACTAGCACGAAACCATACTAAAAAAGGTATTGTAGCAAAAATGTTACGCCACAGAGTCCTTCAGAATCTAATAACAGGAGCAAAACCATCCACAACCCTTAAAACCTACCGTAGAAAATAAATCCTAGAAGCTCTCGTAGACAGTACGATCCTTCTCAAAAGGAAGTTATTTATTTTAGTTTTAAACAGGATGAAACCACTAACAAAACTAAGTACTAAACTACAAAAGAAACTTCTCAATAAACGGAATGTTAAAAAAATCACTTCTTAAATATCTGTGGAGGTGAATGGAGTCATACCACAACCACAGAACCTTATTTTAATGAAGAAGCAAACAAACAAAACCATACAAACACAATTGTCATCCATAGCAGTGGACGAGGATATGAAAAAATCAATACCATCATGGAACAAGAAAAGTATCCCCAGAAAACTCAGAATTACCTCTCCATTCGACTGAACCTAAATGTCCAGTATACAAATGGCCGTGCACGTCAATGTGTAACATTCCCAACAAATGTTTCAAATCTTTACGCCAGTTCCTCAATCAGTATGTGAAAGGTAAAGACAAAATCAAAATGAAAGTGCTTCAAAATATGGATACCTGTCCAGTGCGCAAATACACAGGACTACAAGGACATTCATTAGCCTGCATTTCAGGACCTATTTGCGAAAGCACCTTCCATGATATCAAAATGATATCAACACATCATTCAAATGTAAGAAATCTAGTGTATAAACTGTACTATGCTAAAACTCCTGCTTTAGAACTAGCCAATTTAAATAACTCTTCTATATGGAACACCCAAATACCTACAAGAAGAAATCGACCGTATCCAGAGAAAATATTTTGGAAGTGAAAGCCACTTACAAAATGCAATAGCTTTAGAACAGACTACCAACAATTGTGCACATGGCAACCTTCTATTACACACATACAACAAAGAAATGTGAAAATTTAAAAGTACATCCGCTGAAGTACCAAACCATGTGTGTGTGTGTTGCAGCAGAACTTTTTACAAAAGTAACACAAAAACTATAGACGTAACATACAAAATAGAAGACAATGAGGATTCCAAATGGTTTGAATTAGCCCTCTACCTTTTAGCAGAAAACAAATACGAAATAAGTGAACCCTTAATATGTTGCAGTTATTGCACTACAAAACTTGACAGCAACCAAACTCCTTCACATGATATCACAAATAACCTGGAATTATTCCCACTACCAAAACCCCTGCAACAACTCAATTTGTATGAGAGCATCATAATTCAAACAGTACACCCATTTCAAGCAATAATACGGCTTCAACCAAAAACAGGAAAATTACTTCCTTCTGAATTGGTGAAAGGCATTTGTGGCAAAGTAGTTTATTTGCCATTAGATCTGACAG